>NC_086448.1:203421184-203766184 GCF_028390025.1 Pseudophryne corroboree
CACCCCCTTACAGAGCTGAAGAACAGTGGCGAGTGAGTCACTGACCCCCCTAGCAAGCGGGGGACCGGTGTGAAGATGGCGGCAACAGGGTAGGAGCGCAGTACTAACTGTGCTCCGGAGGCTCAGCGGTACTTAGTGCAGCGATGTGAGGGGCTCCCTGAGCCAGCGCCTGAACCCTGCACTGGTCAGCAAGCCTGTCGGGGTCCGTGGATCTCTGACAGCATTTTACTTCAGGCCAGTATAATCCTTGTGAAGAGCGGGAAGACAGCGCCATTTTGAGGGCGGAGTGTCTCCTCAGAGCGGACCCAGCAGCGTTCAGCGCCATTTTCCTGCCTGCACAGCGCTGTCCAGGAAGAGCAAGTCCCTCCACAGCAACTCCAGCTATCTCTCACAGTACCATGGGGTTGTAGAAGGGGGGAGGGAGGGGGATGCTGCATTAAGACTGTGTAACTTATTAAGGTGCACAGTCAGAGCTAGTAGGGGTCTCCCTTTACATTAAAAGCGCTGTGTGTGGGTTGGCTCCAATCTCTGTGTCTCTCTTGCCATTCTTTGCGGTGAAACTGTGTGTGTCTGTGTGTCTGTGTGTGTATATATAGTGTCTGTTGTCTCCATTAAGCAATGTCCAGGGACACTGTCTCATATGCTGCAGAGGATATTCCCTCTCAGGATGATCCCATTCCATGTAATCAGGATTGCACTTGTTTAGCACAGATACCAGCAAGGAAGCCTGAGTGATTATCCTCTATCAAATCTATGATTTCTCAGATTTCAAATAGGGTTGCACAAAATGAATCTGCAACTCAGGCTTTACAGAAGTCTATGGCAGTCTGGCCCAGTTCTGGTCCCTCAGGGCTCCCTGCTGTATATTCACATAAACGTGCTCTTGCGCAGATCATGCAGGATGATACGGATACCGATTCTGACACTGCAGACGGTGACGTGTTGCGGGGGGGCAGCATCTCTTGCTAAAGGGGTGCAGTTGATGATAGAGGCTATTAGAGATGTGTTAAATATTGCTGATGCAACACCCGAGCAGGTTGAGGAGGCTTACTTCACTGAAAATAAGAAAGCCTCGCTAACCTTCCCTGCGTCAAAGGAATTAAATGCTATTTTTGAAAAGGCTGGGGAAAACCCAGATAAAAAATTCCAGATACCTAAAAGGGTTCTGGTGGCATTTCCTTTCCCGGTAGAAGATAGGAAAAAATGGGAAAACCCGCCTATTGTTGACGCGTCAGTATCCAGACTCTCAAAAAAGGTGATTTTACCTGTTCCAGGATCTACCACCTTGAAAGAGCTGGCTGATCGTAAAATTGATAATACGCTCAAATCCATGTACACGGCTTCTGGGGCAATACTACGTCCCACTATTGCCAAAGCTATAGTAAAGTGGTCAGGCACGTTACTTGAAGGCTTGGATACTATGGAGAAATGTGATTTTGAATTGTTTTTACGTAACATTCAGGATTCGGCAGGATTTCTGGTAGAATCCTTGAAAGACCTGGGTTCCATGGCTGCGGGAAATTCTTCCATGCCTGTATCAACTCGTCGAGGACTGTGGTTGTGCCAGTGATCTGCCGACGCGGAATCCAGGAGAAGTGTGGAGACCCTACACTACACAGGTCAGGCTCTCTTTGGGGAAGCGTTAGATGCGTGGATCTCCACTGCTACAGCAAGTCACCTTTTCTTCCCTCAGCTACACCTGCTCCAAACTAACCCTTTTCTTCAGCTACATCACAGCCCTTTTGGTCTACCAAGCCCAGAAAGGCAAAGCCGTCCAACACCTTCTTTCCAGGAGGTCGGCCCAAGTCCAAGAATCCTGCGGCTGCAGGTTTCCGGAATAGAAACCTGTTTCAGGTACACCAAAGTCCTCGGCATGACGGTGGACTGCACGCCCCGTAGGTGGGGCCGGTGGGAACGAGACTCAGGCATTTCAGTCACGTCTGGGTGTCATCCGGCCTGGACCCCTGAGTGCAAGATATTGCTGGAATTTAAAAATCTCCCTCCTCATCGATTTTTCAAATCAGGCTTGCCAGCTCTGCTGCAGACAGGACTGTCCTGCAAGAAGCCATCCAGAACTTGGTGGAGGCACAGGTCATTGTGCCAGTACCACCTCATATGCAAAACAAAGGTTACTATTCGAACCTTTTCGTGGTACCGAAACCGGATGGTTCAGTCAGGCCCATTCTGAACTTAAAATCACTAAACCCCTTTATGAAGGAGTTCAAGTTCAAAATGGAGTCTCTAAGGGCAGTGTTATCAGGTCTGGAGGAGAGGGAATTCCTGGTATCCCTGGATATCAAGGATGCGTACCTCCACATTCCGATTTTGCTGCCGCATCAAGCTTATCTTCGATTCGCACTGTTGGACTGTCATTTTCAGTTTCAGGCCCTACCATTTGGCCTCTCCACAGCACCGAGGGTATTCACCAAGGTGATGGCGGAAATGATTCTCCTCCGCAGACAGGGGGTGAACATAATTCTGTATCTGGACGATATGTTGATAAAGGCATCGTCCAAGGAGAAGCTGTTACGTTCCATAGCTCTCACGACCCAGCTTCTCAGGGAACATGGTTGGATCCTGAATCTTCCAAAATCTCATTTGGAACCAACCAGGAGGTTGTCATTTCTGGGACTGATCCTCGACACGGAAGTGCAGGGGGTATTTCTTCCAGGGGAAAAAGCGTTAGTGCTTCAAACGATGGTCCGGGATGTCCTGAAGCCAACCCGGGTATCTATTTATCAGTGCATTCGCCTTCTGGGAAAGATGGTGTCCTCTTACGAGGCCCTGCAGTACGGGAGGTTTCACGCTTGGTCCTTCCAACTGGATCTCCTGGACAAGTGGTCGGGATCCCATCTACACATGCACCAAAGAAAACGTCTGTCACCAAAGGCCAGGATTTCACTCCTCTGGTGGCTGCAGCTGCCTCACCTTCTGGAGGGCCACAGGTTCGGGATTCAGGACTGGATCCTTCTAACCACGTCTCCGGGGCTGGGGCACAGTCACTCAAGAGGAAACCTTCCAAGGAAGGTGGTCAGGTCTGGAAGCCAACCTGCAGATAAACATTTTGAAACTAAGAGCCATCTACAACGGTCTTCTCCAAGTGGCCCATCTTCTGAGAAATCAGGCCATTCAAGTGCAGTTGGACAATGTGACAACAGTGGCTTACATAAACTGACAGGGCGGAACAAAGAGCAGAGCTGCAATGTCAGAGGTAACAAGAATTATCCTCTGGGCAGAAAAACATGCATTGGCGCTGTCAGTAATCTTCATTCCAGGAGTAGACAACTGGGAAGCGGACTTCCTCAGCAGACACGATCTACATCCAGGGGAGTAGGACTCCATCTGGAGGTGTTCAAGGAGGTAACAGATCTTTGGGGCATACCCCAGATCGACATGATGGCCTCACGTCTCAACAAGAAGCTTAGACGGTATTGTTCCAGGTCAAGGGACCTGCAAGCAGTGGCGGTGGACGCCCTAGTGACTCCGTGGGTGTTCCAGTCGGTGTACGTGTTTCCTCCACTTCCACTTATCCCAAGTGTTCTAAAGCTCATAAGGAGAACACGGGTTCAAGCAATCCTCATTGCTCCAGACTGGCCAAGAAGGGCTTGGTACGCGGATCTTCTGGATCTACTGCAAGAAAAGCCGAGGCCTCTTCCTCTTTGGGAGGACCTGCTGCAGTAGGGGCCGTTCACCTTTCAAGACTTACCGCGGCTACGTTTGATGGCATGGAGGTTGAATGCCTGATACTAGCTCGAAAGGGCATTCCGAACAAGGTTATTCCTACCCTGATACAGGCTAAGAAAAGAGTAACGTCTAAACATTACCATCGAATTTGGAAAAAATATGTATCTTGGTGTGAGTCCAAGAAATTTCCTGCGGTGGAGTTTCAACTGGGACGGATTCTCTTCTTCCTACAAGCCGGTGTGGATATGGGCCTGAGGTTGGGACCTGTGAAGGTCCAGATTTTGACCCTATCCATTTTCTTCCAGAAACAATTGGCTGCCCTCCCTGGGGTTCAGACCTTTTTGAAGGGAGTTCTGCACATCCAACCTCCCTTTGTACCGCCTACGGCACCTTGGGACCTTAACGTGGTGTTGCAGTTCCTCCAATCGGACTGGTTCGAGCCTCTACAGGAGGTTGAGTTCAAACTTCTTACATGGAAGGCTGTCACGTTGTTGGCCTTAGCTTCTGCTAGATGTGTGTCAGAGTTGGGGTCTTTGTCCTGTAAAAGGCCATACTTGATCTTCCACGAAGATAGAGCTGTACTCCGGACACATCAGCAGTTTCTTCCGAAGGTTGTGTCGGCATTTCATATCAACCAACCTATTGTGGTGTCAGTGGCTACTGACTCCTCAATTTCATCAAAGTCCTTGGATGTTGTAAGGGCTCTGAAAATCTATGTGAAGAGGACTGCTCGTCACAGAAAATCGGACTCTGTTTGTCCTGTGTGATCCCAAGAAACTTGGGTGTCCTGCTTCTAAGCAGACAATCTCTCGCTGGATCAGGTTCACTAACCAGCATGCGTATTCTACGGCAGGATTGCCGTGTCCTACGATTGTCAAGGCCCACTTTACTTTACTTTGTCAAGGCTACCCGGGGTGTCTCGGCTTTACAACTTTGCCGAGCTGCAACTTGGTCTGGGTCGAACACGTTTGCAAAGTTCTGCAAGTTCGATACTTTGGCCGCTGATGATCTGATGTTCAGTCAATCAGTTCTGCAGGAGCCTCCGCGCTCTCCCTCCCATTCTGGGAGCTTTGGTACATCCCCATGGTACTAATGTGGACCCCAGCATCCTCTCGGACGTAAGAGAAAATAGGATTTTGGTTACCTACCGGTAAATCCTTTTCTTGTAGTCCGTAGAGGATGCTGGGTGCTTCGTTTTCCTGCTATCGTTATTTGGTTCAGTTCAACTTTGTTTTAGTTGAGTACTGCATTGTTACTTGGTAAGTAATGTTTTAGCGGTTGCTGTGTTTTCAAGCTAAGTTAGCTTGATGTGCCTTATGTGTATGTGTGAGCTGGTTTGAATCTCGCCACTATCTGTGTTAAATACTTCTCTCGAAGATGTCCACAGATGTCCAACTTGGGCACAGTTTCTATACTGAGTCTGGTATGAGGGGCATAGAGGGAGGTGCCAGCCCACACTCTCAAACTCTTAAAGTGCCAATGGCTCCTAGTGGACTCGTCTACACACCATGGTACTAATGTGGACCCCAGCATCCTCTACGGACTACAAGAAAAGGATTTACCGGTAGGTAATTAAAATCCTATTTTCCTCTTGCCCTGACCCTAATCCCAGCCAGGGATTTTGTCAGTCCTGGGCCCCACAATTTCTGATAGCTGCCCTGCCGATATCCCCAGTAGGCGCCCGCTGGCCAGCTCCGTTCGCTGAGCTGCTGCAGAGTGCAGATGTCAGAGACTCGCGGGATTTCGCTCACCGTCGTGGCCGCTGGCATTTCTGTGATGTCCAGGAGCTGAGGTAGCGCCATTTTAATCTCAGCTCCTTCCTCAGCGGTCACGGGTGTGTGTGTGTGTGTGACTGGAGCTGCTTTGTTTTCTGTGGCGCCAGACCCCCCCCCCCCCCCACCGCCGCTTTCCCCTGTGGTGCAGCTCAGCTGCCTGCAGCATTGAGGGGCCTGGACTGCACTTGAGTGTTATTTCCATGATAGATAGATAGATAGATCTATCTATCTATCTATCTATCTATCTATCTATCTATCTATCTATCGATAGAGATAGAGATAGAGATAGAGATAGAGATATATATACACACACACATATATACATATATACACACACACACAGTACTGTGTCTGGCTGTAGCACATAGCAGCCAGACACAGTGCTGTGATTGTATACTATATAGTATATATTAAATATACATGTATATATACTTTATTTTTATAACATCGTTATTATATCACTTTTATTGATGGGCCCCCACAAGTTAGTTGTCCAGGGCCCCCACAGACCTTAATCCGGCCCTGGATCGGGTCACTGGAGCCTGGCACTTTAAAAACCTTTAGTGCGTGTATGTGTGTGTTGGCTCCTCCCCTCTATGCTCCTCCTACCAGACTCAGTTCAGAAAAATGTGCCCAAGGAGCCGGGTGCATTTCTCTGGAGCTCCAGAGATTTTCCTTTATTTTTTTATTTTATTTTATTATTTTCAGGTAACTTCACTCCCCCCCTCACCCCCCTCCCTTTCCATGCTGCCGGGTCGTCCGACGGCTGTAGCGGCCAGTTGCCAAATGTGAGTAGGACCTATTAGCCAATATCTTTTGTCTTTCATATCGTTCATAAAATCAGTGCCAGATTAAGGTCCTCATGGGCCTGGAGTTGAAATTTCTGAATTGCCTATTGTGTGCCACTGCACGGGGTGTGACCAGCACTGCGGGAGTATGGCTACTCATGAGTCAATCCTGAACAAAATGACGGGTGGAAGGGGGGGGGGGCGCACCATGACAGGAGAGAAGGAGAGAGTGGGTGCTGTTTTTGTGCACTGAAGGCACACAAGCTCCTAGTAAAGTGTGTGTGAACTTGTAACTAGGGGCGTAGCTTCAAAGGGAATGCCAAATCCATAAAAAGAGGAAGAGGGTGATGCCTTAAAGAATCAGAGGGTGACTGGAGCGAGGGTGCTGGGGAGATAGTGATGCAGGGGAGAGGTAGTGGGTGACGGGGAGAGATACTGGGAGACAAAAAGACAGTGGGTGACAGAGTCCTATTTCCTCGAGTACACAGATTAAGCCCTGACGTACGCTCTAGCTGCTCCCATTGCCATGGACATGCGATAAACCTAAAAGAAGGACCAGCTGCCGAGAATGGGGTAGTGTCCCTTATACACATCATTCCAACCGTAATAATGCCACTTATACACACAGTGTCCACCATAATAGTGCCCCTTATACACATAATGTCCACAGTAGTAGTGCCACTTATACACAATAACCACCTTAGTAGTGCCCCTTACACACATAAACCGGATTACATAGCACTGCTCCAGCACACACACAGGGTTACACTGGATTGCGTAGGGGGGCATAGGTTACACTGCATAGGGTTATATACATAACTGGTGACACACACTGCACAAGGGAAGCAATCTGGAGACTGGCGGGAGGGGGGCGATAATCCCCTCCATAACACTTCAAATCACCTGCCACTGGCAAATAATACAGAAAGCAGCAGTTCTTCTCAATGGCAGCAACCTCCCTTCTCAGTTCACAGCAGATTGTGTTATGCTACTTGAGCTGGATTCGGAGGAGCACATGCCGACTGTAGGAAGTTGGCTCACCACAGGTGCTGCTCACCCTTCTACCCGGAGCTGCAGTATAGAATTAGACACCGTGTCAGCAAGTTGTATAATGAGGCTGGCACAGCGAAGCAATTACGGTGCCTCTCTACGCCAGCCTTGGTTGCCATCTCATTCGCCGCGTGTGTGGGAGATGCCTCCGGCTGCCTGATCACTGTGGCCAGCAGTGACTGGGACACTGGGGGCGAAGCTACGGGTGCCGGGAGACTGGGAACGCTCTCTAATATACACAGCAAAAATTGATTACATTTAGAAAAAAAATCTCCTAAATGACCATGCCTTGGTGCGCCTTCCCCCCCCCCCCCCCAAAAAAAAAAAAAAAAAAATGATAGAGAGAGATAGATAGATAGATAGATAGATAGATAGATAGATAGATAGAATTCCACGTGGTGGAGGGTGCACTCTCACTGTGTATAAAGTGCACAAATTTCTTCTATAGAAAATTTTTATTGTAGCCTCAAAGGTTTTCGACGTCTCAATCCAAAAACCAGGATCTTTTTCAAGAAGGGCCATACATGAATCATCAAATCCAATCATAATATAATGAAGCCGAATAATTAAAAGTACATCTAGAAAAAAATAGAACATAAACATGACTGAGCCTCCCAGGTCCCAATATATAACAATATTAGCGACAATGCTTGTATCAACATAAACTACTACATAATACCAGATTTAGAAAAAAGGAACTCATACCAAAAACAGGTGGCAGAGTAGTGAGACTACAAGGAGGAATAAAATAACACCCTGTGTTCACCACTGGTTTTAAAATGCATGCAAGGCCTACTCCTCCTCACCTCTATCAGCACATTCCAATGGGGCTGCATGTCTGAACTGCTGTATACCAAGTGTGGAGAATGTCCATATAATCACAGCTCTGCAACCAAACCACTGCTGTAATCAAAGGATATCTCTATTATAAACGTGTATCAGAATCAAATGTATATATCAAACCTTGTTACCACATAAATACCTATGGGTCTGGAAAGGTGTGCACAAGACTACACCTGGATAAGGCATTCTCCCACTCAGGGTCAACAGCTGCAGGATCTCAAAAAGGACATTCAGCCACTGTGATTACACATATACTCTGTTTAAACAATGTGCTTCTGAGGCATAGAAATATATATCAAAAAAGCCATAATCAACGATCAATAAATACCTATAGGTCCAAGAGGATACACATAGGGCAGCCCCTGGGTTAATCGTTCTCCCACATCAAATCCATAGCTACAAACAATAAATAAACCCAAATCAAAAGATTATCGGATTATACAAACATCAAACTTAATCAGTGGGACAAACCCAACATAGTTACTCACAGAATCATGTGGAACACTGCACAAACCAGGGCTGCATGCACCAACTGGATCTAAGCAGGGGATTTAAATACCCATTGACCGGGAAGTATCAAGGGTGTGAGGGGTCAACTCAAAAAGTCACCTGAATAATTATCCCAGTGGTTCTCAAACTCGGTCCTCAGGACCTCACACAGTGCATGTTTTGCAGGTAACCCAGCAAGTGCACATGTGTATTCATTACTCACTGACACATTTTAAAAGGTCCACAGGTGGAGCAAATGATTTCACTTGTGATTCTGTGAGGAGACCTGCAAAACATGCACCGTGTGGGGTCCTGAGGACCGAGTTTGAGAACCTGTGAATTATCCAAACCTTTATTCCACTTGATTAACCGTTTACCACCAGCACAAAAGGCCAAACAAGCAGCCAGCATGCCTGTGTATGCACCAACACCCACAGCACAACAGAGGGAACACACAAAACAGCGATGCATGCGCCGGGGGACCGGAAACAGGAAGTGTCATGCGTTCCAACCGCCAAGCCTGGTGGAACGCACGCTGCAAACACCCCAGCGAACACACAGCGCGCGACACCCGCACGGGGACAAAGTCCCCGCACCACGAGCACAGTCCCCCCGCCACCAAACAGACACATCCGCATCAACCCCACGGGCCAGAGGGACCGAACCGATCCACACACGCCGGGGGCCAGAAACAGAAGTCCTGTGCGTTCCAGCGGCCGAAGCCGGTGGAACGCACGCTGCTGACATAAATAGGGGATGGAAAAACGATCTAATATATTTAGAGACAAAGTGATGTTTTATATCAAAAGATGAGATCATCCCTCAAAAAAAAAAAATATATATGTATATGGTTCCTCAAAGAATCAACTGTTGAACAACATATGAAAAAGGGTCAAAAATTGTTATAGGGGACCCAGGAGGAGGCAGCAGCAATAACAATACAAAAACATAAACAAAAAAACATATAAAAAAACATACATAAAACAGTTACAATTTAAAAGACAAGCTGGCTATATAGTGAACAAACCTATACAGCAAGCATATCGGTATCTATACATTATATACTGACACCAATCGAGGGGTGCATTGGACATGTGTTGAAGATATACCATTGATAAACTGGTCAGAGGTTCCCCCTCTGTCGACTGGAGGCGATCAAGTGGGGCAGCTTAAACGGAGGGAATGTTATTGGATCAATGAATTGGACACAGTAGCCCCCAGGGGGCTCAATGAATATAATCCATTAAGTGTTTGTCTATAAGTCTCTGACCAGTTTATCAGTGGTATTGTTATTGCTGCTGCCTCCTCCTGGGTCCTCTATAACAATTTTTGACCCTTTTTCATATGTTGTTCAACAGTTGATTCTTTGAGGAACCATATACATATATATATATTTTTTTTGAGGGATGATCTCATCTTTTGATATAAAACATCACTTTGTCTCTAAATATATTAGATCGTTTTTCCATCCCCTATTTATGTCAGCAGCGTGCGTTCCACCGGCTTCGGCCGCTGGAACGCACGGGCAGTGGCGTAACTACTGCCCCCGCAGTCCTCGCGGTGGCTTGGGGGCGAGGGGCTGCGGGGGCGCCACTGATTTAGTGCAGACTGACATGCGGACGAGCGTCCGCATGTCAGTCTGCGGTCTCGTTCTCTCCCCTGCTGTTAGGAGGGACACGGAGGGCACAGCGCACGCCTCCCTGTGTCCCTCCTGGGTCTCCGGCGGCCGCGGGTCTCATAAAGGAAGTGCCGTTCGTGAGCACTTCCTTTATTACAGTGACCCGAGGCCGCCGGAGACCCAGGAGGGACACAGGAGAGGCGCGCACTGTGCCCTCCGTGTCCCTCCTAACAGCAGGGGAGCGGCGGCGGCGGAGGAAGCGGGGGGGGACGCACTGAGGGGGCATATCTGGCACTGGGGGCAAATTTGGCAAGGAGGGGGGGGTGTGTGTTAATATCTGGCACTGGGGACATATATGGCACTGGGGGGAATATCTGGCACTGGGGACATATGTGGCGGGGGGGGGGAATATCTGGCACTGGGGCATATGTGGCACTGGGGGGGCATATCTGGCACTGGGGGAATATCTGGCACTGGGGGCAAATTTGGCAGGGAGGGGGGGGGGTTAATATCTGGCACTGGGGGGGAATATCTGGCACTGGGGACATATGTGGCAGGGGGGGGGGGGGAATATCTGGCACTGGGGCATATGTGGCACTGGGGGGGAATATCTGGCACTGGGGGCATATATGGCACTGGGGGGGGATATGTGGCACTGGGGGGGGGGGGAATATCTGGCACTGGGGGCATATGTGGCACTGGGGGGGAATATCTGGCACTGGGGCATATGTGGCACTGGGGGCATATATAGCACTGGGGGGGGGGATATCTGGCACTGGGGGCATATGTGGCACTGTGGATGAATATCTGGCACTGGGGGCATATGTGGCACTGGGGGGGTATATGTGTACCTGGCACATGGGGGGGGGCTATATTTGGCACTGGGGGCATGTGAGTACCTGGCACCGTGGGGGAATATCTGGCACTGGGGACATATGTGGCACTGGGAGCACAGCCCTAGCAACAAGGACTACCTCCTGGCAACGAGCATGACACCCAGTGCATGAAACCCCTGGCAACGAGCATGACACCCAGTGCATGAAACCCCTGGCAACGAGCATGACACCCAGTGCATGAAACCCCTGGCAACGAGCATGACACCGAGGGGGCATATGGCACTGGGGGGGCACTGAGGGGGCATATATGGCACTGGGGGGGGCACTGAGGGGGCATATATGGCACTGTATGTGTACCTGGCACATGGGGGGGCTATATTTGGCACTGGGGGCACGTGAGCACCTGGCACTGTGGGGGAATATCTGGCACTGGGGGCATATATGGCACTGGGGGGGCACTGAGGGGGCATATATGGCACTGGAGGGGCACTGAGGGGGTATATGGCTCTGGGGGGGTACTGAGGGGGCATATATGGCACTGTATGTGTACCTGGTACATGGGGGGGCTATATTTGGCACTGGGGGCACGTGAGCATTTGGCACTGTGGGGGAATATCTGCACTGGGGGCATATGTGGCACTGGGGGGGGGGCTATATTTGGCACTGGGGGCATGTGAGTACCTGGCACTGGGGGGGAATATCTGGCACTGGGGACATATGTGGCACTGGGAGCACAGCCCTAGTAACAAGCACTACCCCCTAGCAACGAGCATGACACCCAGTGCATGAAACCCCTGGCAACGAGCATGACACCCAGTGCATGAAACACCTGGCAACGAGCATGACACCCTGAGCATGAAAACCCCTGGCACCGTGCATGGAACCAAGAGCATGAAACCCCTGGCAACGAGCATGACACCCAGCACATGAAACCCCTGACAACGAGCAGGTAATTGAAAAGTAATTAGAAGCCTTACTGTAGGACTTAATGTGTAATGGGCATTACGGTGTGTGGCATAATGTATCACGGACATTGCGGTGTGTGTCATAATGTGTCACAGGCATTACAGTGTATGGTATACTATATCGCGGGCATTGTGATATGTGGTATAATGTCTCAGGGTCATTGCAGTGTGTGGCATAATGTATCACGGACATTGCGGTGTGTGTCATAATGTGTCAGGCATTACGGTGTGTGGTATACTATATCACGGGCATTGTGGTATGTGGTATAATGTCTCAGGGTCATTGCAGTGTGGCATAATATATAACGGGCATTGCGGTGTGTGGCATAGGGTATAACGGGCATTGCGATATGTGTCACAGGCATTACGGTGTATGGTATACTATATCACGGGCATTGTGGTATAATGTCTCAAGGTCATTGCAGTGTGTGGCATAATGTGTCACAGGCATTGTATGTGCTATAATGTATCGGGCATTGCAGTGTGTGGTATAATGTATCACGGACATTGCAGTGTGTGTCATAATGTGTCACAGACATTGTATGTGCTATAATGTATCAGGGGCAGTGCAGTGTGTAGCATAATGTATAACGGGCATTGCGATTCCTGTCATAATGTGTCACAGGCATTATAGTGTGTGGCATAATGTGTCGGGGGCATTATGGTGTGTGCATATTGTGTCATGTGCATTATTGTGTGCGGCATAATGTCTAAGGGCCATTGCAGTATGTGGAATAATGTATACTGGGCATTACTATAAGGAGGAAAAATGACAAATAATGTAAGGGGCATGAATCAGGATTATTTTTCTTTCCTGTGGTGGCTAACGTCTGGGCGTGCAGGTTGCAAAACTGGGGTATAAGGTAGTCTTTTCCTGCAATGCCACGCCCATTCCAACAAAGTCACGCCCATTCCAACAAAGCCACGCCCCTTTTTGCAGCGCGCGCCTTCGGTGCGCGCATATTTACCCCTTTATTGCTCCCAATTATGGGGGATGGGGGGGGGGGGCGCCGAAGAATTTTTTGGCTTGGGGGAGATAAATTTCTAGTTACGCCACTGCGCACGGGACTTCCTGTTTTTGGCCCCCGGCGTGTGTGGATCGGTTCGGTCCCTCCGGCCCGTGGGGTTGATGCGGATGTGTCTGTTTGGTGGCGGGGGGACTGTGCTCGTGGTGCGGGGACTTTGTCCCCGTGCGGGTGTCGCGCGCTGTGTGTTCGCTGGGGTGTTTGCAGCGTGCGTTCCACCAGGCTTGGCGGTTGGAACGCATGACACTTCCTGTTTCCGGTCCCCCGGCGCATGCATCGCTGTTTTGTGTGTTCCCTCTGTTGTGCTGTGGGTGTTGGTGCATACACAGGCATGCTGGCTGCTTGTTTGGCCTTTTGTGTTGGTGGTAAACGGTTAATCAAGTGGAATAAAGGTTTGGATAATTATTCAGGTGACTTTTTGAGTTGACCCCTCACACCCTTGATACTTCCGGGTCAAGGGGTATTTAAATCCCCTGCTTAGATCCAGTTGGTGCATGCAGCCCTGGTTTGTGCAGTGTTCCACATGATTCTGTGAGTAACTATGTTGGGTTTGTCCCACTGATTAAGTTTGATGTTTGTATAATCCTATAATCTTTTGATTTGGGTGTATTTATTGTTTGTAGCTATGGATTTGATGTGGGAGAACGCTTAACCCAGGGGCTGCCCTATGTGTATCCTCATGGACCTATAGGTATTTATTGATCGTTGATTATGGCTTTTTTGATATATATTTCTATGCCTCAGATGCACATTGTTTAAACAGAGTATATGTGTAATCACAGTGGCTGAATGTCCTTTTTGAGATTCTGCAGCTGTTGACCCTGAGTGGGAGAATGCCTTATCCAGGTGTAGTCTTGTGCACACCTTTCCAGACCCATAGGTATTTATGTGGTAACAAGGTTTGATATATACATTTGATTCTGATACACGTTTATAATAGAGATATCCTTTGATTACAGCAGTGGTTTGGTTGCAGAGCTGTGATTATATGGACATTCTCCACACTTGGGCCAGTATTTACTAAAAATCCGAGTTTGGCCGATTTGTGTTTTTTTTTACTAAGTCCCAACACGGGAATTCACTAAGCACAAATCTCGGCAGTGTTTGGGACATTCGTAATGGTTTGAACGGCAAAGTACACAAATACGAATGAATAGACCATCGGTCAAACGCGCCTGTTATTTCATACAATACGGGAATTCACTATGCATTCGTATTTGGGTGTTAGTCTCTGAGTGGTCAATTGCGGTCGGATTTGTTTGCGATTCGTAAAAAAAGCAGCAAAAAAATAGACCTGCTTTTTTCAGCCATGTTTACATGTATTGACACTTACAAATCATTCTAACCTGAATTAGGATGCCTATAAAAGGGACACAAACTTTTCTCATGCAAAATAATTTATTTCCTTATGTTTGCTGGCCAAAACTTGTAGATTTGTAAGGCAGTACACATTTAACAACATATATCCATTATTACACACATTTGTGTTCAACTTTCAAATATTTCAAATGTTGTTGTTTCTGCATCATGTTTTTAAATCTGATTACTTATTTTTAACACACACAAACATGGCACAACAATAATGTCAGTCATTTTCGGACTGAATTATCTAAATATTACCGCCAACATATTAGGACACTTTTAGTCAACTCAATTGTGTTTTTCTTGTCAATTCCTCTAGAGAAGAAATGTAAAACAGTTACAATTCACATTGTAAATTGTATTGGTCATGGATGAATCTGCCTGGCTGCCAATTAGTCTGTCTTCTGGCTCAAAGAATGATTAGAATCTAGAAAGAGTAATGATTAGAAAAAAATCAAGTGGTCTGCTTTCTGCCTGCTTAAGATAATCTGCCTGGCTGCCAATTAGTCTGTCTGCTGTCTCAAAGAATGATTAAAATCTAGAAAGAGTAATGATTAGAAAAAAATCAAGTGGTCTGCTTTCTGCATGCTAACATCTATGTGCAGCTCAAACAACAGTTTCCTGCTAACAAAAAATACAAAGATGATAAAGTTACCAGTTATAATTAATGATGTTGTACAAATTGTCAAGGAGCTAAGTGTTATATATATTCTGTTAATCATACACTTGGTAAGTGTTTTTTTTCTCTTCTCTTTAAAGAAATGGGTGTGGTTTTTTTAATGTTTATTTTGGTGGTTGCTTGTCCTGGCCTTTGCCTTTACCACTGTCGTGTTGGCGTGCTCTGGTGGAGCGCCTTGGTGGTGATGACACTGGTGTTACATTTGGAGTAGTCGTACCAGAACTGCTGCTTGTTTGCTGTTGCTGCAGGGATCTGAGTGTTTCATTGAGGTTACTGAGGGTGGCATTGAGTTCACATGTTGCAGCATTTTGATTGTCTACAATTCTGGACATGGATTCATTGATCATTTGATTGCTTTCTAAAATATTTATATAGCTTTGCTGTTGTCTGTGCTGTTCTTCCATTATGCGCTGTAAGTTGCCCATGACATGTGTAATGTCTGCACGTATGATTTCCATGGTATTTGCAATTCTTGTGTTTGTTTCATTTTGTCTACTCAGATTTCTGCTGATTCGTCTGAGGTGAGATGGTAGGCTTGCAAACATTTGGGTCTGCCTACGCAGGCAATCTTCATTAGTGGCCTGCTGTCTAGCCCAAATGGTCCAGAACACTTGATCAGGGCCTTGTGTTACTGGTGTTGTTGGGCTGTGTTGGATTGGTGGTGTGCTTTGCTGTGGGGGAGTACTCACAGGTGCTGGGGGGCTGATTCCTTCGCTTACTGGATGCATTTCTAAAATGATTGTGTCATCCATGTCACTGTGTTGCTTTTGTTGCGGAGGGATGCTGGTACCAGGACTAGAAGCTGAAATTAAAAACATTTATCCGTTACTTATCCATATGTTTAATACATTGGTACAAAGCACTAAACATGGAACATATGTAATGGACTGGTGCTTTCAGATATCCAGCCTAGCAACATCATCACTCATTACTTAAATACATACATATGCCTGTTTGTGGCAAATGTGTCTGGTTACTTCATTCTGAAAGCAAACACATGTTGTATGGTACATCAGACATACTCCTGCCTAAAAACACATTGTAATCCATAATGTGTTGCCTTATAGTGTCTCCAACCAAAACATAGTAATGTTTTTGTATGCAGTTGGCAATGTTAAGACAAGCACACATGTGTAAATTATTCTAACAACCTTACTATTTGCAAAGCTTACACATTAGTTTTTGTTGCAGCATCTTCCACACAATGTGCTACTATATGGCTGAAGTGGACATACATATCTTTACTGGATGTTGTGTAGGCCATTTTGTTTGATTTCCATTTCATGTTTTACTGACTTGGGTAAGTATAGCAGATTTTGATGGGTATTGACTTAATGAGTTTAAGTAAATGGTTTTTTAAAGATCTGACATTTTTAATTGTTATCACAGTTTGTTACTCACAATCAAGATGAGGGGAGTGTGGTTGTCGTCTTGGAGGTGTGTCCAAAATTTGGAGTGAGGGCACCGAACAAACAGTAGATAATCTTCGTGGCGGGGTAGCCTGCTGTGGTTGGCCCTGGACATCAGACCTTGCTTTCTTTGCTGGCAGATGTTTTTTGTGGTGTGTTCCAGAAGTGCGCCTTCTGCTGCTTAAGACTTCTTTGGATGGACCTAGTATTGAAAGTGACATTTTGTTATGGCCATTCATTTACAAACCTAACCTATACTACAATGGACACTTTACCTGCTTCCGCAGCGTCATCATCATCAGATGTGATGGGAGTGACTGTAGGACGACCAGTACTGCTTTTTTTCAACACTGTAAATCCAAAAAAAATAAAAAATATTCATGCTATTGTTAATACATCCACCCATTATGCTTATAAACATTACATCTTTAAAAAATGGATGTTTTATTATGAATCTAAAAATAAGGACATTAAACACAAAAAGCACAACAACAAACCCAAAACATTGTCCAATAGCCATATGCACTATGGAAAGTGCAACACAGGGAATCATATACAGGACACAGACATAGGACACAATTCCAAAAACATACACTAAGAAGCCAAAACACACACAGCTTCATTTTCAAATAAAATGAAAAAAAAAAATAAAAAAAAAATACAGATGCGATATAGAAATAGGTCTGTGATGTGGCACTCCAAACACACATTAACACAATATGAGGCCAAAAAAATATATAATAAAAATAATAATAATAATAATAAAAAAACAGTAAGGTAACTAAGTCTGCAGTTGTTGTGTCAGTGTACAAATACAGACTCAAAATGAACCAGCAAATAGTGGCCTTGACTTAAACAATATTACATTGAGTACTAATGAAATTATACATGTAACTGCCTTCAAAGGCACTTTGCACTACTCCAGCCTCTAACATATCAACCACTGATTTGGAAACATTGCACATGGATAACTGAATTAAAAAACATAGTCCAACTTTCAAAATGTACAATGTGCAAAAGTAAAACATTATTGCTGGACAATTCAATGACACACCAAGTCCAAACTACACATGGAAAATGTACTGTCCAAAAACCACATGACATACAAGCAAGTAAGACGTTACATTGACTTTTGTATGAAACATGACCCAAAACAATGTATTTGATGACGCACACTTGAAGATGGGAGTAATATGCAACGTCACATGACACACATTTAAAACATACAGTAAGCCAGAAGTAATGTCATAGAATGTTAAGGCAAATACACATGCTCACCATCCTTCCTGGGGCGATCGGAATCCCGGACATGGGTTGCAGACACTACTTCTGGAGGGATTATAGTCCGCATGGGCTCCTCATAGTCCAGATATGTGGCAATAAAGGGCGGACCACCACCGGTTTTGCGAGCCGACTTCGCCTCCTTGGCCATTTTGGACTTGACACGTCGCTTTATGTCATAGTACTGTTTGCGGCACGTGTCCTCCGTCAGCTTCACCACCCCCTCACTATTTACAGCAGCAACTACTTTCGCCCACAACACCGTCTTCTTCCGTGTTGGCACCTTGGCGGACTCAGGCCCAAATAGCTGCCGCTGATACTTCATCAGCTCCCGCACCAATGCCACATTTTCTGCATAACTAAACTTGACATTCCGCCCAGTCTTAGTAGTGGTGCGTGGCTGAGGAGCTCTCTGACTGTCACTATCACTGTCACTTGAGGCTGCTGCAGCAACCTCACCAACCTCCTCCACCTCACTAACACTCACCTCCCCCACCTGACCGACCTCCTCCCCCTCACTAACACCCTCCACCTCACTCACCTCAGCCACCTCTGAGTCACACATAATTGTGTGACTAAACAATTAACACAGAAAAAAAAGACAAAACAAAACACTCCTCCGCTACCACTACACTAATCACACACACACACACACACACACACACACACACACACACACACACACACACACACACACACACACACACTGACAAGGGACTATAAATAAAAAAAACTTGAGCAAAAATTGAGACAAAACCAAAAAATACAAGACAACAAGAATGACAAAACTACTTTCAAACACAATACAACACTCAGAACTCGCAAAAAAATACTCCTCCAAACAAACACTACTCACCAAACTCCACTGCACAACCTCTCTCCTCGCCACTAACTAATCCCACGAGGTGCGGACGGTTTGGGGCGTATTTATATGATTGCGCACAGACACTCCTACCATCTAAAACACAACCAATCACGAACGGGGATGAAAACCAAAACTAAAAGTGAAAATGCGGCCGCGGGAAAAAAAAAACCCTGCCGTGTTTAACTTAGAAAAAAACCCAGCAAAAACAACACAAACATGTACGCAAACGACAATGACGGCCGTAAATGTGCCAAAAAAACCTGACTGGCATCGACATCGGAAAACACGAAAACAATAAACTCGAATGCTTAGTAACTTGGCGTATATAGGCCCTCATTCCGAGTTGATCGGTCGCAAGGCGAATTTAGCAGAGTTACACACGCTAAGCCGCCGCCTACTGGGAGTGAATCTTAGCTTCTTAAAATTGCGAACGATGTATTCGCAATATTGCGATTACTAACTACTTAGCAGTTTCAGAGTAGCTCCAGACTTACTCTGCCTGTGCGATCAGTTCAGTGCTTGTCGTTCCTGGTTGACGTCACAAACACACCCAGCGTTCGCCCAGGCACTCCCACCGTTTCTCCGGCCACTCCTGCGTTTTTTCCGGAAACGGTAGCGTTTTCAGCCACACGCCCCTGAAACGCCGTGTTTCCGCCCAGTAACACCCATTTCCTGTCAATCACATTACGATCGCCGGAGCGAAGAAAAAGCCGTGAGTAAAAATACTTTCTTCATAGTAAAGTTACTTGGCGCAGTCGCAGTGCGAACATTGCGCATGCGTACTAAGCGGATTTTCACTGCGATGCGATGAAAAATACCGAGCGAACAACTCGGAATGAGGGCCATAGTTTCAAAAAGTTGCATGAAAATGCACCAGATACAAGACGTGTTTAAACACTACACAAACCGACACAAACACGAATATTAGTAAATTTTGGCCCTGGTATACAGCAGTTCAGACATGCAGCCCCATTGGAATGTGCTGATAGAGGTGAGGAGGAGTAGGCCTTGCATGCATTTTAAGACCAGTGGTGAACACAGGGTGTTATTTTATTCCTCCTTGTAGTCTCACTACTCTGCCACCTGTTTTTGGTATGAGTTCCTTTTTTCTAAATCTGGTATTATGTAGTAGTTTATGTTGATACAAGCATTGTCGCTAATATTGTTATATATTGGGACCTGGGAGGCTCAGTCATGTTTATGTTCTATTTTTTCTAGATATACTTTTAATTATTCGGCTTCATTATATTATGATTGGATTTGATGATTCATGTATGGCCCTTCTTGAAAATGATCCTGGTTTTTGGATCGAAACGTCGAAACCTTTGAGGCTACAATAAAAATTTTCTATTGAAGAAATGTGTGGACTTTATACACAGTGAGAGTGCACCCTCCACCACGTGGAATTCTGGTCTACATTTGCGGACATTTCGTCTGTCGGGAGCACCCACCATTAGGAACTTTGATGAGAGTGCAGAACCCTCTTGTTTGTTTGTTTGTATGTATGTATGTATATATATATATATATATATATATTATATATATATATATATATATATATATATATATATATATATATATATATTGTACACACATATGTATTTAAAAATCTGTGTGTGTGTGTGTGCACACAGAGAGAGAGAGAAACAGCCAGGATGGAAACTACCAGGATTGACACCTCACCTCAACTCAGAGGGATGATCAGTCACCCTGCTGGTCCAAGGCTGCCTTCAGAGAGCTGGCTGACGCTTACTGTAGCTCCTGCTTCCTTCCGGGCACGGTGATGGCAGGGCAGGTCCTCACAGCCTTTCATTGCACCAGCAAATATACAATTACTGCCGGCGGCATTCAATCCGCCTGGGGAGGGGGCGGAGACTGTGGCTTCTTGCGGAAGGCTGCTGTAACAGGAATTTATTTTCCTGTATACAGCAACAGTTCTGCAGCTGCTGTGGGCCTTCAGGGAGCCTCCTGCTAGCTGTTACTGCTAGTGTTTACCTGCTAATTCCACGGCCGCGGCGGTGGTGGGACATCGCCTCCGTGGCATCACAAGTCCTGACACGTTTGCGATGCAGCAGGGAGGCCAGGCTAGTAAAGCCTTTCATTGCGCCACCACTGATATGCAATAGATGGCGGGCAGACGGCGGCGTTGGATCCGCCAGTGCCGTGGGAGAGGTTGAAGGGGGGTCGTGCCCTGGTGTTGGCGGAGGGACTCGGATGACTTGTGGAAGGCTGCTGTAGTAAGAATTTTTTTTTTCTTGTTTACAGCAGCCGCTCTGCAGATCCTGTGGGCCTATTTTAATGGGAGGCCTGGAGCTGCAGCTCCATCCGCCCCATTGTTAATCCGGCCCTGCATAAAATCCTTCATGATCGCACAATATCTTTCATGATCTATACCTGGGATCTCAATCACCAATATCTTTCGTCTTTCATATCTTCTAGTGCAGCCGTGGCCAACCTGTGGCTCTTGAGCCACATGCGGCTCTTTCTTTATTCAAATGTGGCTCCCGACACTCAGTCACCTGACCACAACAGATCCTGGAAACTGGTACACTCCAGCCAGACACACAGCAGCACTACGGCGACTGAAAACTGAGGGAGCCAGATACTGGGCTGTAGTGACATATGATGGTGGGCTGGAGTGACACAAGGGGGAGCTGGCTGGAGTGACACAGAACGATCCTGGTAGGAAAGACATAATGGGGGAGCTGGCTGGAGTGATACAGGAGGGTGCTGGCAGGAGAGACACAATGGGGAGCTGCTGGAGTGACACATGGAGGAGCTGAAGTGTATTATGTGAATATGGCTCTTTCAATATATTTTATGTGGATCTGGATCTTTAAATTATTTTATATGGAAGTGTCTTTTTCAAAGTATTTTATGTTGATTCTGGCTTTAAAATGTATTTTGTTGTGGATCTGGCATTTTCATTTATTTTATATCAGGGGTGTGGCCTAGCAGGCACAAGGTTACACCCCATTTTTGCACACGCTCCTTCGGCTTGATGTCGGCTCTTTGACATACCTAACAAGATTTGTTGGCGCTTTGTCTATGACTGGTTGGCCACCCCTGTTCTAGTGTGGATGGGCTTAAGGCCCATACACA
Organism: Pseudophryne corroboree; assembly: GCF_028390025.1. Taxonomy (NCBI): domain Eukaryota; kingdom Metazoa; phylum Chordata; class Amphibia; order Anura; family Myobatrachidae; genus Pseudophryne; species Pseudophryne corroboree. The sequence continues at coordinate 203,442,956 of NC_086448.1, forward strand.
CTGGGCGATTTTGAGCTGAAAGCAGCTCACTTTTGGTGTGTTAAGCTGCTTTAAGCTCAAAGCCGCCCAGTGTGTATGGCCAAACAATGAGCGGTGAGCTCTGATGCGCGCTCCAGCTTCATCGCTGGTGGCCGCCATTCATCTACTGGTATTACCAGTAGATGAACGGTGAGATGAACGGCTTTCCATAGCGTCCTGCTATGGAAAGCCGCTCACCCCCGCTGACATCGCTGGGCAGTGGGGAAAAGTGCTCAGTGTGTATGAACCTTTAGGCTTTGCATGCAACTTGCATCATAGTGGTGCCACTCCTGTAATTTTTATTTCTTTGTTGGATAAGACAGTGGTGTTAGGTATATTTACTGTATATAGCCTACCAATATGCAATATATAAGATTAAGATATCATACAGTGGTTTGTAACTTAGTAATAAGTATTATTTATTAAATGTGCCGTAAAAGGGCGTTAGTGTGCTCTGTGCCGCCCCCTGAGCGCATGATGTCGCACGTAGGGGGTGGAGCCACCAGCACCTGGAACTGTAGCACATCCCGGAGCAGCTTGAGGATGCTCCAAACAACTATACAGACTGCAGGGTGCATGCTCGGAGCATCCAAAGGATACTTCAGGTGGCACTGCAGCAGCCATACTGGTTCCGTTCCAGCAATGTCTTCTGATCTCAGAATTGGTGTGTTGTACTTGTCACGCAATTGGAGTCACACCACCATGGGGTCCAGGGTCCGTGCGCTGCCAGTACGGCTGCTCGCGGTGCTGCAGGGCCTTGCAGGGACACGGCGCGGCCGGCAGTGGGTATGATGCAGCTTCCGGGAGGCCGGGAGTGTGAGTGACCAGGCTAGCCGCAGTGCTCCTGTGTGTCTGCAATATGGGAGGCGGCCATGTTGGAGAACAGAATGGCTCTGTAACCAGTGGGGGCTTTCACTGGGTAAGTGATAAACCAATCCAGTAGCCTTTCTCCCTATAAATAGGCTTGGTTTTATGCACTCTCTGTCAGTGCTTTGTTGGTGCTTAACAGAACCCTAGCTCTGTGCTCCCACAGTTTCTGTGTATATCCTGGTTCCTGCACCGCTCTCAGCGTTTGCCAGCCTACCCTCGCTGTGTGATACCCGCCAGCTCTCCAGCACTCTGCCCACAGTAAACCGTTCGGTGGAGTCCCATGGAAGCCTGCTTGCTTTCTTCTTAGTTCTTCAGCCATGTCCTTCAAACATCCAGTACTCGCAATCCTTCACAGTTCTCCAGCCTTGTCTTTCAAATATCCAGTACTCGCAATTCTTTACAGTTCTCCAGCCTCGTCTTTCAAATATCCAGTACTCGCAATTCTTTACAGTTCTCCAGCCTCGTCTTTCAAACATCCAGTACTCGCAATTATTCACAGTTCTTCAGCCACAAATCCGGAATCCAGCTTCCTACAGAGTTCTTCAGCCACCTCCACCAAATATTCTTTACTCACAATTCTTCACAGTTCTCCAGCCACAAATCCATAATCCCGCTTTTTTCAGAGTTATTTGTCACATTTTTCAAATATCCAGCATTTACAATTCTTCACAGTTCTTCAGTCACAAATCCGGCATCCAGAATTCTGCAGGATTCTTTAACCTAGTCTGCAAACATCCAGTGACCTCATTTCTTCTGGAACTCTTCAGCTGTATCTTCAAATATTGCTTCAGTGTTCTTCAGTCACATCTTCATATATCCAGTATCCACAATCTTCCCGATTGTATAACTAGTTCCAGTAATCCACTATACTTGCCTCCCTTGTTTCAGTCACTCTCTAAACTCAATTGGCCTGCTACACAAGAATCTGTGTATCTCTTATTTAATAAAATATATGAAAAGAAATTACCTTTGTCCACCTTGCTTTCTCCACACAGGGGCATCTTCTCCTTCAGCTAGTCTGAGTCCCATGGATTCACAAGAACAATTTGCCGTGACAGTACTAGGCTGTGACATAATAGATGAGTGCCATTACCAACATGGAGGAGCTTCACAGATGTGTGTGTCTATGCTTCCACACCACCTCTATCTATGCGCTTAGTTTAATAGTCATCAGCACACAGTTTCACCAGCTCTATTCTTGGTACAATACAGTCGATACCTCTGAAAAACAGACAGTTCTCTGAGTATGGACAATACTACATAGCATGCAATTTTGTCTTTTAACCCATTGCCCATATTCACTAAACCTTGTCTACATACAAAGGCCCTATTGCCACCCAGTTATACCCATTCAGCCGCAACTGGGGTGCAACTTAGATGACTACAATACTGGTTGGTCAGACTATGGCCCTCATTCCGAGTTGTTCGCTCGCTAGCAGATTTTAGCAGCATTGCACACGCTAGGCCACCGCCCTCTGGGAGTGTATCTTAGCTTAGCAGAATAGCGAACGAAAGATTAGCAGAACTGCTACTAAATAATTCTTTGCAGTTTCTGAGTAGCTCCAGACCTACTCACAGATTGCGATCAGCTCAGTCCGTTTAGTTCCTGGTTTGACGTCACAAACATGCCCTGCGTTCGGCCAGCCACTCCCCCGTTTCCCCAGACACTCCCGCGTTTTTCCCTGACACGCCTGCGTTTTTTAGCACACTCCGGGAAACGCTCAGTTACCACCCAGAAATGCCCCTTTCCTGTCAATCATTCACTGATCAGCAGTGCGACTGAAATAACTAAGTTAAATAACTAAGCGCATGCGCCCTGCGTGCCTTGCGCATTTTGCAACAAATCGCAGCATAGCGAAAATCGTCAACGAGCGAACAACTCGGAATGACCCCCTAAGTGTACACTCAGCTCCGGAGCTTGCGCAGTGTAAAATGAACCTGTGTACAACTACTGTATATATTAGCCTTACTGCATTTTAGGTGCCCCTAAAATCCTGGTGGGTTGCAGTTAAAATACCGGCGTTCCGGATGCTGACGCCAAAATCTCAACAGCTAACAATGTCGACAGCTGGAATCCCAGCGCACCATGACTATTCCTACTTGTGGGTGTCCACAACACCAATAGAGTGGGAATAGATCCTGTGATGAGAGCAGTGAGCCACCAAGCCTGCAGCATGGCGAGCGCAGTCAGCCTGCGAGGGTACTTTTAGCACTCGCCCCACTGCTGGCATTCTAGTGGGCAAGATGCCGCTGTCAGGATATTGACAGCCGGCATCCCGTTCGGCGGGAAAACGTACGTAATCCATCCTGGCACCCTAGTTGACCACCTTGATTTGGATAATGGTGATGCTGAAATGGTCTCAAGTTCTATCTGGTCTCAGCATAAAATCTGCAAATAGATGTTGAATCTGCAGAGTCCATATTTCAGACTTGTTGCGCCAGACTCTTTTGGTGTATTTGTGGAAGTCATTATTTTACAGTGTGTTCCTTACTGTTTCTCTGTTTTGTACTGTAGTTTATGCCAGTGGTTCTCAAACTGTGTGCTGTGGCACCCTGGGGTGCCGCAGGACACTTGTAGGCAGAGGCGGATTGGCCATAGGGTTTACAGGGATGATCCCCGGTGGGCCGATGCACCCGCGGGGCCTGTTTTGTTTGAGGACATGTGGTCCTATTTATAGACATAATTAATAAGATGCAAAATAATTTGCATATATGAAATTTTTTTTGCCACTTAGCCTGTGATTGCAGATGATCTAGTGTATGCTCTGTCTGCCTGCTTGACTGACATACAAGATTGAGTGAATAGTGATTGGGATACGGTTGGTGTAATAAGCAAGAAAATATATCTTTCTAAAGAATTATATAGTTTCCTAAATTCTAAAGGTGTATCATATAATGTGCTCATAATAAGTCTTAGGGGGAGGGTGCTGCTGACATGGCCCATGGCTAGACCTTACACCTCTGGTGCTGCCCATGTGGGGCCACTAGTACAAATTTTTCCAGGGCCGCTTTTTGTTCCCAATCCGCCCCTGCTTGCAGGGGTGCCTCAGGTTGGTGGTCCAGGACCAATTCAAACTATTATCACTTTAATAGGCAAAACCAGTGCTGGTGGCTGCTAATCATAAAATATGTGGACAAACAGAAGCAAATCTTGTCCTTCACCACACAATAGAACCTAAGGGTGACATACTGTATAACACAATTTAAGTAATGTGATATTTTTTCTTAATTTTCTCAATAAGAAACTTTTGGCCTAGAGATGCGGTGAAGAAAAATTCTAATACTCTATGGCGCTGTGATTCAAAAAAGTTTGGGAATCACTGGTTTATGGGTTGACAGGTAGTTAGCTTGCCCATCACAGTTCTCTTTTCAATTTATTTATAGAGAAGTCCATCTCTAAGATTGGGCTTAGTTATGTCATAATCCTGACTGTATTTCTCATATTCTGTGGCTTACCTCAGCATATCCTGTACCTGCATCTGTTTCAGCTCAGCATGAAGACTGCAAATCTGTGTTGCTTACTCTTGATTAGCCACCTGAGTAGGAATTCCTCTGAGTAATCAGTAATCAGCCGTGTGCAGCATTTGATTTCCCAATGTGTTCAGCTCTCTGGTGTTTAGGCCGATAAAGGCAGCATCCTCTGTAAATTTTTAGAAGTTCAGGCTTCAGTGTTTTTTCCGGCCTGCTAGGCCTCACTCCACATCAGAGCATAACCTGGAGTACTGATGTGACAAGGTCTGATCACCTGACCATGAGCTATCCAATCCTGTGCCAGCCTGAGAGTCCCTGAATCATCTTACTCTATTCACCAATCACCAAGGACCTAGAGGTATAAGTAGAGAGACCTGTGTTTCAGAAGCTGCCAGTTCCTTGAATCACACAACTCAGTATGAACTTAGTAGGTGAGCTCCCTAAGAGGTAACACTAATTACTTTAGTTCTTGTAAACCTTTGCTCTTTTGCTACCCAGTCCGGATTACAGTTGTGGTACCAGTTATATCCTGTACCAACCCGGATTACAGTGGCGCTACCCGTTATATCGAGCACCAACCCGGATTGCAGTTGCGTTACCAATTATATCCAGTACTAACCTGGATTACAGTTGCATTATCAGTTATATCCGGTATCATCACGGATTACAGTTGCGTTACCAGTTATATCTGGTACCAACCCAGTTCACAGTGCAATACCAGTTGTACCGGTACCCAGCCCAGTTCACAGTGCATACCCAGTTATAACGGTACCCAGCCCGGTTCACAGAGCGTTACTAGTCATATCCGGTAACCAGCCCGGTTCAGTCATATCCGGTAACCAAAGCAGCATATCACCAATATATTCACCATCCTGTTCTCAACACCAAGTCCCTGGTGTTCCTGTGTTCAGGATATGGCTCCCTCTGCCGAGGCGCGGGTTCGACTCCCGGTCAGGGATTGCTCCTTGCATCTTCATCACATTGTTTCCCGCACACAGTCCTCCAGTCAGAGGCGTAGCGTGAAGACATGACACCCGGAGCAGGGTCATGTCACGGTGCCCCCACCCACCACCACCACCACCACCACCACCACACATACATACACAGGCAGATTTAGAACTCATGGGGCCCTAAGCAAGACACAGATTTGGGCCCCCCTTCCTTAAACAATTCTCAGTGTACAGCCCCCCACCAATTGTAGCAGACAGGCCCCCACTCATTGTGCTGCCCCCCAGTCAGTGTATGAACCCCAATCTGCTCCCCGCCCAATTATAGAAGGCAGATGGTAGTTGTACTAGTGTACTTAAAATCAAACTTTGACCAGCAGGGCCCCCTGGGACCAACGGGGCCCTAAGCAGCCACTTTGGTTGCATTGCGGTAAATCCTCCTCTTCATACATACATACATACATACATACATACATACATACATACATACATACATACATACACACACACACACACACACACACACACACACACATTTAGGCAAAGACATACATAAACACACACATATACACCTGCACGGTATCCGTTTAGATGGTCGACCATGTTATGGTCGACCACTATTGGTCGACACTGACATGGTTGACATGGACACATGGTCAACACATGAAAATTGTTGACACATTAAATGTCGACACATGAAAAGGTCGACATGAGTTCTTCACATTTTTTTCTTTTGGGGAACTTTTCCATACTTTACGATCCACGTGGACTACGATTGGGAACAGTAATCTGTGCCGAATGCAGCGGTAGCGGAGCGAGGCACCTTGCCCGAAGCATAACAAGCGAAGTGAGCCATGCGAGGGGACGCGGTGCACTAATTGGGGTTCCCCGTCACTTTACGCAGAAAACGACACAAAAAAGTAAAAAAACTCATGTCGACCTTTTCATGCTGCGACCATCTGTCCATGTCGACCATGCCAATGTCGACCAATAGTGGTCGACCTAATGACTGTCGACCATAACATGGTCGACCATTCATACCGGAACCCACATACACACACACATAAACATACAAATATACACACAGACATACAAAAACACACACATATACACAGACATATAAACACAAACATACATAAACACACACATATACTCACAAATACTGTATACAAAGATATATACACATAAACACACACATATACACACAGACATACATAAGCACACACATATACATATATATATATATATATATATATATACACACACACAGACACAGACACACACACACACACACACACACAAACACATATGCACACAGACCTATACACACATTAACAAACAAACACTACATTTACACACTCACAAACGCATACATACATACACACAGACATGTACACATAAACACACAGTATACACAGACATACAAATATACACACATTAATTCTCACCAAGTGGGCAGCAGCAGAGCAGCTCCTTGTTCTAGCCTGGAGGAGCGGAGCTTCTATGTGATTGACCCCTGTGGGTAGAAGAAAAGGACTGAGGAAAGGGAAGGGGTGGCCATTACACTAGAGATGAGCGGGTTCGGTTCCTCGGAATCCGAACCCGCCCGAACTTCAGTTTTTTTTACACGGGGCCGAGCGACTCGGATCTTCCCGCCTTGCTCGGTTAACCCGAGCGCGCCCGAACGTCATCATCCCGCTGTCGGATTCTCGCGAGGCTCGGATTCTATCGCGAGACTCGGATTCTATATAAGGAGCCGCGCGTCGCCGCCATTTTCACACGTGCATTGAGATTCATAGGGAGAGGACGTGGCTGGCGTCCTCTCCGTTTATAGAGAAGAGAGTGAGACTAGAGTAGAGAGAGACACAGTAGTAATTTTGGGGAGCATTAGGAGGAGTACTTTAGGAGGAGTACTACTACTTGCTGAAGTGATAGATAGATAGTGTGACTGTATAATGTATATCTGACTTGTGGGGGAGACACTGACAGTGGGGAGCAGTTAGAGTCTGAGAGCAGGACTTGCTGCCAGAGTGCCACACTGCCATTGTGACCACACTGACCACCAGTATAATATATATTGTGATTGTCTGCTTAGGAGTACTACTTGCAAGTTGCTGATAGTGTGACCAGTGACCTGACCACCAGTTTAATAATCACCACCAGTTTAATATATATAATATATATATATATATATATATATATATAATTGTATATAATATATATATATATATAATATTGTATACCACCTACCCGTTTTTTTTTTTTCTTTCTTCTTCTTTATACATACTACTATAGTAGCTTACTGTAGCAGTCTGCGGTGCTGCTGAGCTGACAGTGTCCAGCAGGTCCGTCATCAGTCATTACATAATAAATATATATTATATACCTGTCCGGCTGCAGTACTAGTGATATTATATATATATATATATATATATATTGATTTCATCTCATTATCATCCAGTCTATATTAGCAGCAGACACAGTACGGTAGTCCACGGCTGTAGCTACCTCTGTGTCGGCAGTCGCTGGTCCATCCATAATTGTATACCACCTACCCGTGTTTTTTTTTTTTTTTTTCTTCTTTATACATACTACTATAGTAGCTTACTGTAGCAGTCTGTGGTGCTGCTGAGCTGACAGTGTCCAGCAGGTCCGTCATCAGTCATTACATAATAAATATATATTATATACCTGTCCGGCTGCAGTACTAGTGATATTATATATATATATATATATTGATTTCATCTCATTATCATCCAGTCTATATTAGCAGCAGACACAGTACGGTAGTCCACGGCTGTAGCTACCTCTGTGTCGGCAGTCGCTCGTCCATCCATAAGTATACTAGTATCCATCCATCTCCATTGTTTACCTGAGGTGCCTTTTAGTTGTGCCTATTAAAATATGGAGAACAAAAATGTTGAGGTTCCAAAATTAGGGAAAGATCAAGATCCACTTCCACCTCGTGCTGAAGCTGCTGCCACTAGTCATGGCCGAGACGATGAAATGCCAGCAACGTCGTCTGCCAAGGCCGATGCCCAATGTCATAGTACAGAGCATGTAAAATCCAAAACACCAAATATCAGTAAAAAAAGGACTCCAAAATCTAAAATAAAATTGTCGGAGGAGAAGCGTAAACTTGCCAATATGCCATTTACCACACGGAGTGGCAAGGAACGGCTGAGGCCCTGGCCTATGTTCATGGCTAGTGGTTCAGCTTCACATGAGGATGGAAGCACTCAGCCTCTTGCTAGAAAAATGAAAAGACTCAAGCTGGCAAAAGCACCGCAAAGAACTGTGCGTTCTTCGAAATCCCAAATCCACAAGGAGAGTCCAATTGTGTCGGTTGCGATGCCTGACCTTACCAACACTGGACGTGAAGAGCATGCGCCTTCCACCATTTGCACGCCCCCTGCAAGTGCTGGAAGGAGCACCCGCAGTCCAGTTCCTGATAGTCAGATTGAAGATGTCAGTGTTGAAGTACACCAGGATGAGGAGGATATGGGTGTTGCTGGCGCTGGGGAGGAAATTGACAAGGAGGATTCTGATGGTGAGGTGGTTTGTTTAAGTCAGGCACCCGGGGAGACACCTGTTGTCCATGGGAGGAATATGGCCGTTGACATGCCTGGTGAAAATACCCAAAAAATCAGCTCTTCGGTGTGGAAGTATTTCACCAGAAATGCGGACAACATTTGTCAAGCCGTGTGTTGCCTTTGTCAAGCTGTAATAAGTAGGGGTAAGGACGTTAACCACCTCGGAACATCCTCCCTTATACGTCACCTGCAGCGCATTCATAATAAGTCAGTGACAAGTTCAAAAACTTTGGGCGACAGCGGAAGCAGTCCACTGACCAGTAAATCCCTTCCTCTTGTAACCAAGCTCACGCAAACCACCCCACCAACTCCCTCAGTGTCAATTTCCTCCTTCCCCAGGAATGCCAATAGTCCTGCAGGCCATGTCACTGGCAATTCTGACGAGTCCTCTCCTGCCTGGGATTCCTCCGATGCATCCTTGCGTGTAACGCCTACTGCTGCTGTTGTTGCTGCTGGGAGTCGATGGTCATCCCAGAGGGGAAGTCGTACTCGTAAGCCCACTTTTACTACTTCCACCAAGCAATTGACTGTCCAACAGTCCTTTGCGAGGAAGATGAAATATCACAGCAGTCATCCTGCTGCAAAGCGGATAACTGAGGCCTTGGCATCCTGGGTGGTGAGAAACGTGGTTCCGGTATCCATCATTACTGCAGAGCCAACTAGAGACTTGTTGGAGGTACTGTGTCCCCGGTACCAAATACCATCTAGGTTCCATTTCTCTAGGCAGGCGATACCGAAAATGTACACAGACCTCAGAAAAAGAGTCACCAGTGTCCTAAAAAATGCAGCTGTACCCAATGTCCACTTAACCACGGACATGTGGACAAGTGGAGCAGGGCAGGGTCAGGACTATATGACTGTGACAGCCCACTGGGTAGATGTATGGACTCCCGCCGCAAGAACAGCAGCGGCGGCACCAGTAGCAGCATCTCGCAAATGCCAACTCTTTCCTAGGCAGGCTACGCTTTGTATCACCGGTTTCCAGAATACGCACACAGCTGAAAACCTCTTACGGCAACTGAGGAAGATCATCACGGAATGGCTTACCCCAATTGGACTCTCCTGTGGATTTGTGGCATCGGACAACGCCAGCAATATTGTGTGCGCATTAAATCTGGGCAAATTCCAGCACGTCCCATGTTTTGCACATACCTTGAATTTGGTGGTGCAGAATTTTTTAAAAAACGACAGGGGCGTGCAAGAGATGCTGTCGGTGGCCAGAAGAATTGCGGGACACTTTCGGCGTACAGGCACCACGTACAGAAGACTGGAGCAACACCAAAAACGCCTGAACCTGCCCTGCCATCATCTGAAGCAAGAAGTGGTAACGAGGTGGAATTCAACCCTATATATGCTTCAGAGGTTGGAGGAGCAGCAAAAGGCCATTCAAGCCTATACAATTCAGCACGATATAGGAGGTGGAATGCACCTGTCTCAAGCGCAGTGGAGAATGATTTCAACGTTGTGCAAGGTTCTGCTGCCCTTTGAACTTGCCACACGTGAAGTCAGTTCAGACACTGCCAGCCTGAGTCAGGTCATTCCCCTCATCAGGCTTTTGCAGAAGAAGCTGGAGACATTGAAGGAGGAGCTAACACGGAGCGATTCCGCTAGGCATGTGGGACTTGTGGATGGAGCCCTTAATTCGCTTAACAAGGATTCACGGGTGGTCAATCTGTTGAAATCAGAGCACTACATTTTGGCCACCGTGCTCGATCCTAGATTTAAAACCTACCTTGGATCTCTCTTTCCGGCAGACACAAGTCTGCTGGGGTTCAAAGACCTGCTGGTGAGAAAATTGTCAAGTCAAGCGGAACGCGACCTGTCAACATCTCCTCCTTCACATTCTCCCGCAACTGGGGGTGCGAGGAAAAGGCTCAGAATTCCGAGCCCACCCGCTGGCGGTGATGCAGGGCAGTCTGGAGCGACTGCTGATGCTGACATCTGGTCCGGACTGAAGGACCTGTCAACGATTACGGACATGTCGTCTACTGTCACTGCATATGATTCTCTCCCCATTGAAAGAATGGTGGAGGATTATATGAGTGACCGCATCCAAGTAGGCACGTCACACAGTCCGTACTTATACTGGCAGGAAAAAGAGGCAATTTGGAGGCCCTTGCACAAACTGGCTTTATTCTACCTAAGTTGCCCTCCCACAAGTATGTACTCCGAAAGAGTGTTTAGTGCCGCCGCTCACCTTGTCAGCAATCGGCGTACGAGGTTACTTCCAGAAAATGTGGAGAAGATGATGTTCATTAAAATTAATTATAATCAATTCCTCCGTGGAGACATTGACCAGCAGCAATTGCCTCCACAAAGTACACAGGGAGCTGAGATGGTGGATTCCAGTGGGGACGAATTGATAATCTGTGAGGAGGGGGATGTACACGGTGATATATCGGAGGATGATGATGAAGTGGACATCTTGCCTCTGTAGAGCCAGTTTGTGCAAGGAGAGATTAATTGCTTCTTTTTTGGTGGGGGTCCAAACCAACCCGTCATTTCAGTCACAGTCGTGTGGCAGACCCTGTCACTGAAATGATGGGTTGGTTAAAGTGTGCATGTCCTGTTTATACAACATAAGGGTGGGTGGGAGGGCCCAAGGACAATTCCATCTTGCACCTCTTTTTTCTTTAATTTTTCTTTGCGTCATGTGCTGTTTGGGGAGTGTTTTTTGGAAGGGCCATCCTGCGTGACACTGCAGTGCCACTCCTAGATGGGCCCGGTGTTTGTGTCGGCCACTAGGGTCGCTTATCTTACTCACACAGCTACCTCATTGCGCCTCTTTTTTTCTTTGCGTCATGTGCTGTTTGGGGAGTGTTTTTTGGAAGGGCCATCCTGCGTGACACTGCAGTGCCACTCCTAGATGGGCCCGGTGTTTGTGTCGGCCACTAGGGTCGCTTATCTTACTCACACAGCTACCTCATTGTGCCTCTTTTTTTCTTTGCGTCATGTGCTGTTTGGGGAGTGTTTTTTGGAAGGGCCATCCTGCGTGACACTGCAGTGCCACTCCTGGATGGGCCCGGTGTTTGTGTCGGCCACTAGGGTCGCTTATCTTACTCACACAGCTACCTCGGTGCAAATTTTAGGACTAAAAATAATATTGTGAGGTGTGAGGTATTCAGAATAGACTGAAAATGAGTGGAAATAATGGTTATTGAGGTTAATAATACTTTGGGATCAAAATGACCCCCAAATTCTATGATTTAAGCTGTTTTTTAGGGTTTTTTGAAAAAAACACCCGAATCCAAAACACACCCGAATCCGACAAAAAAAATTCGGTGAGGTTTTGCCAAAACGCGGTCGAACCCAAAACACGGCCGCGGAACCGAACCCAAAACCAAAACGCAAAACCCGAAAAATTTCAAGTGCACATCTCTACATTACACTGCCTGCATGTTTCATGTCACTGAATGCAGATACCTGACAGCAGGAAGGTTCTTCTGACAAGCCTCCAAACCTCCCCTCTTCCATATCAACATACTACACTACACTGCACTGAACTCTCTGCACTGCAATCAGTGATATGGAACATGCAGGCAGTGTGGTGGTCACCTCTTCCCTCTCTTCCAGTCATCTCCTCCTACCACGAGTCACAACTCCCAGCTCTGTTACATAGAGCCGGTGCCTTCTGTCCCCAGCGTCGCCTGGAGCTCAAGAGTCAAGCACCACTCGTTCCACCCTCGCTATGCCCCTGCCTCCAGTTACTCACACCAACTTCACATAGACGCCGGGTTCACAAAACTCAGTCATGACAAGTTATACATACTGTACATTTCTTAGTGAATCATACAGTTTGCTTTGTAGAGATATCTATGGCTGTACAGGGTCAGATACCTTAGGAAGACGTTTTCCTGATTCCCTGATCTGGCCCTCACTGCCAAGTGGATCTTAGGAATTGGGGAAATTAAATATGTTAAAAATCCCGATTTGTCGATCTTGACCATTTCGTTTGGGATTGGGGAACCAAGATTTTTAAACATGTTTAATATTTAATCTCCTATAAAAAATAGCCCAGATCTGTCACTCTGTGACTGTGTGGATAACGCTAGGCGTGGCTAGGGGCTCTCTTTGGGTTAGCAGCAGGTCTATCACACCCAGTCCACAGCTGATTGGGTGAGAAACGCCCTCCCACAGAGGTTACATCCAATGGGTGGCTCTGCCCTTTGGCTGCTGTGTATTCCCAGCGCAGGATTAACAATGGGGCTGATGGAGCTGCAGCTCCAGCCCCACACCCCAAAATAGGCCCACTGCATCTGCAGCAACATACCCTCCAACAATTTACACATAAAAAACGGTACAAATGCGAAAAGGGGGCATGGCCATGCACCTTTTCCTATACTTTCAATGGTAGTTTGGAGAGCCAGAAATCGGTACAGACCATAAAACAAAAAGGTCCTGTACCTGCCAAAAAGGTACAGTTGGAGGGTATAAAGCAAGTCTCTGCGCTGTAAATAGGGAAAAAAATCATTTTACTGCAGCATCCTATGTCCTGCTGCCAGTCCTGCTGCCCCCTCCGGCATCAACAATTCCCACTCCCTAGCCGAGGCGCAGGTGGATCAAAAGCAGCTGCGGCCACCAGCATAGATGTGTATGAAAGCGGCGCAGCGGAAGTCTTTCATAGCCCTCCCTGCGCCGCATACTCTCTGAGCACCAGAGCCTCCTCTGCGCATGATGTCACAGAAGTGCCTCCCCGCCAGAGCCGCGCCCAGATCCCCATAGGCCCTGACACCGCAACACAGCACTTGGGCTGCCGGCCTGGAAGCCTGAAGATGGCTAATGTAACGGATAGAGTTGGTGATATCGTGGAGGGCAATGTCTGGACGCTGAATCAATGTAAGAGGTGACAGTGCTGTGCAGTGGGTGTGCAGTGTCACTGACACTGCACAGCACTCTCACCTTTTACATTTATTCAGCGAGTCCGTTTTGCCAGTCAGTCACTACGCATCGCATTACAGGGAAGTAGACGCATTAAATAAACTACAGCTCCCAGCAGCTCTTAGTGCCACAGCATTCCGGTGCTAAGGCCTGCTGGGAGCTGTAGTTTATTGAGTGCATCTTCTTCCCTGTAATGTGGCACATTGGGACACCGGTGCTAACAATAGTGACTGGCTGCTTGGCTGCTGTGCGAGTCTCTGGGAAAGCTACTGCCACAGGGAGGACAGCAGCTTAGCTGCTTCCAGGAGGAGAAGCAGGAGAAGCATTACCCACCCCTCCCCCACTCGCAGTACCTCCGGGCCCCATACGCGGCACCCCCACACACCCCCTCAACCACCCACGGTGACTCTGGACCCCATCCTCCACCCGCAGAACCCCCGCACCCGCCCCTCCCCCACCCGTGGCACCACCGCACCCACCCGTGGCACCCCTGCAACCGCTCCTCCCCCACCCACGGTAGCTCCGGACCCCCTCCCTCACCCGCAGCACCCACGCACCCTCCCCCACCCGCGGCACCCTCGCAACCACCCCTCACACACCCGCAGCACCCCCAGACCCCCTCCCCCATCCGCGTCTCCCCCGTACCCGTCACTCCCCCAACCACAGCACCTACTAGGTGATTCATCAGGCCCTGCGTGCGCTGTTCACGCTGTTGAAAGGGCTTACGACCCCTTAACCATTGCACGCCCTTTGACCGTGCAATATTTAACCACTCACACAATTATTATTGGAGGTAATACTCCATATAATACAAATACTGCACGCCACAAGGGTGTGCAAGGGTTAAGGGGGCGTAGCCCCTTATGACGATGTGAAGAACACCTGTAGGGCGCGATGAATCACCTAGTGTTTAATATTCCTGATTCCCCATCTAGGACGTCGGGGTATCAGGACATTGCCACAATCCATCTGTAATGTCGGGGGGGCTTTTAGTTTGAATTTCTGGATAGAGTCTCGTGAATTCTTCTCTCAGGTGTGACATAACTCACCTACCATTTGATCCCTGGCCCATTTTATTAAATACAGCATTAACCTTAATAACCGTAGTAAAATACATTAGTAACTCGCAGCCCTGCTAAGCTAAAATACACTCCCCCATAGGCGTGGACTAGTTGATCGCAGCAGCAGCAAAAAGTTGCTTGCTGCGATCAACTCGGAATGACCACCAAAATTTGGATTGTATCTCAATTTTGAAAGTGACAACATTACTCCACCCAAACATGTTGCTCTTCATTAGATTTGGAAACTTGGCTTAGGGCCTAATTCAAACCAGAATGCTGTTGTGCGAAATCGCACAGCGGGTGATTATCGAATGAGTGTGCAAGCACCGCAATGTTCATGTGCAAGTCCAAACAGCGACAGAATGGTGTGAAAATTTTGATCGCTAGGAGTACGCAAGGTAATTTATATGAAGGGGACGTTTGGGAGTGGTAACTGGACGTTTTCTTTTCTGGGAGTGTCAGGAAAAACACAGACGTTCCCAAGCGTTTTCAGGGCGGGTGTGTGACATCAGCTCCGGCCTCGAACAACCTGTTTCTTTTCCACTGGGCTATGCAAAGACTGCACAGAATGGAAAAATCATTTGATGGTGAATGAGTTGCTAACGGATTTGTGGATGTCCGCTGTCTGGCGGAGTTTTTGCACGGCGTACGTATGCATTCACACACTTGCACAGGGCAGATTTTTACTCTGGGCGGTGGCTATCTGATCGCAGAGGAGGGATCAGGTCTGAATTAGACCCTTAGTTCCGTAACCCCTTTTTAAAAAATATTTTCTTTCTCTCTACAATACTAAAATTATGATGATGATAATAATAATAATAATAATAAGTAAACACTACTGTTTTGCACTAGTGTTTTCGATTTATTTTGGTGTGTATCATCTTTCTCACCCCTATGGTCTCCTTTTCTCCTTTTCATACCCCTTCACTCATTGTTGCTTTATTTTTTGCTTACTGTTATAATGCTCAGGTAAACAGTTAATATTTAATTAAAATATATTCAAATTTAGCTTCCTCTGTATTGCATTTACTTTAAAATGCAGTATATATTAGCCATTTCTGTGCCAGCTTCAATATAAGATATGTTTTAGGGGCTTATGCTAGCAAGACTAATAAGTCTCCAGAAAGCATAGTAAGTCAAGGTTTGTGCTGTCTCTACTGATTTATTTTGTGAAAAATCAATTTAACTGTACTAATACATCTTTGGATAGACAGACTGTGTGCTCATTTTTTTGTAGTCCTACATTCTGACAGATAAGCTTCAAAGGTTTCCTGTATTCCTGTGTAATCTCCCTGGAACACTGGCATTAGGGGGAACACACAGCTATATTTTTATTGTTGTGAGAGGAAGATAAATTGTGGTACTAATAGCCTAGCTGAGGCCAAGAGAAGAGTTGTATACAAACTATAAAACACTCTTCAACATCATCAGCCTTGTGTAGAAGATGATAAATGATTAACGTGGTGCAAAAATGTTATTATTGTGTTAGCAAGTGATCAATATAACTATTTATGAAATGTATCAACTCAGTCCGTCCACTACAGTAACATTTGATTTATGAATTCCTGCTCCTTGTAGTCTGCACAATTTTTATTTCCAAAATACATATAAACTCTACATATGCATTCATTAGTTAATAACTCTTCTGTAAAGACCGTGGGGTGTATTCAATAGATGTCGGATCCTTTCTGACAGAAACGATCCGACATCTAAGTATTCAATGAGCAGCCAAATCCGACAGCATTTGGCCATTCACGACAATGCCACCCCGATTTTGTCGTATTGACGTTGTCGGAAATGGGGCTAAAACCTGTCGGATTTGGCCGCCGCTTCCGACAAAACATGTGGATCCGCAGCTATTCCATCGATCCACGGGTCATGCAACTCCACAGTCAATGCCCTGCTAAGGCTATTTGACCAAGTAAGCACATCTGACCCCATTTGGAACATTAGGAAAACCAGGACACATTCTTGCAGGCAGCATTTCTGGCACACTCCATACCTGCACCCAGCAGGCCACAGATTAAGATCCTCAAACTGTTGAATTGGTTAAACAGTTTGAGAAGACACAGTCATAAAGTCATGAAGATGTGGGCTATTTTCCAGATAATATTGGTAGTACCCAGGGTCATTTTAAGAGAGCAGGGGATTGTGTGCAGGCTCCGTGTGGGCCCTCTCCTCTCTGGCAGTGCAGTAGACTCTGGCTTTGTGTGGGAAAATAACTCCCGTGCCTTGTTCCCGAGGGACATCTCTATAGTGCAGGTGCAAATCACTGTGAAATTTGCCCCTACACCATTTTCCCAGTGATTTCTGTCTGCAGCGCCGGCCGCCGCAGGACTTCAGAGGGGTAAGTATAATTATATTCATGCAAGTTGTGCAGTGTATCCAGAGGCCTGTGTGTACCACACACCTTGCACCCATTGTAGATACGCCAATGGTGGCACTGGTAGCAGTCCTTTGAGGTATGTGTACATAATAAAATTTGATGTGGTGCAGCTGTAGACCTGCAACCCTTTCCAATTCTTTCATGCCAATGGGCATCCATCTGAGAAAAGGACTGTACAATTAACGTAATCCAAGGATAACAGTATTATTATTATTATTATTATTATTATTATTATTATTACTATTATTATTATTGCGGACCAAGATGTTTTATTTCATTCCTTTTTAAACAATTTCACTACTGCTGTATAGACTGCACATAACGCTGTCTTTCAGTTACATCAATTCCAAGATGAGATAATCTCTGACTGAAAATCAGTGCTTCCTACCACACAGTAGATTCATCCAGTATTCCAAACATCTCTTTTAAAATTGGTAAAGGAACATTCATTTTCAGGATGTCTTCAACCAATGTTAAGGTACAGGGAGAATAGAAATAAACTGTAGCACAAGAGACGCGTTCAGGGCCTGATTTAGAGATACTGTAGTAGAGATGTGCGACCATTTTTGCTGGATTTGGATTTGGCACTGATTCGTCATCCGGTTTTGGATATGGATTTGGATTCACCAAACTGCCGTGACTGGTTTTGGATTTATTTTATTTTTTAATTTTCAAAAAAAGCTAAAATCATATAACGTGGGCCCTTTTTGTTCCTATAGTATCAATAACCACAATAACATTAATTTCCAATCATTTCCAGTCTATTTTGACCACCTCACAGCTCACAATATTGTTTTCACCAATATTGGTCAAAGGCTGCAGCAAGCTGGCTGGTTACTAAGCGACAGCGCAGCAGAACAAACACACGGCAGTAGTACATAAAAGAAACATTGTGACATCTATCTTATAGTACATCTAAGAAACATTTGTGACACAGCAATGACAGAAATGAAAAATGGTGCATGACTGGTGGCATCAGCTGAAGCACTAGTTTTTGGTTGCTCTTCTCTGAACTGATCGTTATCGATTTTCAATTCGCAGATCACTTAGTGGAGTCATAGGGCTTATAGATGCACGTGAAAAAAGCGCACTAGGGTAAAGCGCACTAAACATTACAAACAACAGATATACAGTACTGTACAAAAGTTTTAGGCAGGTGTGAAAAAATGCTGCAAAGTAAGAATGCTTTCCAAAATCAAAGTGTTAATAGTTTATTTTTATCATTTAACAGAATGCAAAATTAATAATCCTTCTGTATCTTCTTGTAATCCCAGACAGACTCGATGATATTGGGATCAGGACTCTGTGGGCGTCATATCATCACTTCCAGGACTCCTTGTCCTTCTTTACGCTGAAGATAGACATCCAATGGGAGCCTTTTTGTCCATAACAAGCTTCCGTAGGTGGGGAGTTGTTGGTGTTAGTTAGCATTCTTCTATGCTATTTGCACAATATAACCTATAAACATCTTAGTGATATTTGGTGGACCCCTTTCTTTGAAAGTAAAGCATTCATAACCTAGAACCAGAAATAACGACACTGAGACTTGAATTTTGGCAGAAAATTGCTAGCTATTTATTTGTCCCTATCCATTAGGAAACCTGTAATAAAGAAATTAATTTAATATGCCGCTCCAGCTGGCATATGGTGGCGGCCCAAAAGAACGGCTCAATTAATCTGAATTAACCTTAAATAACTAACCCTATAAATTTACTAAAACTTACTATAAACCGGTAATAGGTGACAACTCAACCCCCACAGTGACTACCCACCGCTCCTGGGTGCCCTGCCGCTGCCTTCCCGGACGGGTGGTCAAGCGGCCATAAGTCGATGGAGGTGAGTGCACCTAAACCACAACAAACTGTAAAAACACTACAGTTTTCCCTACAATACAAAACTGCCGTTCTTTTCCGCCAATAAATAGCCAACGAAAACAGCCAACAACTTAAAGCCAAAGCACCACGTGCCACAAATTCTTAATACCAGGGCGGGAGGGTGGGAAAGCAAATCACCAAGAGACTTAAAATGGCCTCGCCTTCCCTATATATAGCAAACCCTCCCCCTATAGAAGGCTGTACTTTCCTCACAGCTGGGTCCACCCCTCCCCAGATGTTTAACTCTTTCCTCTCCTATACAGTCAATACTCTCTCCTAAACATCTTAGTGATATTTGGTGGACCCCTTTCTTTGAAAGTAAAGCATTCATAACCTAGAACCAGAAATAACGACACTGAGACTTGAATTTTGGCAGAAAATTGCTAGCTATTTATTTGTCCCTATCCATTAGGAAACCTGTAATAAAGAAATTAATTTAATATGCCGCTCCAGCTGGCATATGGTGGCGGCCCAAAAGAACGGCTCAATTAATCTGAATTAACCTTAAATAACTAACCCTATAAATTTACTAAAACTTACTATAAACCGGTAATAGGTGACAACTCAACCCCCACAGTGACTACCCACCGCTCCTGGGTGCCCTACCGCTGCCTTCCCGGACGGGTGGTCAAGCGGCCACAAGTCGATGGAGGTGAGTGCACCTAAACCACAACAAACTGTAAAAACACTACAGTTTTCCCTACAATACAAAACTGCCGTTCTTTTCCGCCAACAGCGAAAGACTCATCCCCAAAGTCTTTCGCACCGCCACCATAAACCTACCCTAACTCCTGCAAAGCGAAACCTAGATCCTCCAGAAAAAACATCATCCCCTCATTGGATAGATGTACTCCATCGCGCCGGAAAAGGTGGCTGTCTCTGAACCGTATCCTCGGGTGGCGAACCACCCTCCCACCGTGGGACAGCACCCACTTTGCCACCGCTCCGTTCACCTTTTTCCGGGCCTCATCAATCTGGCGACCATCCGCCACACCCCTCCAACACAATCTTGGCACCATCATGGAAAAAACCAACACACAATTGGTCCATGCCGCGGTCACACTTGCCAGATCCTGTATCATGGCCCACCGCAGATCCAAGGATGTCCTCTTCCCCAGGTCGTTGCCACCTAGATGGACAACCAAAACCCTAGGGACTCCATGCTTGCTGGCCTGACTCACTAACCTACTCCTCAGCTCACCCCACATCATTCCTCGCCAGCCAAGCCATCTGACACCCTGTGTTCCTAGCAATGCCTGAGACCCTTCCGAGGCCACAAACCTGGCCGCCCAGTAAATGTAAGAGTGGCCAACCACCCAAATGGGCAAATAGTCTTCGAACCATCCTGAAGGGAAAAAGAGGGGTAGAATTGATCACTAAGAGGCTTATTAATTGTTTATACTGAAGGATCTGCCAAAAAAGAAAACTTTAGATCTCGCCATTGCAGCAGTCACGGCCTAGCCGACTGCACCATGTTCCGTTGCCAATTTAAAGCGCAATTAAAGACACAAAGGGGAAAGATCAAATAAAACAAACAAACGAAATAAAAAGGGGGGGGGGGGAGGGGAGGGGGGGGGGTATAAAATGGGAAACACATGTAATAACTCAGCTGGAGGTGAAACGTAAAGACCTGCTGAGGGACTCTGATTAGACCAAATTAGCCGAATTATAGATTAGAATTCAGTCCGTCAAGTCAGGCAAAAAAATCGCAAATAACTCCAGACCCCCGCTGCCGACTCATGCCAGCAACGGCGAGTAGCTAATCCCTGAGTCGGATAAAAAAGGGGGAACACCAACAGACGCACAACACCATAAAATCACAGAACTGGAACAACATAATACATTGCCATTTAAACAAAGCACCGAGCGCAAACCGACCTCTCATGTGACGGGGCGAATATATCGTCTGTAACTTGACGACTTCCATCGCCCCACTGCCTGGATTTCAGTTCTGGAGCAACCCGCCGCCGCAGCAGCCGACGTCGCTGCGCCTATGCGAAAGGAATGGGTACCGAAAGCAGTGGGTGGGAGGCCCAAGCCCGCCAAACAACGACTCAGCATCCAACGAAACTGGTATTTCGTGACTGGAAGCCCATCATAATGCAACAGCCAAGACCCCTCCTTAACGGGTCGCACCACCACATATTGCCTTGCCAGACCAACTGGGCAAACGCTCTCCTCTAGCGCTGGAACCATTGTAACCCAGCGCCCTCTCCCCACTTGATCCGTCTTGGAGCGTCGCAACCTGCACAGCAAGGACCTCTCACCCACTACCACGTCCCCGACCAGCATGCGCGAATCTGCTCTCTTGGAAGGCGCTACCAACTCAGAAACTCGAAAGGCCCCGTGGTAAGCCATTGAGAACGCCAAACTGAACAAAAGCGTCTCAAACCTGGACGACGCGACTCGCCCTACCGCCTCGATGACGGCCGGCAACAAAGCCGCATCGATGGGCCGCCTCCTATCCGGTGGCGACGGCGCAACTCGCGCCCACCCTTTCATTGCCTTCCGCAGAACCTCGCTTTTCGTTACGTCAGGGACGCCTCGCAGCTTGCAGAAAAATGAGATGCCTGCCAAATACCGCGATACCACTGCTCGTGACCTACCGGAGACGTAAAGCTGCCACATAAAAGAAAGCATCAGCCGATGCCTGCTCTTACCTTGATGCTGACGCCCTTGGACAAACTCCTCCCATTCACTCCAAGCTTGTCCGTAAGCCTTGAGCGTGGCCGGCGCGATTGACCGCAACGCTAGACCCTCCAGTCCGGCCTGATCACCTGCCAAACATAACCAGGACAGTGAAAACCTTTCTCTTCGGCCTCAGGTGCCAAATCCCAATATCTCTCCCACTGTCCACGCGACAACGCGTCTGCGATTCCGTTTTCCAAACCGGGCACGTGTTGCGCCCGGAACCATAGGTTCCTACGCAAGCACGTCAAAAGCAATTGTCCGAGCACCCGCAGCACCACTAGCGATTTCGCCCTCTGGTTATTAATCGCATGCACCACGCCCAGATTATCGCACCTGAACACTATGCTGCGGTTAGCCAACCGATCGCCCCAAACTTCCAACGCTACCATAATGGGAAAAAGCTCCAGCAGCACCAGATCTCTTGTAAGACCCTCGCTATGCCAGTTTCCCGGCCAAGATGCCGCACACCACGATCCCTCCAAAAAACAACCGAATCCAGAGGCACCTGCAGCATCGGTAAAAAGCTGCAAACTCTCGCTGTCAACGGCTGGCGCTTGCCATATGCTCACCCCGTTGAAATCCTCCAGGAACGAAGCCCAGACGGCCAAATCCCTTTTTAATTCATAGGACAATCGAACGAAATGATGCGGCCTGGCACACCCCGCCGTTGCCCTTTCGAGCTTTCGGCAGAAAACCCTGCCCATCGGTATTACCCGACAAGCAAAGTTCAGCATGCCCAGCAAGGACTGCGCCTGCCGCAGCGTGACTTTACGCGAGCCGTTGAAACGGCAAATAGTTTCGCGGAGCTTTGACACTTTGTCCTGGGGCAGGCGACACTCTCCCGCCACGGTGTCAATTTCAATCCCCAAAAATGATAGGCAGGAGGCCGGACCCTCCGTTTTATCCCTGGCTACCGGGACACCGAAGTGGTAAAAAAGAGCCCGCGTGCTAAACAGCAAGTCGCCGCACCTTGTGTCATTAGCCGGTCCCGCACACAGGAAATCATCGAGGTAATGTGCAACCCCGTGACCGCCTGACGTCGACTCCACGCACCAATGAAGAAAAGTGCTAAAGCGCTCGAAAAACGAGCATGAGACGGAACATCCCATCGGCAGACATTTGTCGATGAAATACTCCGCCCCAATCCGGAAACCCATAAAACGGAATGAGTCCGGATGCAATGGCAATAATCTAAAAGCTGACTCAACATCAATCTTAGCCATGAGGGCCCCGCTCCCGTAGCCGCGGACCATCTCCAGCGCCTCGTCAAATGACTGATACACCACCGAGCAATAAGCCGGTGGTATTGCGTCGTTGACCGATGCCCCTGGCGGATAAGAAAGATGCTGAATGAGCCGAAAAGATCCTGGAGTCTTCTTTGGTACCACCCCGACCGGGGAGATGACCAAGTCATCCACCGGGGGAGACTTAAACGGCCCCTCCATCCTACCCAACCTGACCTCCTTATCCACTTTCTCCCGTAACACCGTCGGCAAGGTTCGGGCAGACTGAAGGTTCCTGTGCGCGCGCACGGACACTTCGCTTGCAACAGGCAAGCGAAAACCGAACTTAAAACTGTCTAACAAAAATTTTGCATCCCTTTTATTGGGATACAGACCCAACCATTTACCCATCGTTTCCAACTTAACTGGCGTTGGTGCTCTGCTGAGCGGTCCCGCTCGCGGCCTGCTTAGGGTATGGTTGTTTCCCCCGATTTCCCTGTCGTCCCCCTTTGAAACAAGAGGAGGCTGGGTGGGCTCCTCCACACTGCTGGCAAGAGTGACGAAAACGACACTGTTTGCCAAATGAACATGTTCCGCTGTTAAAAGCGAAGCATTTCCCTCGAGGGGCAGACCGCCCGCCCATGCGAACGGCCAATCCGCCTGTCTTGGCAAATCCCCCGTCCGCGCCCGTTCCCTGCGCTGAGGACCCCCCGCGACGCCCACCTGCTCCCTGTTTCTGGGTTTCCTCCTCCCGCTGGGATGCCCGGGTCACTTTGAGCCAGACCTCCACGTCTTTGAACCCAAAATCCATAACCCGTAGCCCGTCCTGCTTCTCCCGAAACTCTTGGTCATATCGCCGCCATTCCGAGCCCGAGGATGTGCGCTGCATGTCGTGCACGAGATGAAGGTACCGTATGATATTCATGTGCTCTTCCGGCCTGTCCTCCAAATAGCAAGCCGCAAACACCCAGAAACCGGCCAGCCAGTTATCAAAAGACCTGAAAGCTTCTGCCCCCATGCCCTTCGCAGCTGCCGCCGTTTTGTAATCTTTCTTCATGGCCTTAGTCAAACCGAATAAGTCCACAAAGTCACCCCTACGTATCTTCTTGCGGCAGCTGTCTCGCAGCCCCCGCATAACTGCGGTGTACTCGCAGCGCACTACCCCCGGCAGATCGCGCCGCTTCTTTGCCCTACGCTCCTCTTCACTAATTCGCCTGCGCCGCTTACGCCTCTTCTGCTGTTTTGCTGCCCTTTTGGCAAGTTTTTCGGCCTCCTTCCTTGCCCTAGCAGTACTATCAGCGTCGGACGCTTGCGACGCGAAAGAAGAGGAGGACGAAGAGCTACGCGAACTCGAGCTCGCGGTGGAAATTGATATAGACTGTACCAACTCACCGGATGCCATCGACCTCTCCGCCCCGGATTCTTCGTTTTCTTCAGTCCAATCATCGTCCACCACGAAATCTGCCAAGTCCCTTTCACCTCGGCCCTCTGTGGAAGACAAAACAGAAGAGGGCCCGGCCCGCGCTTGCGGCGCACGCCGGGCACCCCGCGTGGAATGCGCAGCGACCGTGCGCCTCTGCTGCTCCCGGTCTGGCCCTAGCTCCAGCTCTGCCGCGGCGGCCCCCAGCTCTCGGCATGCTCGTGCCACTCGCTGCGCCGCTGATGCCCTTCGAATGCCAGACCCCCCGCGTCCCGCAGCCTGGCCGAAATCCGCCATCGCCCTAGGAGAGGCCACTGCAGCTAATGGCCCCAGAGCCTCCACCACCGTGGCCAGAGCTGACGCTATGGCCCCAGGAGGATCCCGTGCGGCGCGACCCCCAGAAACGCCACCGGAAGGACGACCGGTCCTTGGTTGGGCGCGAGCCCGCGCCCACCGACCCGGGGACCCTGCCCCTCATGTTCTAAACCGAAGTCAAGTGCCCCCCGGCCGGCCCAGCCGCTCTCAATCTCCGATCCTTCCCCATCCAGGGAAGCAGAAGAATCCCCTGGTTCTGGGGAGGACCCGCTGTCGTGTGCAACGGCCCGTGCCGCGGCCCTGCGGCCGCTGACCCATTCCCTGTCTCCCCTTCCGCCGCGGGACCCGCTGCGTCCTGCGGTAAACACAGGGACCTGCTGCCCCCCCGCGTGTCACCTGACCAGCGGAGAGTGCACCCGCATGCTGCTGGCGGCCACCCCTTGTTGATCCTGCTGTGCCCCCTTCACTTATCGCCCTGTCCATGCGCCCAGCGCTGCCTACCCGAGGCACACGCTGCACCCCCCTAAAACTTTCTCTCCCCCTGCCGGATTCCGGCATCCGGGGAGAAGAAGAGGGTGGTCTGTGTGATGCTGGCGCCGCTGCGCGCGCCCGTGTGCGGCCAGCGGCGTCCGGAGCGAGCGTGGGCGCGCGCGCACCTCGAGCGCGCGTCCCACGTCCACCTGCCAACGGCCTCCCGCACTGCTCCTCCTCTTCGGCCGCCGCGCGAGGCTCCTGCATAGTCCCCGCGCGGCGACCGCCAGCTCCCTCAACCGTCTTCCCCCCCCGCCCGGCACGAACAGTCGGCCGCGGCGAGGAAGGAGAGCCAGTGTCTGCCGCTCTTGGGCGCCCCCCGCGGCGCGCACGCCCGACATGATCCCGGGCTCGTCGGCTCCCGGAGGGGACGGCCGCCGCCCTCCGATACTCTAGCGGCCCGAAGGGACCCCTGGTCCCCCACGCCGCCCTCCTCCGGCCGGAGTGCCCGACTCGGCACCCGGCGGCGAGTCCGCCCGGGCCCCGCCAGCGCTGCCTGCGGCCGCGTTTGATGAGGCCCTAGGGGACGGAGCCCCGTCCCTCATGCCGGCCCCTGCCGCCTCAGGGCCCGCTCGGCCGTCCGACCCACGGTACCGAGCCGGGGCCCTTAGCACGCGCTGGGGGCGAGCGGACATACCAGCAGACACAAAACCGGGAGGGGAGAAGTAGAATGAAATAGTAATGGGGATACTGGAGAGGAGAATACCAAAGTGAGGGTCACACTATATACTAGTGTCACAGCAAGAGTCACACAATAAAACAAGATTTGCTTGCACTGCAGCACTCACCTAAAGCAAATCACCAAGAGACTTAAAATGGCCTCGCCTTCCCTATATATAGCAAACCCTCCCCCTAAAGAAGGCTGTACTTTCCTCACAGCTGGGTCCACCCCTCCCCAGATGTTTAACTCTTTCCTCTCCTATACAGTCAATACTCTCTCCTTATATAACATGTTTTTAAACTTAAATTAAACTTCATTCAGTTAGTAAAGTTTATTTAATATTTTGATTCTTATTCATCTTACAGGTACCTCTGTAGCTCACCTGCTCCGTGCCACTACTAGTTGAACTGCTGCTTTGAAACCTTCCACGTCAGTGAGTGCTTTGAAAATAGAGGTTCAAATGGAAGAAGTGCTGCAGCA
This sequence comes from Pseudophryne corroboree, assembly GCF_028390025.1. NCBI lineage: Eukaryota > Metazoa > Chordata > Amphibia > Anura > Myobatrachidae > Pseudophryne > Pseudophryne corroboree. The sequence goes on from NC_086448.1 coordinate 203,469,375, forward strand.
CTGTAAGCTACTGCACCATGTAATTAACAAGTACCTTGCATTTAAAAAATAATAAATAAATACATCGAAGAGAAGCATTAACAAATAATACTTTGTTCTTATAATAAAGCATAATACATATAACTGTATATGAAACATTGCTGAGCATCATGTATCTGGAACAATAGAATCTACAATACTAATTTAGAAACTGCAAGTAAAGGAAAAGAAGAGAAAGAAAGAAGGAAACAAAGCATTTAAAAGGGGTAGGTGTCAGGTCTGTGTTTATGTCTGTTCCCGGAGGGGGCACTAGTGGGTCAGTGGTGGTGAGATGGAGGAAACAAGGAGGTTGAAGTAAGTTCCTGCGCATGTGCGCAAATGGTATTTATTGAATCCACACAGGAAATATAAGGAACTGGAGCAATGACAATGTAAACGTATGATTCAGCATGGAAGCTGATAGAGTCTCTGAAATAAACAGTCACTTAGAGAGAGTTCGGTCTGGGAACCGATGGTAACTGGGAGCAACAGATGATCGGTCTGGGATCCGATGGTGACTTGGAGTTACAGATGATCGATCTGGGATCCGAAGGTGACTCGAAGCAGGTGATAATTGGCCTGGGAACCGATAGGTAACAGGAACAATTGATGATCGGCCTGGGAACCGATGTTGAACAGGAACAATTGATGGCTGGCCTGGAAACCAGAGACGTAACTGTGGGAGGCAGAGGCAGAACTCTGGGAGGCAACGGAGTCATCTGCCGCCGGGCTCCTGCTCTGAAGGGGGGCACCTCTCCTCCCATTCTGTGACACCATTGAATTAAGTTAATTGATAGCTGTCGCTGTCTTTTCAGTGGCCGACTTCCTCACTGGTCCCTGCACCTTACAAGTCACACCCTCTTTATTATACTGAATATACACATTTTACAAGTATCACACCCACGATTAGAAACCACAACCAATTACACTGGAAGCAGACACCTTACTGATGAAGCTGTTTGCTCCTGTATATGAAATATGAGAATTTTAATTATATGAAGATACTTCTCTGACAATTACACGTAACTTCATATAGTCAGAATTCTCATGCTTCCCCTACAGGAGCAAATAACTCCATCAGTAAAGTGTCTGCTGTTAGTGTAACAGGTCATGGGTTCTAATCCTGGGTATGACTGCGAAGAAATGTGTGATTTAAAATAAAAGACAATTAAATGTATAAATACAGTATATAATTTTTTTTCAGAACACTGCGCACACACACACACACACACACACACACACACACATATATTTATCTTAATATAGGAAATAGGGGGGCACCAATATTTATCTTGCCTCCGGGCGACTGTGACGAACTTACGCCACTGGTGGGAGGCATTGGAGTCGACAGCCGCCGCTATCTCTTCTGTGGCCGACTACCCTTCCCACTAGTCGCTTCAGCTTACAAGTCACACCCTCCTTATTATAGATGCACATTTTACAAGTGTCATACCTATGATTGGTTGCTTCTCTGACAATTGCAAGTAGCTTCATATAGCTAGAATTCTCATGCTTTCTGTACAGGAGCAAATAGCTCCATCAGTAAGGTAACATAGTAACATAGTATCTAAGGTTGAAAAAAGACAATTGTCCATCGAGTTCAACCTATTTGTGGTCTCCTATGCACGATTATTTTGTATAAAATTTTGACTGAAGTTGATGACTGCCGTTACGTTTTACCCCTTTTTTATAATAACCATAGTGCGTGACTATGCCCCGTAACCCTGGATATCCTTATCCATTAGGAATTTATCTAACCCATTCTTAAAGGTGTTGACTGAGTCGGCCATTACAACTCCCTCAGGCAGGGAATTCCAAACACGTATCGTCCTTACCGTAAAAAAGCCTTTACGCCGTATTGTGTGGAATCTCTCTCTAACTTGAGCGAATGTCCACGAGTTCTCTGTGTTGATCTAACCAAAAACAGGTCCTGCGCAAGATCTGTATATTGTCCCCTTATGTATTTGTAAATGTTGATCATGTCCCCTCTTAATCTCCTCTTTTCCAGTGTAAACATGCCTAGTCTTGCAAGCCTTTCCTCGTATTCCAGCATCTCCATACCCTTAATTAGTTTGGTTGCCCGCCTCTGAACCTTTTCTAGCTCCAGGATATCCTTTTTGTAGTAAGGTGCCCAGAATTGTACACAGTATTCAAGGTGTGGCCTCACAAGTGATTTATATAACGGGAGTGTAATACTCTCGTCCCTAGCATCAATTCCCCGTTTTATGCATGCTAATATCTTATTAGCATTCTTTGCTGCAGTCCTACTTTGGGTACTACTGATTAGTTTGCTATCTATGAGGACACCTAAGTCCTTTTCCAGTACAGAATCCCCTAATTTTACCCCATTTAGTAGGTAGGTGTTATTTTTGTTCTTGTTACCACAGTGCATTACCTTACACTTGTCTGTATTGAAGCACATTCTCCATTTCGCATGCACAAGCTTCTAATTTAACTAAGTCGTTCTGAAGCGACTCAGCATCCCCCTCCGCATTTATAACTTTACACAATTTGGTATCATCTGCAAAAATTGACACCATGCTCTCTAGACCTTCTGTTAGGTCATTAATGAAAATATTGAACAATAGCGGTCCTAATACTGAGCCTTGCGGCACACCACTTAGCACTTCAGTCCAATTTAAAAAAGATCCATTAACCACAATGCGCTGCTCCCTATTATCTAACCAGTTTTTGACCCAAGTGCATATTGTGCTTCCTAGCCCTGTTTCTTGTAGCATGTAGATAAGTCTCATGTGTGGTACAGTGTCGAATGCTTTGGCAAATTCTAAAAAGATTACATCCACCTCTTTACCCTGATCTAGGTTTGCGCTTACTGTTTCATAAAAGCCAAGTAAGTTGGTTTGACAGGATCTGTCCTTCATAAACCCATGTTGATTCCTTTTAATGACCTTATTGACTTCAAGGAACTTCTGAATACTATCTCTCAGAATACCTTCCAATACTTTCCCCACTATAGATGTAAGACTAACTGGTCTATGATTACCTGGTTCAGCTTTACTTCCCTTTTTGAATTTAGGCACTACTTCCGCTATACGCCAGTCTTTGGGAGCCATACCTGATATTACTGAATCCTTAATGATTAAAAATAGCGGTTTTGCAAGTTCAGAGTGAAGCTCCATTAGAACCCTTGGGTGAATACCATCGGGACCTGGTGACTTATTAATCTTTAAATGTTTTAATCGGTCACAGACTACTTCCTCGCTTAAATAAGTACCTATCAGTGGGATATTCTCATTATTGAGATTATGTGTTAGTCCCTGAATTGGGTCCTCTCTAGTAAATACTGTTGAAAAAAACTCATTTAGTGTGTCCGCTGTCACAACTGAGGGCCTGAGCTGACGGGAGGCAGCCTCAGTTGTAGGGGCTGAGATGTACCGGAACCTGGGAGGTTGTATCAGACCCCTGGACATGTAAGTAACATGAATAATAACTGCCCGAAGGCGTGACCACGACAACTTAGATAAAAGTCAATGATGTTTATTATGACAACTCCGCATCACAGCAGCAATAAAAGAAAACGTAAAAGTCAGCAAAGAATAAATACAGTTCCTGAGTACTACAGCATGGCAGGAGCCACAGGGCACTGGTAGTGTGAGATAGTTCTTATGATCTTCTAGATGGAAAGTCCTTACCAGGCCCGGCTGTAGCAATGGAGATAACCCAGGATTGTACCAGCTGGTGTTCCAGGAAGAGCTGGGTTGCTGAAGGTAAAACAGCTGCTGTGGATACTGGCTGGAACCAGACTGTTGTTAGCACGGAGTGGATACTGGCTGGAACCAGTTAAATAATAAATGAACTTTGGGAGCGATGAAATGTGAACTGAAATGTAGAACTTGAGAGCGGAGAAATAATAATTCCGGTGGAGAGTGGTAAAGTGTAGAAAGGACACCGGCCCTTTAAGGGAAGCTGTACTCTGCTGGAAGCTGAGGCTGGAAGCAGGTAGTGTTGTAGCTGGAAACAGATGAATCCACAATGGATTGGAGAGTCAGGCTACACCGCAGGTGGAATGCTGGTGCGGGTCTCTATGGTGGAAGTCTTGAGACAGGAGCTGGAACCTGGAAGACAATCATAGAAGAGAGACAAACAGGAACTAGGTTTGACAACCAAAGCACTGACGTCTTCCTTGCTCAGGTACAGCTTACTTATACCTGCAGCAAGGAAGGGGTTGGCTAGGCAATTATGCAAATCAACAACACAGACAGCAGATTGGTGGAAATGATCAGATGACAGAATCCAAGATGGCTGCGCCCATGCAGACACTTGGAGGGAAGTTTGGTTTGTAATCCATGTGGTCTGGGAAACAGTAATGGCGGCGCCGGCCACCGGAGACAGGAGACGCCAGGCTGATAGATGCACATTTAACCACGCGGGCACAGCGGAGGCCGCGGCTGATGAAAAGACCACTCTGCATGTGGAAACTCAGGAACAGCGGAATCCGGTCCTGGAACGCTGAGCCCGCCTTAGGAGGCATCTGAAGGGTAAGTAATGGCGTCCAGATACCCGGATCGTGACATCCGCTATGTCATTATCATTTTTGCTTAAGACTCCCAACTTGTCTTTTAAAGGGCCTATACTCTCCTTCTTTAATCTCTTGCTATTAATGTATTTAAAGATTTTTTTGGGATTCGCTTTGCTTTCCTTTGCTACTAGTTTTTCAGTTTCTACTTTAGCCGCTCTTATTTCCTTTTTGCATATTTTGTTACATTCCATATAGTGTTGAAATGACTCTGCTTCCCCGTCAGATTTGTATTTTTTAAATGCTCGCCTTTTCTTGCCTATAAGTTCCTTTATCTTTTTGTTAAGCCACATCGGTTTATGATTTTTATTCCTTTTTTTGCTGCTCGTAGGAATAAATTTGAGTGTATTTTTAGCTAGCAGGAATTTTAGTACCTCCCATTTCTCCATAGTATTTTTTCCTAAAAACAAACCCTCCCATTCAATATCCCTGAAAAATACCCTCATCTTTTCAAAATTCGCTTTGCTAAAGTTTAGAGTCCTAGTTGAGCCAGTATAGGGCTGTTTATGAAAACTGATATTGAATGTGACCATATTGTGGTCGCTGTTTCCTATGGGTTCCCCTACTATAATACCTGATACCAAATCCCCATTGTTTGTTAATACCAGGTCTAAGATTGCATTGTACCTAGTTGGTTCCTCAATTAGTTGAACTAAGTAGTTATCATTAAGTGTGTTTAAAAACATATTGCCCCTAGCAGTATCACATGAATCGTTTTTCCAGTTTATATCTGGATAGTTAAAATCTCCCATCACTACTATGTCTCCTACTCCTGCTGCTCTTTCAATTTGCTTTAGTAACAATTCCTCATCAGATACGTTGATACCAGGCGGCCTATAGCATACACCAAATACTAACTGTCTACAGTCCCCTCCTGAATATCTTCCCGTATATCAGGTTTTAAAAATGGCTTTACGTAAAGACACACCCCTCCACCCTTTTTATTTAGTCTGTCTCTCCTAAACAGTGTATAGCCCTCTAGATTGACTGTCCAATCATGAGATTCATCCCACAAAGTTTCAGTAATGCCTATAATATCATACTGTTTGCTTGCTGCAAGTATTTCTAGTTCGCCCTTTTTACCAGTAATGCTTCTAGCGTTTACATACATACAACTAAGATAAGTATTTTCCCTTGCGTTAGGGACATCTTTCACCTTATGTAGCAATGATAACCTGTAATCGTCATTGGTTAGTGCTTTGGTAAAATCGCTTTTAGTACCCATGTTAGTAACCATACTGCCTGCTCTAACCCTCCCCCCAACTTCTCCCCCATTTCGTTTACTACCACCATCCCCACTATTCTCACTGCATGACCCGTAGTTTCTAGCTAAACCCTCCCCCCAGGCTCCTAGTTTAAAATCTCCTCCAACCTTCTAACAATCCTTCCCCCCAGCACTGCTGCCCCCTCCTCAGTCAGGTGCAATCCGTCATGACAAAAGAGATGGCGCCTGACTGAGAAGTCCGCCCAGTGTTCTAGGAAGACAAACCCCTCTTTCCTGCACCAATCCCTAAACCACACATTTACCTCCCTAATCTCCCTCTGCCTCCCTGGACTAGCACGTGGCACAGGTAACATTTTGGAGAATATTGCCTTAGATGTCCTTGCCTTAAGTTTCTTTCCTAAGTCCCTATAGTCTTTCTTAAGGACATCCCACCTTCTGCTAACTTTGTCATTGGTGCCAACGTACACCAAGACCGCCGGGTCTTTTCCAGCCCCTCCCAACAATCTATCTACCCGGTCCGCGATGTGCCGTGCCCGAGCACCCGGGAGACAACAGACTGTACGGCGATCATAGTCCCCGTAGCAGATTGCCCTATCTGCCTTCCTGATGATAGAATCCCCTACCACCACCATCTGACTAGGTACCTCACTATCTTTTATCCCAACTGCGCCAGAGGGACCGCTCCTCTGGATGCTAGAGGGAGCAGTCTCCTCCGGCACCGTCATTTCTTCACTATCATCCTCCGATTCCTCGTCCAGTCTGGCAAATTTGTTCGGGTTTGATAGTTCGGAGATGTCGAACCTCCCCCTCTTTTTCTTCCTTATAACTGTGACCCAGCTGGCTACCTGATCATCATTCTCTTCTACCAGTGACCCCTCCCGCAACTCCTCCACCGTTCTGTCTAAACTTCGCTCGAGATTGTGAATCTCCCTCAGTCGCGTAACGGTTTGCTCTATATCAGTTACCTGGGCTTCCAGGGCAACAGTTCGTACACACCTCGTGCAGATGTAATCACACTGGGCCGGTAGCTCCAGGTGTGCATACATCTTGCACGACATGCACTGAGTGAGGTCCCCAATCACAGCCCCTCCCATATTGTTTGTAAGGTCTAACTCCCTGTTACTCTCAAAGAAAAAGAAGCAAAAAGAAAAAGTAGAAGACAAACAATCTCACTTATACAATAATTAAGCTGGCTTATACTTATCTATCTTTGTGCGGTGCTTCCAGTGTAATAGGTTGTGGGTTCTAATCCTGGGTATGACACTTGTAAAATAAACTACATAGATATGCCTAGTTTTAATGGTTTTGAACTGACAATTCTGAGTAGCTTCATATAATTAGAATCTGCAGGCTTACTATGTAGGAGTAAATAGCTTGATCAATAAGGTTTCTGCCTTCAATGTAACAGGTCATGGGTTCTAATCCTATGTAACATACATACATTTTTCTATATTTGGTAGAAGGGGCACCAATATTTATCTTGCCTACGGGCAACTGGGACGAATTTACGCCACTGCTGGAAACTGATTGTAAACAGGAGCAGATGATGATCGGTGTGGGAAACGATGGGTAACAGGAACAATCGATGATCGTCCTGGGAACCGATGTTGATCTGGAGCAATTGATGGTTGGCCTGGAAACCGATGGTGAATAGGAGTAATGATGATCGGCCTGGGAACAGATGGTGAATAGGAGCAGATGACTGTCGGCCTGGGAACCGATGGTGAACAGGAACAATTGATGATCAGCCTGGAAGCCGATGGTGAGCAGGTGCTGGAATGATACAGGTAGTTGGTACACTAAGCAGCAATGGAACCATGTTTGGCTAAGCAGGTGATAGCTGTGGAATAAAGCAGGGTTCCCAATGCAGATAGAATGGCACCAATACTGCTGCAGGCAGCTAATGAACAGGTGTAAAGGTGTGTACACACGGTGAGATAAATCTGTAAGATTTTGACTATATAGTCATAATCTTAAGGAAAGTTAGTGCACATCTCAAGGTGTTAGGCAGCTTGCAATACCGATTCAATCCTGATGCGCGCTCCCGTAGGGTCGGTATCGTAATGCTAGAGAGACTGTGTAGGCAAGTGTACTAGTGTACTATCTAGTACAATGTATAGTCAAAATTGGCACTTAGTCAAACTCATACATAGACAGAATCGAAAGTACAGATAGTCAAAATCTGTGCTATCTGGGCTCTGAGGGTGTTCAAGGGAAATCGCATAGTTAAAACCGGCCTTAGCAAGGATCTCACCATGTGTACACATCTTGAGTAATAATGCTGCACCTGGAGAGAGTCTCTGATTGCTAGTGAATGCTGGAGCAGAATGCAGATGGACCTGCAACTGAACTGGATGGCTGATGCCTGTAGTTCCACGGAGCACTGACACAGGAGAGTCTCAGGAGACTGCTAGTGAATGCTGGAGCAGAATGCAGACAGAGCTACAACAAACTGGATGGCTGGTGTCTGTAGTTCCACGGAGCTAAAACACAGGGGAATCTCTGGAGCCAGGAGACACTTGTTCACAGGATGTAACGCGTTGTTCAAGGCAATGATATTGAGCAGGAACTATATACCCCGTGGTCAGCAGGGATTGGAGAATCAAGTCATGTGAGTGCTCCAATGCTCAGGAATCGATAGCAACAAGTCAGCTGACTGCAGGTGTCATGGTGGCGCCCATACTTCTGAGATGGTTGGAATACATTGGGGTACATGCTGTATGGCAAGCAGGGTACACACTGGCGAGAGTCTCTGCACATTGCAGGCAGTGATGGAACATGCTGCCAGGCTGAGGATGTGACCTCCGGAGGCCAGCACATCAGAGCACCGGTAAGTGACATGATCAAAATGCAGATTCCTGACAGTGGGTATACCTTCAGATGATGATCTGTTAACCTGAGTTTGGCATCATGGATAAAGTGTCAGCCCTATCCACAAGGGAGATAAGGTGGTTGATGCTGCTTAGACACCAAAAGGTGCGTTAGGCAAGGCATAAGAAAATGGGTGTGGTTCAACATATCTACAGTAAAAAGACAGATAGTCAATAGTTTGACCCTAAATGGCTGACATGGAAAAGAAAGACAGTAGAAGAGTTTGACAGGAAAATGGTAGACACATAAATGGTTGACAAAACCTGTGTAGACCATATATATATGTCGACCCATGTCATGTTGACTTTTTGAACCTGTCAGCCTTAAAACACTGTCCACCTATTGCATGCCAACCATTTGGGGATGACCTATTCACTGTCTATCTTTTTACTGCAGATCTAACTCCTGTGATATGTTATAGTGCTAGGGGCTGCTCAGATACAGAAAGGTGTGTTAGGTAAGGCAGAGAAAATAGCATTTTCTATCTTGGGGAATCTTTGAAACCTACCCAACTGAACCAGGTTGGTAAAATTCTGACTGTAACCCCAGGCATGTACATGGCAAAGTGAAAGCTAACTCTATTGCTGGCAATAACACTCATATTCCCCAGCAAAAGGTCTTTGACGAATCAGCCCAGTGGCTTATCTATAATGGGTGCAGGGTGTGCGGTGCACACGGGCCCCTGGTTCCACAGGGCCCACACCGCACAACACGAAACCCATGTTATTGGACTTCTCTAATAAATCCGTAGTTTGTCGCTGCAGTGACAGTGCTTTACAAATCACTAGGAAAATGGCGCGGTGCGCATGCCTATTACAGAAATCTCTGGGAAAATGGCTGTTGCACCATTTTGCCAGGGAGCCATTATTTATTTTATTACCAGTTATTTATATAGCGCACACATATTCCGCAGTGCTTTACAGAGAATATTTGGCCATTCACATCAGTTCCTGCCCCAGTGGAGCTTACACTCTATATCCCCTACCACATGTACATGCACACACATTCATTTTATTTTTGGATTGTGGGAGGTAACCGGAGTACCTGTAGGAAACAAACGCAAGCACGGGGAGAATATACAAACTCCACTATTAGTTCCATGGTGGGAAATGAAACCCATGACCTCAGTGCTGTGAGGCAGTAATGCTAACCATTACACCATCCGTACTGCTGCACAGTACACTGTAACAGTGCCAGAGTGTACTACCTACTTGTGCCGCCAGTTTGATAGGATGGGGCCCAGACAGACTGCACACGGAACCCCTCCTCAGTTAATAAGCCCCTAAGTTTTATACCTAAAACTACCTTTTAAGGATTCACCAGTGCTGTGTATTGCACAATACAACCTTCCCCCTTAGGAAAACAAATGTCAACCAGTCCCTGCTAGTGAGCTACCACTTACCTGACTGAGCAGCCAAATGTGGCTTCACTGATACCATGTGGAAACAGTGTTTACCAATAGCAGCCTTCTTTGTATTCATGTACTGTAAGTCCAAATTGGGGAAATTCATTAATAATATTAGACATTCAACATATTGAAGTGGAAATTAAATGAGTGAAAATATCTTCAACTGTAGACTCACAAACTAGCAACATGAATGATAATAGTCCCATACGCGTGATTGAGTGTATGAATATAAACTAATACTGCAAATAATAATAATTACATTTACAGTATATAAGCACTCTTTCTTCAATAGGACTCAAGGCGCTTATCAGTAGGAACGTAATACAGTACACTATGAACATAAAGAGAGGTGTATCTTTGCATGAAATACAGAGATCATGGAGATACTGCAAAGGGTGTGGCAGCCATTGTGGGTCATCAGTTGCAGGGAGTAATCATCCTTCCCAAGAAGGATCCAGGTAAGGCAGCCATTTTAGGCGCACTACATAGGAAGACACTGGGTAGAATAGGCAATGCCTGAAACTGAAGACACATCATGGCAGAGATGATACTTAGCGAGATCCTTGAGGTTCATCGGAAGCATGCATTTTTCATTCTGCACAGAGTACCAAGAAAGACAGCCATATTTGGCGCAGTACATTGGTTATAGTGTGTGAATAATCAATACATGGAACTAAGACATGCAAGGATAAAATGAAGTGTGAAGTAACCGGGGTATCTTACACTCTGCATAAAAAATTCCATGGGTTGCCCATCCTGCCTTTAACAGTACCAGGCAAGGCAGCCATCTAGGGTGCAACACAGGTTACAATAAGATGACAAAAATAATTCTCAGTAAGTCTTTAAAAATTATCAACTTTTCATGTATACATTATTTCTCTGACGTCCTAGTGGATGCTGGGACTCCGTCAGGACCATGGGGATTAGCGGCTCCGCAGGAGACAGGGCACAAAAATAAAGCTTTAGGATCAGGTGGTGTGCACTGGCTCCTCCCCCTATGACCCTCCTCCAAGCCTCAGTTAGGTTTTTGTGCCCGTCCGAGCAGGGTGCAATCTAGGTGGCTCTCCTAAAGAGCTGCTTAGAAAAAGTTTTTAGGTTTTTTATTTTCAGTGAGTCCTGCTGGCAACAGGCTCACTGCATCGAGGGACTTAGGGGAGAGAAGTGAACTCACCTGCGTGCAGGATGGATTGGCTTCTTAGGCTACTGGACACCATTAGCTCCAGAGGGATCGAACACAGGCCCAGCCATGGAGTCCGGTCCCGGAGCCGCGCCGCCGACCCCCCTTGCAGATGCCGAAGATTGAAGAGGTCCAGAAACAGGCGGCAGAAGACTTTTCAGTCTTCATGAGGTAGCGCACAGCACTGCAGCTGTGCGCCATTGTTGTCAGCACACTTCACACAGCAGTCACTGAGGGTGCAGGGCGCTGAGGGGGGCGCCCTGGGCAGCAATGTATAATACCTTTCTTATGGCTAAAAATACATCACATATAGCCCTTGAGGCTATATGGATGTATTTAACCCCTGCCAGATCTCACAAACTCCGGGAGAAGAGCCCGCCGAAATAGGGGGCGGGGCTTATTCTCCTCAGCACACAGCGCCATTTTCCTGCTCAGCTCCGCTGTGAGGAAGGCTCCCAGGACTCTCCCCTGCACTGCACTACAGAAACAGGGTAAAACAGAGAGGGGGGGCACTTTTTTTGGCGATATTATTATATTTAAGCTGCTATAAGGATACAACACTTATATAGGGTTGTTCCCATATATATTATAGCGCTTGGGTGTGTGCTGGCAAACTCTCCCTCTGTCTCCCCAAAGGGCTAGTGGGGTCCTGTCTTCAATAGAGCATTCCCTGTGTGTCTGCTGTGTGTCGGTACGTGTGTGTCGACATGTATGAGGACGATGTTGGTGTGGAGGCAGAGCAATTGCCGGTAATGGTGATGTCGCCCCCCAGGGAGTCGACACCGGAATGGATGGCTTTGTTTATGGAATTACGTGATAATGTCAGCACATTACAAAAATCAGTTGACGACATGAGACGGCCGGCAAACCAGTTAGTACCTGCCCAGGCATCTCAGACACCGTCAGGGGCTGTAAAACGCCCTTTACCTCAGTCGGTCGACACAGACCCAGACACGGACACTGAATCTAGTGTCGACGGTGAAGAAACAAACGTATTTTCCAGTAGGGCCACACGTTATATGATCACGGCAATGAAGGAGGCTTTACATATCTCTGATACTGCAAGTACCACAAAAAGGGGTATTATGTGGGGTGTGAAAAAACTACCTGTAGTTTTTCCTGAATCAGAGGAATTGAATGATGTATGTGATGAAGCGTTGGTTAACCCAGATAGAAAAGTGCTAATTTCAAAAAAGTTATTGGCATTATACCCTTTCCCGCCAGAGGTTAGGGCGCGCTGGGAAACACCCCCTAGGGTGGATAAGGCGCTCACACGCTTATCAAAACAAGTGGCGTTACCGTCTCCTGATACGGCCGCCCTCAAGGATCCAGCTGATAGGAGGCTGGAAACTACCCTAAAAAGTATATACACACATACTGGTGTTATACTGCGACCAGCCATCGCCTCAGCCTGGATGTGCAGTGCTGGGGTGGTCTGGTCGGATTCCCTGACTGAAAATATTGATACCCTGGATAGGGACAGTATTTTATTGACTTTAGAGCAATTAAAGGATGCTTTTCTTTATATGCGAGATGCTCAGAGGGATATTTGCACTCTGGCATCGAGAGTAAGTGCGATGTCCATATCTGCCAGAAGAAGTTTATGGACGCGACAGTGGTCAGGTGATGCGGATTCCAAACGGCATATGGAAGTATTGCCGTATAAAGGGGAGGAATTATTTGGCGTGGGTCTATCGGATCTGGTGGCCACGGCAACTGCCGGGAAATCCACCTTTTTACCTCAGACCCCCTCCCAACAGAAAAAGACACCGTCTTTTCAGCCGCAGTCCTTTCGGTCCTATAAGAACAAGCGGGCAAAAGGACAGTCATATCTGCCCCGAGGCAGAGGAAAGGGTAAGAAAGGGCAGCAAGCAGCTCCTTCCCAAGAACAGAAGCCCTCCCCGGGTTCTGCAAAGCCCTCAGCATGACGCTGGGGCTTTACAAGCGGACTCAGGAGCGGTGGGGGGTCGACTCAAGAATTTCAGCGCGCAGTGGGCTTGCTCACAGGTGGACCCCTGGATCCTGCAGGTAGTATCTCAGGGTTACAGGTTGGAATTCGAGAAGTCTCCCCCTCGCCGGTTCCTAAAGTCTGCTTTGCCAACGTCTCCCTCAGACAGGGCGACGGTATTGGAAGCCATTCACAAGCTGTTTTCTCAGCAGGTGATAGTCAAGGTACCCCTCCTACAACAGGGAAAGGGGTATTACTCCACGCTATTTGTGGTACCGAAGCCGGACGGCTCGGTAAGACCTATTCTAAATCTGAAATCTTTGAACCTGTACATACAAAAATTCAAGTTCAAGATGGAGTCACTCAGAGCAGTGATAGCGAATCTGGAAGAAGGGGACTTTATGGTGTCCCTGGACATCAAGGATGCTTACCTACATGTCCCAATTTGCCCTTCACACCAATGGTACCTCAGGTTCGTGGTGCAAAACTGTCATTATCAGTTTCAGACGCTGCCGTTTGGATTGTCCACGGCACCTCGGGTCTTTACCAAGGTAATGGCCGAGATGATGTTTCTTCTGCGAAGAAAAGGCGTATTAATTATCCCTTACTTGGACGATCTCCTGATAAGGGCAAGGTCCAGAGAACAGCTGGAAGACGTAGTAGCACTAACCCAAGTAGTGCTGCAACAGCACGGGTGGATTCTGAATTTTCCAAAATCTCAATTGAACCCGACGACACGTCTGCTGTTCCTGGGAATGATTCTGGACACGGTTCAGAAAAAGGTGTTTCTTCCGGAGGAGAAAGCCAGGGAGTTATCCGAACTTGTCAGGAACCTCCTAAAACCAGGAAAAGTGTCTGTGCATCAATGCACAAGAGTCCTGGGAAAGATGGTGGCTTCTTACGAAGCGATTCCATTCGGCAGATTCCACGCACGAACTTTTCAGTGGGATCTGCTGGACAAATGGTCCGGATCGCATCTGCAGATGCATCAGCGGATAACCTTATCGCCACGGACAAGGGTGTCTCTTCTGTGGTGGTTGCAGAGTGCTCATCTGTTAGAGGGCCGCAGATTCGGCATACAGGACTGGGTCCTGGTGACCACGGATGCCAGTCTGAGAGGCTGGGGAGCGGTCACACAGGGAAGAAACTTCCAGGGAGTATGGTCAAGCCTGGAGATGTCTCTCCACATAAATATACTGGAGCTAAGAGCGATTTACAATGCTCTAAGCCTGGCAAAACTCCTGCTTCAGGATCAGCCGGTGTTGATCCAGTCGGACAACATCACGGCAGTCGCCCACGTAAACAGACAGGGCGGCACAAGAAGCAGGAGAGCAATGGCAGAAGCTGCAAGGATTCTTCGCTGGGCGGAAGATCATGTGATAGCACTGTCAGCAGTGTTCATTCCGGGAGTGGACAACTGGGAAGCAGACTTCCTCAGCAGACACGATCTACACCCGGGAGAGTGGGGACTTCATCCGGAAGTCTTCCACATGATTGTGAACTGTTGGGAAAAACCAAAGGTGGATATGATGGCGTCTCGCCTCAACAAAAAACTGGACAGGTATTGCGCCAGGTCAAGAGACCCTCAGGCAATAGCTGTGGACGCTCTGGTAACACCGTGGGTGTTCCAGTCAGTGTATGTGTTTCCTCCTCTGCCTCTCATACCAAAAGTACTGAGAATTATACGGCAAAGGGGAATAAGAACGATACTCGTGGCTCCGGATTGGCCAAGAAGAACTTGGTACCCGGAACTTCAGGAGATGCTCACGGAAGATCCGTGGCCTCTACCTCTAAGACGGGACCTGCTTCAGCAGGGACCGTGTCTATTCCAAGACTTACCGCGGCTGCGTTTGACGGCATGGCGGTTGAACGCCGAATTCTAAGGGAAAAAGGCATTCCGGAAGAGGTCATTCCTACACTGGTAAAAGCCAGGAAGGAGGTGACTGCACAACATTATCACCGCATTTGGAGAAAATATGTTGCGTGGTGTGAGGTCAGGAAGGCCCCCACGGAGGAATTTCAACTGGGTCGATTCCTACATTTCCTGCAAACAGGATTGTCTATGGGCCTCAAATTGGGGTCCATTAAGGTTCAAATTTCGGCCCTGTCGATTTTCTTCCAGAAAGAATTGGCTTCAGTTCCTGAAGTCCAGACTTTTGTAAAAGGAGTACTACATATACAGCCCCCGGTTGTGCCCCCAGTGGCTCCGTGGGACCTTAATGTAGTTTTGGATTTTCTCAAATCCCATTGGTTTGAGCCACTCAAATCGGTGGATTTGAAATATCTTACGTGGAAAGTAACCATGCTACTGGCCCTGGCTTCAGCCAGGAGAGTATCAGAATTGGCGGCTTTATCGTATAAAAGCCCATATCTGATTTTCCATTCGGACAGGGCAGAACTGCGGACGCGTCCTCAGTTTCTGCCTAAGGTGGTGTCAGCGTTTCACCTGAACCAGCCTATTGTGGTGCCTGCGGCTACTAGCGATTTGGAGGATTCCAAGTTGCTGGACGTTGTCCGGGCATTGAAAATATATATTTCAAGGACTGCTGGAGTCAGAAAATCTGACTCGCTGTTTATACTGTATGCACCCAACAAGCTGGGTGCTCCTGCTTCTAAGCAGACGATTGCTCGTTGGATTTGTAGCACAATTCAACTTGCACATTCTGTGGCAGGCCTGCCACAGCCTAAATCTGTCAAGGCCCATTCCACAAGGAAGGTGGGCTCATCCTGGGCGGCTGCCCGAGGGGTCTCGGCATTACAACTCTGCCGAGCAGCTACGTGGTCGGGGGAGAACACGTTTGTAAAATTCTACAAATTTGATACCCTGGCTAAAGAGGACCTGGAGTTCTCTCATTCGGTGCTGCAGAGTCATCCGCACTCTCCCGCCCGTTTGGGAGCTTTGGTATAATCCCCATGGTCCTGACGGAGTCCCAGCATCCACTAGGACGTCAGAGAAAATAAGATTTTACTTACCGATAAATCTATTTCTCGTAGTCCGTAGTGGATGCTGGGCGCCCATCCCAAGTGCGGATTGTCTGCAATACTTGTACATAGTTATTGTTACAAAAAAATCGGGTTGTTATTGTTGTGAGCCGTCTGTTCAGAGGCTCCTACGTTTGTCATACTGTTAACTGGGTTCAGATCACAAGTTGTACGGTGTGATTGGTGTGGCTGGTATGAGTCTTACCCGGGATTCAAAATCCTTCCTTATTGTGTACGCTCGTCCGGGCACAGTATCCTAACTGAGGCTTGGAGGAGGGTCATAGGGGGAGGAGCCAGTGCACACCACCTGATCCTAAAGCTTTATTTTTGTGCCCTGTCTCCTGCGGAGCCGCTAATCCCCATGGTCCTGACGGAGTCCCAGCATCCACTACGGACTACGAGAAATAGATTTATCGGTAAGTAAAATCTTATTTTTTCTGCTTCATAGGCAGTACTAAAAAATAATATTGCCAAAAGTTGGCACCATGTTTTAGTCCTTTACAATTATTATACTAGATAGATTGGCCAGAAATGAGTACCTAGCTACCATTAAGAATTATTGCAATAACTAAACTGATTTAGAAAAAAATACATTTGGGATTCCCATAATTTATAAACCTCTTTTTTTGTTAATCGTCTGAGTGTTAAACTAGTCTGCATATCCCAATGTAACAGGCAGAATATAGTGGGTATAATTATTGTAGCAAATTATGCTCCCTCCAGTTTTTGACTTTCATCCAATATGTCTTATTTAATTCATAGGCTTTCCAGAAAATTTGTCAGGTCTATTTTTTATTTCTAAATCCCTTAAGCTGTTATACAAAGTATGGCAAGAACAGGTAATTAATTTCCATGTTTAACTAAAAGGATTAGTGCAGGCAAATTATGTTTAAAGCAAACGTTTTCTCAAATTATTCAAGTATATAAACATAGAGTAACTTTCAGCACTGAAATGGAACCTAATCCAGGAATTAGGTCAGTGTTAACAAAACCTATGTTCTCCATGATTTCTGGTCACTTGGGCTCTGTTTAAGAACAAACCATAACCCCTTCAGCACTCGCTGAAGAGGTTATGAGCTCCGTTCTGTATTTGGGGCCTAATTCAGACCTAATTGCAGCAGCAATATTGTTCTCTAATGGGCAAAACCATGTGCACTGCAGGAGGGGCAGATATAACATGTGCAGAGAGAGTTAGATTTGGGTGTGGTGTGTTCAAACTAAAATCTAAACTGCAGTGTAAAAATAAAGCAGCCAGTATTTGCACAGAAACAATATAACTCACCTAAATCTAAAGGGGGCTACACACGAGGAGATGTGTGCTGAGTGATCTAGCACAGAACGCTCAGCATGCATCTCTCCCTCCACTCAGCACACAGCGCGATGTATGCTGGGCAGGGGCACTCACTTCACCCAGAGGTGAAGTGAGCGATCTAACTAGATTGTGCCAGTATGCAGGCCAATTTAGAGTCAGTGATGGCGACGCGCGGAGCCATGTATCGCTATCGCTATGGGGCATACACACGGAGAGATGTGTGCTTCTTTTCTAAGCAATCTGGTCAGATTGCTTAGAATTTAAGCGCACATCGCTACGTGTGTACCCCCTTAACTCTCTCTGCACATGTTATATTTGCCCCACCTGCAGTGCACATAGTTTTGACCATTAAAGAACAATTTTGCTGCTGCGATCAGGTCTGAATTAGGCCCTTAGTTAACAGCAGTAGGCTTAGCTTAACGCTGTTTGTGACTGCACTGCTTGTGCTGTCTATTGGCTATCTACAAATGTCATAAGCGGTCAGTCACCATTGGCAGCAAAGGGGACCAAGAAAACATTTTTCTGGTTTCAGCAATGCCTTCCTGGCTTTGCTAAGTCCCTGCCAAGTGATAGTGTAATGTGAATTTGCAGTTGGCTGCCGTGCACATCCTACAACGTAGGATGCCGCAGAAGAGGGAGACTCAATGAGGTCTCACCAGATATGTAAGTTATGCTGTATATTTGCGCATATTTGTTAGTCTGTCTGTGATACTAAACAAAATATATCACTGGTATTAAGGACCGTTATTAATTGGAGCCCTAAGTGCTAAATAGACGTAACAGAGGGCTGCCCAGGGAAATTTCTCCATTCTTCTAGTCTCCAAACCTTCAAGCGTTCCCTGAAAACTCACCTCTTCAGGCAAGCGTGTCAAATTCCAGAACCGCCCACATAACTTTCATAAACCTTCCTATCAAATTGCATCCACTCTGCACAGTCCACACATATCCTCACATGTCTTCTCATCCTTCCTCTCAACCCCGGTTCATCATTGCTGTATGACCATATCATACAGCCAGGGCCGGACTGGGACCAAAAATAGGCCCTGGCATTTTTGAAGCACACAGGCCCACCTCGGTGTCAGCATCTGACTCCTCCCCTTACTATTCCCGACTTCTCCTACTTCTTAGTCTATGATCTTACAAATATAATTAATATTATAACTACATACAAGTGTACACCATTCTGTATTAAAACACACACAACCATTGGTTGAAGTGGAAATGTTGAAGTAGGGGTATGGAAAAATAAAGGTTGTAACTAAGCGCGCGCCAAAGGCGTGCGCGTTCCAGAAAAGGGGCGTGGCCACTCAAAATGGGGCGTGTCCTTCATTGTAGTTTACCACACCATATACCCCTTATACACATTATGCACCACAATAGCAGGACCCCTTATACTATCTAGTACTGGTGCCCCTTTCACATACCACACAGTATGAGCCAAAATTCACATTATAGAACATGGAATGAGCCAAAATTCACATTATAGCACACAGAATGAGCCGAAATTCACATTATAGCACACGGAAACTGAATGAGCCAAAATTCACATTATAGCACACGGAATGAGCCGCAATTCATATTATAGCACACAGAATGAGCCGCAATTCATATTATAGCACACGGTATGAGCCGCAATTCACATTTAGGCACACAAAATGAGCCGAAATTCACATTATAGCACACAGTATGAGCCAAAATTCACATTATGCCACATGGAATGAGACAAAATTCAGGGAGAGTGACAGCAGGGACATAGGGACAGGGAGAGTGACAGAGAGAGGGATAGCAAGGGCATACAGTAGGGACTAGGGAGAGAGAAAGGCAGCATGGTAAGATTACCTATTTTGCTGCAAGCAAGATTTACCAAGTTGAACTGCATGCACAGCCGCCGAAAGGTGGACAATAACGAAGTGTGGAAGTGCACATCATTCATCGTCTGTAGCATACACACTGGCGATATCACAAACGTCACAACTGAGAAAAATTGAGTGATAAATAGGCTGCGCACAAAGTCTGCTTATGGGTACCAATATCCAAACAAGTGTCCCTCTTATACACTTAAAATGAACAAGTCTGTGGCAAAAGAGGATAAATGTACCAACTAGCGCCTCAACAAGGAACACTTCAATCAAGACAACAATGCGATGTCAATACGTTCCTTTATGGTGAAGATCCTCCTGAATATCTTCCAATTCTTCTGACCGGAGAACTCTCACCATATGTGGAAAAACCAGAATATCATCATGTGTAGTACAACACAATTTTTAATCAGATGACATACACATATAACATAAAAGGATTCTATATATTCCCCAAGTGCAATGTGGACTAGTCTGATAGAACAATTACCAGAGTTTATAGAGAATTGGTGTGAAGCAGTTCTCAAAAGGCACGTTAGTTAAAAGTCACCAGACAGTCTCCCTGGGTGGACAGTCCGGGATGGCCCTCAGGCGAACGTAATCTCAGTCCAGTCCTTCACTTCAACATGGGGGTCCAGAGGCGCTAGTTGGTACATTTATCCTCTTTTGCCACAGACCGATATCACAAACGATATCGCTCAGAAAGTTGAAAATTAGCGATATCGTGTGTGTGATATCGCATAGTGTGTATGGACCTTTAGTTCTGTCCCACCAGTGACTGTGCTGTGCAATGTGGAATACAAAAGAGATGGATAGGACTCAGCAAATGAAATTGCCCTTTGTACAGAACCATCAAGCAGTGATACTTGTAAATTCCTTTAAAAGCATAAAGTCTTTTTAATATTAAATGACCAGCAAATTGGACTGCGCTACAGGTTAAATAATGAAGGTGAAAAGGGGTAGTCTCAGCCTTTTTATAAAGGCATTAGCTTGTGTGCACAGCTGAAAGGCACTGCAGGGGTTAACACCAATAGTCACTCTTCAAGTGTATGTACTGCCCGCTGTTTTACCTTTAGCCTTGTTATCTCTATGCTTGACCAGACTGGAGTTACTGCAATCACCTCGCTTGCTGTGCTCCCACCAGCAGCAGCAGCTAGTGTCATCGTCTGCTTTGTGTGTGTGGGGCTGAAGGAATCTTCTCAGCTGCATGCTACGGTCCACAGCCGTCACATGGGGTAGACTGCTAGAGAGCCCGTTCGGTGGACGGACAGTTCAGCTGATGTCATAGAAGTGGGCGGGCGTAGCACGTTTCACGGCTCCTCGGCTCAGAAGCAAACTGCTGCTGCTGCTCGGCTGGACCGGCCCACGTGGCCATCGGCCCTTCTGGCATTTGCCAGAAGTGCCAGATGGCCAGTCCGGCCCTGCATACAGCCCACCAAGAACCTTTGCAATCTGGTGGACAACTATGCAATAGATAGCACCTATCCTTGTGTATACATGCCTATTTCCCTATAGATTGTAAGCTTGCGAGCAGGGCCTACCTCTATGACTGTTTGTCATTACCCAGTTTTGTTATATCATTGTTATTTCCAATTGTAAAGCGCAACGGAATTTGCTGCGCTATATAAGAAACTGTTAATAAATAATAATAATTCTTCAGCGCACGAATATTAACAATTCAATTTCTACTTTTTAAATAATGGATCATCATCAAGAGGTGATTGGAACGTACGCCTGTTTGCATTGCATATCTTGCAGGTTTTCACACTGTGCATGTTCTATAATCACGTGCAGGCAAGTATGGATAATGCAGAGCCATACAGTACGCATAACAATCGCATCTATACTTATGACTGCAGATGTAACTAGATTGTAACAAGGCATTCTCACCTAGGTAAAGTTCAGTGAGAGTGTGTCAACGGACCCATGGGCTATGCGGACTGGGATGTTTACAGGCGTATTTACTATATTATGCTATGTATCTGTTAAGCGCCTTGAGTCCTATTGGAGAAAGAGCACTATATAAATAAAATTATTATTATTATTATTATTATCTGAGTGCACACTGATGATAATGATTGCTAGTAGGAAACCAAGCATACACTTAGTAGGCAGGCGCACTGCAAGCTGCATTCAACTCTGCGCATGGGCCAACTTGGACATTTTATCCATGCACACAGTTTGCAAAAATATTCAGCCAAGTGCCATCCAAGTCTGCATCAGGACCTGTATGTGTAAAAAATAAATCTCAATATTTTCACATTTAATTTAATTAATGTAGGTATTTAAAACAGGAGATATCTGCCATGTACCCATATACATCTACAGGAATGGCCAGTTTACCAAGCTCTGGAAAGGTTATCTTATCAAGCTTGTCTCTGGTAGCTAGGGCCATCAAGGGCTCAGATGGGCCCAGGTAATGGGTGGGCATGGCCAAACTGGGAGAGGCATAGACATTCTCCCTTCCCCAAATTCTTTAACCAGATACTACTGCAGTGCTATGCGATCAGCACAGTCGAGACGCCAGAGGTGGTGGTGGGGGTGATAAGTGCGAATGCCAACACCTGTAACACTTCTCTGCCGATTACCGCTGGACGCTATATAAAAGCACAGACACTATATACCAAATCAGCCGCAGCAGCACATCAAGCAGTGAGAGAGGGGAGAATGCTACCACTGCGCAGTCTGATGGTGATCCGATGCTGTATCTTCGGAAATAGCACTCGTACGCAGATGCTGGCAGGAGGCGTCTATTTCCTACAGACGCCTTCTGCAGCATTAGAATATTTGTGGTATGGTGTTGCACAGCCACTTCCTTGTGACTGTGCAATAACAAACACATCATAATCAGGCCCAGTATCGTCTTGGAAAAGTGATGGACATTCATGGGTGGTGACAGGGAGGTGCCCAAGGTCACACACAGAGATGGTCTGTCTTGTGGGTAGACCATAGTCTAAAGATGGACCAATTGCTACTTCACTGCCTATGTATGCTGATAGTGGGCACCTCTGTGCTTGCACAGTTGGACTCACAGGTGTACACCAGGGAAGGCCTTTGTAGCAGCATTTGTATAAAGTCGCAGACAATTGCTAACAAAGGCAGTTGCAGCTGTGCCTCAGGCCACCTCTAAATATGGCTAACATATTTAAACATCAATATCAAAAATTGTCTGTTAGTAAATGTGTGTTACAGCCTAGAAACACAACATCGCTTTAGATTGATTTTAATTAATTTAAATCGATCTAAAATGATGAAAATCAACCTTTAATAAAAATATACCCCTCAGTATCTGGGTGATGAAGCTCTTACAAAAGAGAAAAACCTAATGTAACTGCTTCTTGCTAATGCATTTGGCATTATGAAGAGATAAAAAGTCACCATCAGGTTTAGCAGACAGTTAAATAGAAAGCTAAAAGACCAAATAATTTTAGAATCATACAATGAAATGCCACAATGAAATAAATATACTGTATATATTTACTGGATGCCAATAGTACATTTTTAGCAGCTTTGGTATGGAAAACAAAATAAGTACTGTGCACATTAGACTCCTTTGTAACCTCAACAGGGCTGATTTTATAGAGCCTCAAGGGCCAACATATGCAGTAACACAGATATCCTTATGTGCATAGTATACAGACTACCACTGCCCCATATATAGCCATATATAGCCTGCTAATGCCCCCACACAGCCCATGTATGCCACTGTAGCCCAATGCCATTGAGTACTTACCCACTCTGCCGTGTTATGTTGCTGCACGTATCACTCACTACCATGCTGTGAGTTATTACTGCACTGTAAATTTATTCCCTATAGTGAATTCTCTACAGAGGTTTGCCCTGCCCCCAAGATATCATTTGGGAAAGTCCTGACACGAGTAGGTCAGGCCAGTGTCGGACTGGGGCATGAAAGGCCCACTGGGGAAATTCAGTGGTAGGGGCCCATGTTTAGGGGTGTGGTCAGCCACCCCAGATATTTTGGCTAGCCATTAGAGAGTACATGGGCCCCTTAATGAATATATGTAGTAAATACTGCTAGTGCATGCATTATAGACATAAGTATAACTCAAGTGCATAGTCTACAACTTGATCTTAAGAGGAAAAGGTGGGCCCACAGGCAGTGGGGCCCACTGGGGGTTTCCTCTGTACCCATGTGGGCCAGTCCGACCCTGGGTCAGGTATAAAGACACAGTAAAAATCCCAGAAAGAAGCTGAAAACCAGTTATTCATGGTTATATCCTTCCAATGCTCAAAGTTATAAATCTGCAGTAAAATCATAACAGCAATTAGCTTGTACTTGTCTAATACACAATATGCAAATAAATAAAGTAAAGTTCTACGATACTGGTACAGATTTTTATCTCAATGTATTGGTCAAATTAGAAGGGTACTAACAATTAAATAAAGCCATCCAAAGAGGGAAGAGCCTTTAAGATGTTTGATAGTGCTCCTAAGGAGACTGCCACCATTATGGATATACAGTGTTGGACTGGGGCATGAAGGTCCCACCGGGGAATGCAATGGTAGGGGCCCATGTTTAGGGGTGTGGTCAGTCTCCAGAGAGTGTGTGGCCAGCTGTTACATTGGATTGCCTAACCATTAGTGAGTGCATGGGCTGGGCCCCTTGACAGATATATAAATACCAATTTTAAAGAGAAAAAAAAAGTCAATCAACTTAAATAGCTGCACTCTTCCCCTTGATTAATGAAATAACATATTCAGTATTTTATTAATTATGAAAATAATTAAAGAAAGAAGAAAGTTACAATACCCATATGTGATGTAAATGTCTTTAATATTACCACATATGGTGTATTATATGTCCCTTTATAAAGGGGACATGTAGAAGTGAAATATAAAATTAATAGAAACAGAATAATGTGTAAGAAGGAAAAATATTTTTTTTTTGCTTTTTATGTGAATAAAAGTTTATATTAAAAGAAAATGCTTGTGCGCTGTCTTTATTCTGTAGATTTAACAGACACCTGTGCTAACAGAAGTGATGTAGTAAATCACTTTAGATTACCACTGACTATTCTTGCCAGTGATATAAAAAAAATAGCTACAAATGTAGAGATCTTGCAACATTACTGACACATTCTTTTACAGAAAATAATGTAACATTTGTTGCTAAATAGTGAGGATATTCCAAACAACACTGCACATATCAAATGACAGTATAGTTATCTGTGGATATAAGGCTCATATTGCCCTGAATAGCCTCAATGTGTATTTAACAGTTTCTATAACCACTGATTTTACATATATCTGAGTAATAATTCAGCTGTTTGTTATTATACGAATATAGGATCCATATTGTAGATAAACATCCATGTGTATTCACATATTCTATACCACCTTATCTTTTAACACTGGATTTAATACTATGAGGATTAGTTAATTATATTTGCTTGGTCACTTTAACACCCTTGATATAGATTGCGTGACAGAGAGGTACAGGATTAGAATGTATATTATTTTTTTAGATGATAGTGTAGATAAACTAATGTATCATCAGACTGAATTTATCAGTTTAAATTGCAAATACAGCAGACTATAATTGTGGATAATGATTCTCTCATATATCCTGATAACAATTCCACTTGTTTGTGCCTAACTATCTGGCTGGTATTGCCCTGAGTATTATAGGCACACAGTTATATATATATGGGTGGTATTTTTTATATATTAGATTTTATGAATTATCACTTGGATATATGGTGTTTGACCCTGAACAAATATGTTGCAGTCTGCTCGGCATTTAGAATGGCTTTAAAAAGCCACAATCATTCCTATATCTCACAGTGTATTTGGCCCGGGCAGATATTATAAAAAAAAGCCCTCCTGTCCCGTCTTAACGCAAACAGCAATTGTCTAGTGTTACAAGCAATGATCCTATCTATCAATACATTTGTAGCATATGTCCTCCAAAATTCACAGGTATTTAATACATATTTAATAAACAGTATAGACAGCGCACAGCGATGCCGATGCACATTTCACTTTTGTTAAGCTTCGTCAGGGCTATAGTCTCAGATATATAAATACTGCTAGTGTGTGCATGATAATGTACCAGATGAATATTGGCAATGCACTGTAGAGAATACATTATAGTCCTGTGCAGTATACAGTAACATATGTATAATGTTTAATTCAAGTGCACAGTCTGGAACCTGATCATTAGAGGAGGAGGAGGGCCCCCAGGTAGTGGGGCCCACCGGTAGTTTCCCCTGTACCCCTGTGGGCCAGTCCAACCCTGTGGATATATCACATGTACCTTCACCATCCTGCTTTTCTTTTAATAAACTTACATCTGAAAGAACATAAACTCTTTATTGAACACAGGAACGCATATTAACTACATGGACCTGACACTGCTATGTCATCAGTCATTTCCCATGATATATAAATGCATTTCCTGGGGCACAGCCTCTGCAGATTATTTTTAATTCTCGAAATTCATTTCTGGAAATTATGCGACAAGTTCTGCTGATTTTCTTGAAGGAAACAGAAGCCCATCTGTTTAACAAGACTCTGCTAACAATAATGCTATTATTGTAGTCATAAATGAGCATTATAATAAGGAAAAATTACAGTACATTCAATGTAGCTCTGTTTCATTGCACGAAATGCACAGAAGTTCTTGGCTATTTCATTCGGTAAGAACGGACAATTTATAATAGAGTTATAGAACTAGATGGTTTGTTTGTTTTCAGCTGTGACTACATTATATCTTGACATGGGATACCACAACAGTTTTTACTGACACTTGCATTTCTAAGTAAAGAGCACAGAACCTTTATATATATTGTGACAAGATCCCTGGAATAGTGCTGAGAACAGGTATATTTGCCTCAGGTTTCTTACCTATGTGTTTTAAAACCCCAGGAATATTGTGTTTGTACTATTGAGAACTTTTGGCTTGTGGTAAGAACCGGATAAGGGTCCTGGGGTTGGATGTGAGAAGAAAGGGTGGGTTCTCCATCCATTTTGGCCCAATTCTGGTCTCTTACAGAGGGCTAATTAGGGCTTTCAGCCGTAGGTGTGTGTTAAAAGGCTATCAGCCTGATCTTCTGTGTCTACCACTGCCTGGGGAAAGAGTAGAGACTTTGGAGTCTCATGCTATGGAAAACTAGTAAGTTGTTCCTGGTAAACTTCTCCTTGTATTTTTTATTTAGTGAGCTAGGATTATCCTGTGTTCAGTTAGTGCCAGCTGAGGCCAGCTGCATCAAACCAAATGACTTGTGTGATCTCTCAGCTGCTGCACACTGCCATCTACCCTGGGAGATGACCCTGTTACAATATATATATATATATATATATATATATATATATGTACAACAATAGTAAGTGAGCGCCTCAGTATAAGGAATATTTGAACCAGAACTTCTTGGTCACCTAAAGCCTGTAAACAATCTCTCCTTTGGTCTCAGACAAGTAATAAAAGTTCCAATTTAGCATATTTATTAAAAGTAATTTTCACGAAAAACCATATACATGATGAATAGTATCCGTTTCTTTGACAGAATTCCTTCTCCCCACTTCTTGTTATAAAGATCAGGGGTCACAATTTCAATAAAAATCCAACGCGTTTCATCTCTTGCTGACACTTCATCAGGTACATCTTCAAAAGGACAAATATTTGATCATCAGGTGTAGGTATGAATAACATACGTACACTTTGAGCAGGCTAAAAAGACCTTTGGTTCTTTATCCGTACCATAATAACCTGACTTCTTAATTCAGTTAGTATATAGACAGATCGATCAGATAATTGGACAATCTGGTTTAGATGGAGTTCCAAAAAAGTGGGTTCAACCCCTGTTCACTATATGGTGCTCCTCCAGTGGTTTCCAAAAATCTGGTGATCCCCGCCTGTGCACACAGCGCATCAGCCTAGTGCTGATGTGCTGTGTCTCTCCCCCGGCCGCCTCCAGTGCGCATGCACAAGATCTTGCTACTCTTGCAAGATCTCATGTGCAGCTGGCAGTAGACACAGCCAGGGACAGTGATGTGCCTGGCTGTGGTGTATGGGCAACGACACTTGCAGCTGTCGAAATCGATAGCTGCAGGTGTTGGAACGGTCAGTGCATCTGACCGTTCATACATTGCCCTGCATATCGGCGTGCTATCTTGTAGATAGCAGTCCTGATGATGACACACTGGCATGGTAAAACATGAGGAAAATGTGCGCTGATACCACTTCTCCCCCATATCGGAGGATCCTACATATATATTCAAACATTGTTAGTAATGAACAAGTTCATGCAAACTTTTAATTACCTTACACAGTCACTTTCATAGCTAGAGAGTGAAAAGAAATAAAAAAGGAGAGAACATATGCCAACAAACTTAAACAGAACCGGACCACATCGGTGTTGCCTCAGGGGGCTACACGCCAGAAAAGGAATTATTCATTCAACAGTGCTGGCGCAACTTCCCCCACACCGACACAGAGCGACTTTCTGCAGTTAGTATAAAAAAGACGCATTGTCACATATATATATCCAATCTGTTTCTCTGCAGCATAGTTTTTTCAAAAAGATCCCCCCCCCTCTCTCATCTAGTTCCACTCTTTCTATTGCTTTAAATGAAAACGCCATAATTGAAGAATTTTGACAGTCTGCAAAGTGTCTCAAGACACTATGATTAGTTATTTTATTTATAATACTTCCAGTGTGTTCCAATATCCTAATTTTGAGCAGACTTTTTGTTTTACCGATATAATTTTTAGTGCATTTGCATTCTAACATATAGATCACTCTAGTTGTTACACAATTCATTAACCCATCTATTTTTCTACTTTTTGTTTTATCACTATTAGAAAAAGAACTTCTCTCCTTACTACATTATTTGTAGTTTACAATGCGCCTAAGGGTGTGGTATGGTATGCCGGCGACCGGGCTCCCGGAGACCAGCATACCGGCGCCAGAAGCCCGACCACCGGCATACCGACAGCATGGCGCCAGCTGCGGGCACGGTGGGAGAAAAACTGTCGGTATGCTGGCTGTCGGGATTCCCCGACAGTCAGCAACCTGAAGACCACCCGGGCCTAATTCAGAGTTGATCGCAGCAGCAAATTTGTTAGCAGTTGGGAAAAACCATGTGCACTGCGGAAGGGGGGGTGGGGCAGATATAATATGTGCAGAGAGAGTTAGATTTGGGTGGGGTGTGTTCAATGTGCAATCTAAATTGCAGTGTAAAAATAAAGCAGCCAGTATTTACCCTGCACAGAAACAAAATAACCCACCCAAATCTAACTCTCTCTGCACGTTATATCTGCCCCCCCCCTGCAGTGCACATGGTTTTGCCCAACTGCTAACAAATTTGCTGCTGCGATCAACTCTGAATGACCCCCAATGGGGGTCATTCCGACCCGATCGCTCGCTGCAGTTTATCGCAGCACAGTGATCGCGTCGGATCTGCGCATGCGTTGGCGCCATAGTGGGCCGGCGCATGCTGGACGGACGATGGATATTGTTACTTAGCGAATCCCTCTGCCTGATTGACAGCCATCAGCATTAAGCCGCCATTTAGGAGGCGCGGTCCTGCCAACTCAGGCGTGGCCGGACCGTTGGGGGTGTGGGCCACAGTGGCTGCGTGACGTCACGCACAGCCGCTGCGACCTGGGCAGCGAAGAGGTTCTTCAGGAGCTGCGCTGGCCGGGAGTTACTACTCAAGTGCAAAAGCATCGCCACCGTGCGATGCTTTTGCATTTCTGCGGGCGGGAGGGCCGGCACTGATACGCGGGGTGGACTAGCCCTGTGCTGGGCGTCCCCCCGCATGTCTGAGTGCCTGATCATAGCTGTGCTAAATTTAGCACGGCTACGATCAACTCGGAATGACCCCCAATGTCCGAATAGAAAGAATTCTTTTCTTTGTTCAATCCAATTCATACAATTTTCTTTATCTTTAATAACTGGTAAAAGGCTTGGAGCCAGCTTTTTCCATAGAGTGAGGGCTATTTTAAATATCAATTGGGTTCTGTCTGAAATTACTTTACCAAAAATCGGTTCCAATTGAAGGACCCTTCAATGGGCCTAATTCAGACCTGATCGCTGCTGTACGCTTTCGCACAGTAGCCGATCAGGTCTGAACAGCGGCGCCGGCGCATGACAGACAGCCGACGGCCATCTTAGCCCTGCGAACGCCTCTGCCTAATTGACAGGCAGAGGCGGTCGCTGGGCGGGCCAGCGGCATTTGGCCGCCATTTTAGGGGCACGGTACGGGCAACAGAAGCATGCTTGGACCGTGCGGGGTGGCGGGCCGCGGCGGCTGCGTGACGTCACGTGCAGCCGCTGCGAACCCGACAGCGACGAATAGCTCACTGCCGCTATGCAATGCTTTTGTACTTGTGCAGCGGGGTAGGGCCTGACATGAGGGGTGGACTAGCCCTGTGCTGGGAGTACCCCCGCATGTCTGTGTGACTGATCGTAGATGTGCTAAATTTAGCACATCTACGATCAGATCTGAATTAGACCCAATGACCCTCATTCCGAGTTGATCGCTCGCTAGCTACTTTTAGCAGCCGTGCAAACGCATTGTCGCTGTCCACGGGTGATTGTATTTTCGCTTTGCAAGTGTGCAGCCGAGCGGTACAAAAACATTTAGTGAAAAACAAGACTAGCCCTGTAGTTACTTATCCTGTGCAATGAATCCAGCGACGAAGGTCCCGGAACTGACGTCAGACACCCGCCCTGCAAACGCCTGGACACTCCTGTGTTTTAACAAACACTCCCAGAAAACAGTCAGTTGAAACCCATAAACACCCTCTTCCTGTCAATCTCCTTGCGATCGACTGTGCGAATGGATTCTTCGCTAGAACCATTGCACAGCAACCATGTTCTTTGTATGACGCGCGTGCTCATTGTGACGCATGTGCAGTTTTGCCATTTTTTAACCTGATCGCTGCGCTGCGAAAATCGCCAGCGAGCGATCAACTCGGAATGACCCCCAATATCTTTTAATATCTCTCTATACGTTAACAACTCAATCCTCTCACGATTCTTTGCTCTATTTTTATTTCTTCTACAAATTTCATAGGATATTCTTTTTCTAAAAACCTTTTGCTATAGACCTCAGCTTGTTCATCAAACTTACCATCTTTAACATAATTACTTTGAAGTCTTACAAACTGAATAGGGAATGTTTAATTTCCAATTTGGTAGGTGACAAGTATTAAAATGCACACTTTTATATAGGTATATGTTTTCAATATACTTTGTGATCCCCATTGATACATATACAGTATACATGCTATACACAGGGCTGGTTCTAGACCTTGTGGCGCCCAGGGCGAAAGTTTCCGCACACTCGCATACACACACACACACAGGTAAAACAGGCTGAGTGCGCGCCGTAGGCGTATGTTTAAAATAGGGGCGTGGTTTCATGGGGAAGGGGCATGGTCACAGTTTTGCCGCCTGTAGCTGTGCCCCCAGCAGCTGTGCCCCCAGTAACTGTGCCCTCAGTAACTGTGCCCCCTGTAGCTGTGCCCCCAACATCTTTACCCCCCCAGTAACTGTGCCCCTTGTAGCTGTGCCCCCAGTACCTGTGCCCTCAGTAGCTGTGTCCCCAGCAGCTGTGCCCCGTGTAGCTGTGCCCCCAGTAACTGTGGCCCCTGTAGCTGTGCCCCTAGTAGCGCCGATTACCTGAAAGAAATAAAAAATTCTTACAATCCGAGTTTCTGCTTCCCGACTGTTGCTGTCTTCCATCTCCGGCCGCCGGCGCCGCTCCTCGGATCTGACGTCTCTCCCATATCACCGCACAGACACTAGAGGTCAATTATGACCTTCTAGTGTTTATGGCCACTCCCACAATGCCATGCGGTGCGCGATGATGTAATCGTGCACCTCACGGCAGGCACCAGTAGCGGATCTTGCCACGGTGGCAGCGCCGTCGTGAAAGTGGCACCCCGGGAAAAAATCTGGGTGTAGTAGGGTTTGCCGGCGGCCGGGCTTCCGGCGACCAGCATACCGGCGCCAGAATCCCGACCGCCGGCATACCGACAGCTAGGCGAGCGCAAACGAGGGAGAAAAGATGTCGGCATGCCGGCAGCCAGGATTCTGGCGCCGGTATGCTGGTCGTCGGGAGCCCAGCCGCCGGCAAACAGATGACCCCCACAAAAATCCTGCTGGCCCGTGGCAAGATCTGCTATTGGGTATACAGATGCACGACACTCCAACATTTGTAGAAAAACACCAATGTGCTTAGTAAAGCATAGCCAAAGATATCAGCAACTTTTTGGTAAATGTGGAGGTCTTTTATATAAATTTATTATAAAAATAAATACACAAAAAGAGCAATTAACATCATAATAACACTGTAAAATCTCAATATATAATATCAAATGCCAATATCAAACTTAATAATGGTGATATAGGAATAAACAGACAGTTCCAAGTAGACTCCGGGACCCTAAGGACACTCCTTCCAATGAAACCAGGAGTTTCTCTGCCATTTGCTACATTGACTGCTTGTGTAGCATTTCTGCATAGACTTCCATTGAGCTGTGGTACTGTTGTTTATGCCGCCCAGCTGAGACCGAACAACAGTAGTGCTTGTTCCTCCATCTACTGAGCAGGTGTGTTGGGATTTGGCCGCTCTTTCCTGCAGGTGCACTGCCACTGACCTGCTGACTCAGGCCGCCGCTCCTAATTTTTCAAGCCATCGCTCCATTGTTAGGAATCCTGCGGCGCTTGCACAGAGAACGGGACGGTATCCGTTCACATGGTCGACCATGTTATGGCCGACAGTCATTAGGTCGACCACTATTGGTCGACATCGACATGGACGACACATGAAAATGGTCGACACATGAAAGGTCGACACATGAAAAGGTCGACATGAGTCTTTTAACTTTTTTTTCTTTTGGGGAACTTTTCCATACTTTACGATCCACGTGGACTACGATTGGAACGGTAATCTGTGCCGAGCGAAGTGGTAGCGGAGCGAAGGCACCATGCCCGAAGCATGGCGAGCGAACCGAGCCATGCGAGGGGACGCGGTGCACTAATTGGGCTTCCCAGTAACTTTACGCAAAAAACGACACCCAAAAAAATAAGATTTTACTTACCGGTAAATCTATTTCTAGTAGTCCGTAGTGGATGCTGGGGACTCCGTAAGGACCATGGGGAATAGACGGGCTCCGCAGGAGACAGGGCACTCTAAGAAAGAATTAGGAATACTGGTGTGCACTGGCTCCTCCCTCTATGTCCCTCCTCCAGACCCCAGCCAAGGAAACTGTGCCCTGAAGAGCTGACAGTACCAGGAAAGGATTTTGGTATCCAGGGTAAGACTCATACCAGCCACACCAATCACACCGTATAACTCGTGATAAACTTACCCAGTTAACAGTATGAACAACAACAGAGCATCAGATAAACCTGATGCAACCATAACATAACCCTTATTTAAGCAATAACTATATACAAGCATTGCAGAAGAAGTCCGCACTTGGGACGGGCGCCCAGCATCCACTACGGACTACGAGAAATAGATTTACTGGTAAGTAAAATCTTATTTTCTCTAACGTCCTAGTGGATGCTGGGGACTCCGTAAGGACCATGGGGATTATACCAAAGCTCCCAAATGGGCGGGAGAGTGCGGATGACTCTGCAGCACCGAATGAGCAAACACAAGATTCTCCTCAGCCAGGGTATCAAACTTGTAGAACCTTGCAAAAGTGTTTGAACCCGACCAAGTAGCTATTCGGCAAAGCTGTAATGCCGAGACCCCTCGGGCAGCCGCCCAAGAAGAGCCCACCTTCCTTGTGGAATAGGCTTTTACAGATTTTAGAGGCGGCAATCCAGCCGTAGAATGAGCCAGCTGAATCGTGCCACAGATCCAGCGAGCAATAGTTTGCTTTGAAGCAGGAGCACCCAGCTTGTTGGATGCATACAGGATAAACAGCGACTCAGTTTTCCTGACTCCAGCCGTTCTGGCTACATAAACCTTCAAAGCCCTGACTACATCTAGTAACTTGGAATCCTCCAAGTCACGAGTAGCCGCAGGCACCACAATAGGTTGGTTCAAATGAAAAGATGACACCACTTTTGGCAGAAATTGCGGACGAGTCCGTAATTCTGCCCTGTCCATATGGAAAACCAGATAGGGGCTTTTATGTGACAAAGCCGCCAATTCTGACACACGCCTAGCCGAAGCCAAGGCTAATAGCATGACCACCTTCCACGTGAGATATTTTAACTCCACGGTTTTAAGTGGCTCAAACCAGTGTGATTTCAGGAAACTCAACACCACGTTAAGATCCCAAGGTGCCACTGGTGGCACAAAAGGGGGCTGAATATGCAGCACTCCCTTTACAAACGTCTGAACTTCAGGCAGAGAAGCCATTTCCTTTTCAAAGAAAATGGATAGGGCTGAAATCTGGACCTTAATGGACCCCAATTTTAAGCCCATAGTCACTCCCGACTGTAGGAAGTGAGGGAAACGGCCCAGCTGGAATTCCTCTGTAGGGGCATTCCTGGCCTCACACCAAGCAACATATTTTTGCCATATACGGTGATAATGTTTAGCCGTCACGTCCTTCCTAGCCTTTATTGGCGTAGGAATAACCTTATCCGGAATGCCTTTTTCTGCTAGGATCCGGCGTTCAACCGCCATGCCGTCAAACGCAGCCGCGGTAAGTCTTGGAACAGACAGGGCCCCTTTTGCAACAGATCCTGTCTGAGAGGCAGAGGCCATGGGTCCTCTGTGAGCATTTCTTGCAGTTCCGGATACCAAGTCCTTCTTGGCCAATCCGGAACAATGAGTATTGTTCTCACTCCTCTTTTTCTTATGATTCTCAGCACCTTGGGTATGAGAGGAAGAGGAGGAAACACATAAACCGTCTGGAACACCCACGGTGTTACTAGTGCGTCCACAGCTATCTCCTGAGGGTCTCTTGACTTGGCGCAATACATTTGTAGCTTTTTGTTGAGGCGGGATGCCATCATGTCCACCTGTGGCAGTTCCCAACGACTTGTAATCTGTGTGAAGACTTCTTGATGAAGTCCCCACTCTCCCGGGTGGAGGTCGTGCCTGCTGAGGAAGTCTGCTTCCCAGTTGTCCACTCCCGGAATGAACACTGCTGATAGTGCGCTTACGTGATTCTCCGCCCAGCGAAGAATTCTGGTGGCTTCTACCATCGCCACCCTGCTCCTTGTGCCGCCTTGGCGGTTTACATGAGCCACTGCGGTGATGTTGTCTGACTGAATCAGCACCGGTTGGTTGCGAAGCAGAGGCTCCGCTTGACTTAGGGCGTTGTATATGGCCCTTAGTTCCAGGATATTGATGTGCAGACAAGTCTTCTGACTTGACCACAGACCCTGGAAATTTCTTCCCTGTGTGACTGCCCCCCACCCTCGGAGGCTTGCATCCGTGGTCACCAGGACCCAGTCTGAATGCCGAACCTGCGACCCTCGAGAAGGTGAGCACTCTGCAGCCACCACAGAAGAGACACCCTGGCCCTGGGGGATAGGGTGATCAGCCGCTCCATCTGAAGGTGCGATCCGGACCACTTGTCCAACAGATCCCACTGAAAGGTCCTCGCATGGAACCTGCCGAAGGGAATGGCTTCGTATGACGCCACCATCTTTCCCAGGACTCGCGTGCATTGATGCACCGACACCTGTTTTGGTTTTAAGAGGTCTCTGACCAGAGTCACGAGCTCCTGAGCCTTCTCCGCCGGGAGAAAAACCTTCTTCTGGTCTGTGTCCAGAATCATGCCCAGGAAGGGCAGACGCGTCGTAGGAATCAGCTGCGACTTTGGAATATTCAGAATCCAGCCGTGCTGTTGCAACACTTCCCGAGAGTGTGCTACGCTGATCAGCAACTGCTCTCTGGACCTCGCCTTTATGAAGAGATCGTCCAAGTATGGGATAATTGTGACGCCTTGCTTTCGCAGAAGCACCATCATTTCTGCCATTACCTTGGTAAATATTCTCGGTGCCGTGGACAGACCAAGCGGCAACGTGTTACGCACACCAGTGCTAACAGGAGTATACCGGTGTATGAACAGAGAGGGAAGCGAAGCAAACGTACTCACAGACAGTATAACATAACATACACAGGAGGTGATGGAATAACTAATAAACACAAGGTGAACGGAGAAGCCCAAAGGCTCAGGAATTGGGTGTCTCCCTAGTGTCAGGAATGCTCAGATGGAATAGAGCGGACAATGAAGCGAGGTGTAGTGATTTAACATGTGGAGCACCTGAAATGATGTTGCTAAGAGCAACAGAAAAACCCCCAAAGGGTTACCAACGGGTGTGGGAATAAACTCCTTGGTCAGAGATAGAAATATAGACACAAGGAGAGTATCCACAATCCTAACCCCCACTTGCAGGGCACAGGTT
The DNA here is from genome assembly GCF_028390025.1 of Pseudophryne corroboree. Taxonomy (NCBI): domain Eukaryota; kingdom Metazoa; phylum Chordata; class Amphibia; order Anura; family Myobatrachidae; genus Pseudophryne; species Pseudophryne corroboree. The sequence goes on from NC_086448.1 coordinate 203,505,067, forward strand.
CAGCTTACTGCCACTAAACTGACACCTGGACGCCCTGCACAGTGAGGGAGGATTAAGCAAGCAGGTCTGAGAGTACAGCCGCAAACCTGCTGGGTTCACAGAATAGCAAAAGAACCCCAGCAGGTCAAACAACTGACTCCAGTCTTACTGCTAGGTCCGGATTGGCAGAATGAAGTACCGAATCCCAAGGCCTATTCGCAGTAAGCAACAAGTAAATACAAAGTCACACAGTACTAGCTAACTCTCTGGAACTGACTAACAAACAAAGATTCAGCAGCATTTGCCTAGCCTGAGAGGATGGTTTATATAGCAGGTGCTGTCCACGCCCCACTCAGACCTCACAGACTGTTAGCACAAAACCAGCGCCGGATTCTCCTGAGGAGAGGTGGGTAGCCCCAATCTGCATAGGCTCCTCGGAATATTCCTCAGAGTCTGAGGTTCCCTTGGGAAAAAAGGAAACTGCGGTCTCCCTTTCAAGCCTACGCTCTCTCAGCCGTCTATCCACCCGGATGGATAACTGCATGAGCTGATCTAAGCTATCAGGCGAGGGATATTGTACCAGTTGATCCTTTATCTGGTCAGAAAGGCCCCTTCGGTACTGGTTTCTCAGGGCTGGGTCATTCCACTGGGTATCATGAGCCAACCTCCGAAACTCCGTACTATAAACCTCAGCTGGCCGTCGCCCTTGCTTAAGAACCGTAATCTGAGCCTCGGCTGAAGCCATCTTGTCAGGGTCATCATACAAAATGCCCAGTGCCGTAAAAAAAGCATCAACACTTTTAAGCGACGGACAGTCAGGCTGTAACCCATATTCCCAGACCTGTGGGTCTCCTTGTAGCAAGGAAATCACCATGCCCACCCGCTGAATCTCCGACCCAGAAGACTGGGGCCTAAGCCTGAAATATAGCTTACAGCTCTCCTTGAAACAAAAGAACTGCGAGCGATATCCAGAAAAACGATCCGGGAGATTTACTTTCGGCTCCTTAACCCCTGAACTTGCCGCTGCTGCTGCGGGAGCTCCGCTAGCGGCCTGCGGGGTGTTCATTTTAATAGACATCTCATTAAATTGTCGAGTCAGGACCTGCACCTGATCGACCACCTGTTGCAAAGTATTTTGAGGGGTATGCTCCATATTCCCACAAAATTTCAACAGGAGTAGGGCTGCTGAATATGTTACGCACACCAGTGCTAACAGGAGTATACCGGTGTATGAACAGAGAGGGAAGCGAAGCAAACGAACTCACAGACAGTATAACATAACATACACAGGAGGTGATGGAATAACTAATAAACACAAGGTGAACGGAGAAGCCCAAAGGCTCAGGAATTGGGTGTCTCCCTAGTGTCAGGAATGCTCAGATGGAATAGAGCGGACAATGAAGCGAGGTGTAGTGATTTAACATGTGGAGCACCTGAAATGATGTTGCTAAGAGCAACAGAAAAACCCCCAAAGGGTTACCAACGGGTGTGGGAATAAACTCCTTGGTCAGAGATAGAAATATAGACACAAGGAGAGTATCCACAATCCTAACCCCCACTTGCAGGGCACAGGTTCAGCTTACTGCCACTAAACTGACACCTGGACGCCCTGCACAGTGAGGGAGGATTAAGCAAGCAGGTCTGAGAGTACAGCCGCAAACCTGCTGGGTTCACAGAATAGCAAAAGAACCCCAGCAGGTCAAACAACTGACTCCAGTCTTACTGCTAGGTCCGGATTGGCAGAATGAAGTACCGAATCCCAAGGCCTATTCGCAGTAAGCAACAAGTAAATACAAAGTCACACAGTACTAGCTAACTCTCTGGAACTGACTAACAAACAAAGATTCAGCAGCATTTGCCTAGCCTGAGAGGATGGTTTATATAGCAGGTGCTGTCCACGCCCCACTCAGACCTCACAGACTGTGAGCACAAAACCAGCGCCGGATTCCCTGCCGTGCACAGAGCCTGTAACCACTACACAGTAAAAACCCGGACCGGAGTATCAGCTGCGCTCAGGTTACTTCGCTAACACTTGCCTCCCGGTTGCCATGGCGACGTGGCAGCACAGAGCAGGAGATCCTAACACAACGTCTGGAATTGGTAATGACAGTCCTGTACCACAAATCTGAGGTACTCCTGATGAGGTGGATAAATGGGGACATGCAGGTAAGCATCCTTTATGTCCAGAGACACCATAAAATCCCCCTCTTCCTGGCTTGCAATGACCGCTCTGAGCGATTCCATCTTGAACTTGAACCATTTCAGGTAAATGTTCAGGGATTTTAAATTCAATATGGGTCTGACCGAACCGTTCGGTTTCGGTACCACAAACATTGTGGAATAGTAACCCCTTCCCTGTTGAAGGAGGGGAACCTTTACCACCACCTGCTGGAGATATAATTTGTGAATTGCCGCTAACACTATTTCCCTCTCTATGGGGGAAGCTGGCAGGGCCGATTTGAGGTAACGGTGAGGGGGCATCACTTCGAATTCCAGCTTGTATCCCTGAGATACAATCTGTATAGCCCAGGGATCCACCCATGAGCGAACCCACTGGTGGCTGAAATTTCGGAGACGCGTCCCCACCGATCCTGGCTCCACCTGTGGAGCCCCAGCGTCATGCGGTGGATTTAGTGGAAGCCGGGGAGGACTTCTGTTCCTGGGAACTAGCTGTATTGTGCAGCTTCTTTCCTCTACCCCTGCCTCTGGCAAGACAGGACGCACCTCGGACTTTCTTGCCTCTTTGTGATCGAAAGGACTGCATGTGGTAATATGGTGCTTTCTTAGGTTGTGAGGGAATATATGGCAAAAAATTTGACTTCCCAGCCGTAGCTGTGGAAACTAGGTCCGAGAGACCATCCCCAAACAATTCCTCACCCTTATAAGGTAAAACCTCCATGTGCCTTTTTGAGTCGGCATCACCTGTCCATTGCCGAGTCCACAGGACCCTTCTGGCAGAAATCAACATTGCATTTATTCTAGAGCCCAGTAGGCTAATGTCTCTCTGGGCATCTCTCCTATATAGGACAGCGTCTTTTATATGCCCCAGGGTCAGTAATATAGTATCCTTGTCCAAGGTATCAAGTTCCTCAGATAAAGTATCTGTCCATGCTGCTACAGCACTACACATCCAGGCCGATGCAATTGCCGGCCTTAGTAGGGTACCTGAATGTGTATAAACGGACTTCAGGATACCTTCCTGCTTTCTATCCGCAGGATCTTTTAAGGTGGCCGTATCCTGTGACGGCAGGGCTACCTTCTTAGATAAGCGTGTCAAAGCTTTGTCTACCCTAGGGGAGGATTCCCAGCGTAACCTGTCCGCTGGCAGGAAAGGATACGCCATAAGCAACCGTTTGGAAATCTGCATTTTTCTATCTGGAGATTCCCACGCTTTTTTACATAACTCATTCAACTCATGTGAAGGGGGAAAGGTTACCTCATGCCTTTTTTCCCCAAACATATAAACCCTCTTGTCAGGGACTGGGTTTTCCTCTGAGATGTGCAATACATCCTTCATTGCTATAATCATGTAGCGGATGGCTTTAGCCATTTTAGGCTGCAACTTTGCATCATCGCCATCGACACTGGAGTCAGAATCCGTGTCGATATCTGTGTCAACAATTTGGGATAGTGGGCGCTTCTGAGACCCCGACGGCCTCTGCACTGTAGGATCAGGCATGGGTTGAGACCCTGACTGTCCCAAGGCTTCAGCTTTATCCAACCTTTTATGCAAGGAAGTAACATTATCATTTAAAACCTTCCACATATCCATCCAATCGGGCGTCGGCGCCTTCGGCGGCGATCCCACATTCATTTGTACCTGCTCTGCTTCCACATAGCCTTCCTCGTCAAACATGCCGACACAAGCGTACCGACACACCACACACACAAGTGATGCTCTATTTGAGGACAGAACCCCCACAAGGCCATTTGGAGAGACAGAGAGAGAGTATGCCAGCACACACCCCAGCGCTATATGACCCAGGAATTACACAGTAACTTAGTGTTTACCCAGTAGCTGCTGTATATATTGATTTTGCGCTAAATTTATGTGCCCCCCCCTCTCTTTTTACCCTCTTTCTACCGTGAATCTGCAGGGGAGAGCCTGGGGAGCTTCCTCTCAGCGGAGCTGTGGAGAGAAAATGGCGCTGCTGAGTGCTGAGGAAGAAGCCCCGCCCCCTCAGCGGCGGGCTTCTGTCCCGCGATTTTGTGTAAAATAATGGCGGGGGCTCATGCATATATACAGTGCCCAACTGTATATATGCCACTTTGCCAAGAGGTCTCTAATTGCTGCCCAGGGCGCCCCCCCCCCCCACCTGCACCCTACAGTGACCGGAGTGTGTGGGTTTAATGTGGGAGCAATGGCGCACAGCTGCAGTGCTGTGTGCTACCTCATATGAAGACTGGAGTCTTCTGCTGCCGCTTTCGAAGTCTTCTTGCTTCTCACGCCGGCTTCTAGCTGCTGGCTATGCGAGGGGGACAGCGGCGCGGCTCCGGGATCGGACGACCAAGGGTGCGTTCCTGTGTTCGATCCCTCTGGAGCTAATGGTGTCCAGTAGCCTAAGAAGCATGACCTATCCACAGTGAGTAGGGCTGCTTCTCTCCATCAGTCCTACGTAGCAGAGAGTCTGTTGCCAGCAGATCTCTCTGAAAATAAAAAAATCCTAACCAAATACTCTCTATTTAGCAAGCTCAGGAGAGCTCACTAAGGTGCACCCAGCTCGTCCGGGCACAGATTCAAACTGGGTTCTGGAGGAGGGACATAGAGGGAGGAGCCAGTGCACACCAGTATTCCTAATTCTTTCTTAGAGTGCCCTGTCTCCTGCGGAGCCCGTCTATTCCCCATGGTCCTTACGGAGTCCCCAGCATCCACTAGGACGTTAGAGAAAGTTAAAAAAACGCATGTCGACCTTTTCATGTGTCGACCATTTTCATGTGTCGACCATGTGTCCATGTCGACCATACCAATGTCGACCAAAAGTGGTCGACCTAATGACTGTCGACCATAACATGGTCGACCATTCATACCGGAACCGAACGGGACAACCTCATACCACAGCTTCACAGGACATCACACTACAAGCCCATCCCTCTGTTATGTGTAAGACACTGTTAATTACTGCACTGGGAATACTTCATCTATGTTGGACATACATCCTTGGAATGACTAAGGGTCCCAGGAATCTATTTGGGATTGTCCTAATTGTATCTATATCATTATGAGTTTTGATATTGGTATACATTATCCATTGATTGTGGAAATGGGCTGTTACATTTTATATTATACTGTATCTTCATATTTTACAATGTTATTATAACATTCATTTTTCTTTTTGTGTATTTCATTTTCTATTAAATTTATATAAAAGATCTCCACTTTTACTATTTGCTGACTATACTATCACTCCATTGTTGTTCTTGGTCTATATTTTTTCAGTGGACTGCAGTTCCCTCTTTGTGAGCAGCTTTTTAGACAGTATTACATTCTAGCCAGTGGCGTAACTACTGCCCCAGCAGCATACTTGCCTACTTGACCCTCTCCATGAGGGAGAAAATGCTCTGTTCCTGGACTTTCCTGGTAATGTATAGGTAATTGATATGAAAGGTGTTTCACCACAGGTGATGGTAATCATACATTACCAGGAAAGTTTTCTCCCTCATGGAGAGGGTCAGGTAGGCAAGTATGCCCCGCAGCCCTCGCGGTGGCTTGGGGGCGAGGGGCTGCGGGGGCGCCACCACTGATTTAGAGCAGATTGACATGCGGACGAGCGTCAATCTGATGTCACTAACCCTCCCTGCTGTAAGGGAGGGTTAGACGGCGTGTCTAATAAAGGAAGTGCCGTTCGTGAGCTCTGATTGGCTCATGAACCGGCACTTCCTTTAACAGACCCGCGGCCGGAGACCCAGGAGGGACACAGGAGAGGCGCACGCTGTGCCCTCCGTGTCCCTCCTTCACAGCAGCGGGGGAGCGCGGGGGGCACTGAGGGGGCATATATGGCACTGGGGGGGCATATATGGCACTGGGGGTGCAGTGAGGGGGCATATATGGCACTGGGGGGCACTGAGGGGGCATATATGGCACTGGGGGGGCACTGAGGGGGCATATATGGCACTGGGGGCGCACTGAGGGGGCATATATGGCACTGGGGGGGCACTGAGGGGGCATATATGACACTGTATGTGTACCTGGCACATGGGGGGGCTATATTTGGCACTAGGGGCACGTGAGCACCTGGCACTGTGGGGGAATATCTGGCACTGGGAGTATATATGGCACTGGGGGGGCACTGAGGGGGCATATATGGCACTGGGGGGGCACCGAGGGGGCATATGGCACTGGGGGGGCACTGAGGGGGCATATATGGCACTGGGGGGGGCACTGAGGGGGCATATATGGCACTGTATGTGTACCTGGCACATGGGGGGGCTATATTTGGCACTGGGGGCACGTGAGCACCTGGCACTGTGGGGGAATATCTGGCACTGGGGGCATATATGGCACTGGGGGGGCACTGAGGGGGCATATATGGCACTGGAGGGGCACTGAGGGGGTATATGGCTCTGGGGGGGTACTGAGGGGGCATATATGGCACTGTATGTGTACCTGGTACATGGGGGGGCTATATTTGGCACTGGGGGCACGTGAGCATTTGGCACTGTGGGGGAATATCTGCACTGGGGGCATATGTGGCACTGGGGGGGGGGCTATATTTGGCACTGGGGGCATGTGAGTACCTGGCACTGGGGGGGAATATCTGGCACTGGGGACATATGTGGCACTGGGAGCACAGCCCTAGTAACAAGCACTACCCCCTAGCAACGAGCATGACACCCAGTGCATGAAACCCCTGGCAACGAGCATGACACCCAGTGCATGAAACACCTGGCAACGAGCATGACACCCTGAGCATGAAAACCCCTGGCACCGTGCATGGAACCAAGAGCATGAAACCCCTGGCAACGAGCAGGTAATTTAAAAGTAATTAGAAGCCTTACTGTAGTACTTAATGTGTAATGGGCATTACGGTGTGTGGCATAATGTATCACGGACATTGCGGTGTGTGTCAGAATGTGTCACAAGCATTACGGTGTGTGGCATCCTATATCACGGGCATTGTGGTATGTGGTATAATGTCTCAGGGGCAATGCAGTGTGGCATAGGGTATAACGGGCATTGCGGGGTTATATATAACAAGTATATATACAGGCGCTGTGATGAGTGTGCTTCTCCTAGCAGCTGAATATATAAGGGGTAGTCAAACCCTTAATGACAGGAAGAGAAGAAAAAGTATACAGCGCTAATTGACACAATATATTCCAAAAAAATGTAAATATTTAATAGTTAAAATACTTGTATTATTTAAAATGAAAAGATTAAACAATTTTGTGGAACTTGTAATCTAAAATATGTCTCAATGTTGACTTCAGGTGGACTTAGATTTCTGTTAATGCGGACACCAAAAGTACAAGGCACTCATCAAAATATTAGCAACCAGCGTATATACAGTCATGAATATGGACCAGAAATGAAGTTGTTCATCCAATTGGATGTGATTACCAAGTCTGTGTTCCGTTTAGAAGAGGCTCCCTTGAAGTGCAAGTCCGTATGGCAACGGCAACAATTGTTGGGGTCCTGGTTCACAGTTCACTCGAAACTCCGTGTTCCAATAGGTGGATCCTCCTATGGATGTAATGGGCAATAGCAATGCCTGTAGGAGTCCTGGTTCACGGAGGCAAAGGAAGGCAAGGTCCTGACTGTAGATGGTGGTATGATGATGGTGCTGGTCAGCAAATGTCCACACAGGTCTCAACCTAACATGTTTCACTGCTCCAGGCAGCTTTTTCAAAGGTGATATGCCATTGAGACTAATAACCCTTTTATAGGGGAAATGATGTAAACATTGGAGACAGCTGGTACTTAATTGTTGTACTAAGCATATTACTAAAAATAGTACAAAAATAGATCTAGTGTTTAATACTTATATTAAGAAGTCATTTCAAGTAAATGGTTAATAAAAACGAAGCTGGAGACAAGAAAAAGTGACTATCATTAGTGTTTATTTACTTATCTTAATTCCGATCATGTGATCTTTGGTTAGATGGTGACCAATGGGAAATTATATAACGATCATGTGAGAGTATCACATGGTTTACCAGATAGGGAAATGCTTGGGGTGGAGACTTGTTTCACACGTTCGTGGTTTCAGTTGGAACGCATGATGTTCTGGTCACGTGACCGGACATTTGTCGGCCACGGATCACGGTCTCGCGATATGATAACGCTGTGTTTATCATAACTAATTGAACGGGTTCAGCCGGGGTAGTTATCGTATAAGTAATGAGACTTTAGTGTCATGTGGTAGGACTTGTGCCGATCACATGACTGGGGTCACGTGTCTTGATATTATAATCCGGTTGGCTGAATATTTGTAAACTAAATTAGTTGCTAGGTTACCGTGAAACACATAAGCCAGACTAATGCTGTCTGGAGATGAATCATATCTATCTGCAGACTAGTTGAATCTTTCTGTACATCAATAGAGTGTAAAGTGAAAATAGCACCAAAAACACGACAAAGAAAAATCAAGGAATACGCTAGTATTTACATGCCGAGTAATTCCCATATTAGGATCAAATCCTATGACACGGAGAGGAAGGGTTGAATCTGATTTGTTTAAATAAGGACATATTTAAATGGATTAAACTTGCTACTATTATGTAATTAAAAAAGTTGACTTACGTGATGGATACCAAGTTTATTTGAACTCAGTGTCAGGGTGTTCGTCATAGATCAGATGGTTCAGTGAATAAAGTACTGCATAATCTCTATATATGAATATTATATGAATATTATATAGAAGCTAATTATTAAAAGTGGAAGTAAAGTTGTGTTTTGATCGATATGTTGATTGGATTTTGTTTATATTTTCATTTTTATTATTATTATTATTATTATTATTAATGTTTCCATTAGGGCTTCAAATTAAATTTGTTCTATCTGAGGTAGTAAGATAGACTTATTATTATGTGGCATAGTCTGGGAGAATTATATTAAATATTATATTATGAATAAAGGGTATATTTATAATTCTATCAAATCCATATTCTAGTGTTAAGTTAGTGTTGTGATTATATTTTTATTCGATATAAAAGTTTTATAGTATGGTGTTAAGTTCTAATGCTTCGTTAAGACCTTCAGGATGTAGGGAATTTAATTGAAAGGTCCAATATATCTCTTGTTTACAGAGTTTCCCAAATCTGTCTCCTCCTCTTTTAGTAATGGGGACGTGTTCGAGACCAATGATTTTTAGACTTTCAGGGTTCCCCTGATGATATTTAGTAAAGTGTCTTGGGATGCTATGATTAGTTAGTCTATTAAGGATATTTCTCCTATGTTCAGTGAAGCGAGTTTTCAGAGCCCTTGTGGTCCGACCCACGTATAATAAATTGCATCCACATATTAAGACATATACTACCCAGCTTGTGTCACATGTGATAAAGCTGGTAATGCTAATATCCCTATCAGTAATAATTTTGGGCAGTTTGGTAATTTTATTCAGTGCATGCTTGCAAGTGATACATTTATTTTTACTGCATTTATAGAATCCTATTTGTTTTGGAAACCAGGAGCTCGCATTCTTGGAAGCCAATTGTACGTTGGAAGAGGGTTTTTTTATGTAACTGGGGGCCAAATATGAACCCAGAGAACGGTTTCTTTTAAAAATAAACCGAGGTTTGGGTGGTAAGAGATCCTTCAGGATGGTATCATATCTAAGGATGTTGTAATTATTGTTAATTATTTGTTTAATTTCATTAGAACAATTATTAAATGTAGAGATAAAGGATAGTTCATATTGTTGAGAGTTCTGTTTAGACTTAGATTTAGTTTGAAGGAGTTGATTCCTGTCCATTTTGTTTACTTCCTCTAGTGCTTTATACAATAGTTCTTTCGGGTAGCCTCTATTTTCAAAGGCTCTCAGCACGTCAGAGGCTTGCTTAAGGAAGACAGAATCAGATGGACAGTTTCTCCTTATACGCAAGAGTTGGCCTTTTGGAATGTTAATCTTCCATGGGGTGTAATGGGCACTTTTATAGTGTAGGTATGCATTGCTTCCTACTTCTTTAATATGGTTAGAAGTTTGGATACAACCTTCTATAATATTAAGGGTCACATCCAGGAAGGAAATATGAGAGGGGTGATAGGAGTGAGTGAAAGTTAAATTATACTCAGTGTTAAGAAAGGTGACAAAGTTAAGTGCTGACTGTGAATCCCCGTCCCAAATGAAAAATAGATCGTCTATGTAACGGCCATAGAAGACCAGGTGTGCGCCATGGTCGCCCCTCCACACGAGGCGGTCTTCGACCGCTCCCATGTAGAGGTTGGCGTACCCGGGCGCAAGCCCGGTTCCCATGGCCGTTCCCATGACTTGGAGAAAAAAGGTGTCAGAAAAAAGAAAATAGTTGTGCTGGAGAATAAAAAGAATGGAATCTATGATGAATTGTCTATGTCTCTCAGTGAGGTCTCCATCTTGATCTAATTTTTCTCTTATTGCTTGAACACCCAAGGTGTGTGGAATATTAGAGTAAAGACTCTGGACATCCAGAGTAAGGAAAGCATAAGTTGGTTTCCACTGGATGTTTTGGATTGATTGGATGAAATGTGTAGTATCTCGTATATGGGACCTCAACTGAGAGACCCGGGGTTGAAGAAAGCTGTCAACATAGGCAGACAGATTGGATGTGAGGGAATTGATGCCAGAGATGATGGGGCGACCTGGGGGTGAGGTGAGGGACTTGTGAATTTTTGGGAGATTATAATAGATGGGAATGGTGGGGAATGGGGGAAATAAAAATCTATATTCCTCCCTGGATATGACCCCTTCCTCCACTGCTTCGTGGAGTAAATTTTCTAAGTCTGAGGAGAATAAAGTAGATGGATCTTTGGGCAATTTTTTGTAAAAGTTCTCATTTTCTAATTGTCTAATGGCCTCTTTCATATAGTCTACTCTATCCTGAATAACAAGTCCGCCGCCTTTATCGGCTTCCTTAATAACTAATGAGGTGTCTTTTATTAGCCTATTTAAGGCTTTTTGCTCCTGTTTCCTGAGATTGCTTCTTATCCGACTATTGTTTTTGGTATTTTGTGTACACATCGTTCTAAAATTGTCCAGTGTGGTTCTATAAAAGCACTCAATATTACTGCTTTTGGATGTAATAGGAAAAAAGTCTGATTTTACTTTAAAGTGGTCCCTATTGATGTCAAAGATTTTTTGGACAGGGGTAGGAGATGAAGTTTCTTTTTGATTTTCTTGATGTAATTCATCAAGAATTCGGAGTATTAAGTCATCTGTTTCATCTAAGAGAATTGGAGACAAGTTTGGTTCAATTTTCTCCAGACTCTTTTGTGCAAAGAATCTCTTTCGGCACAAGGTTCGAATGAACCTATTTAAATCTACAAAGAGATTAAAGATGTTGGGTTCCGCTGTTGGGGAAAATTTTAGACCCTTTTGTAACAGAGAAATTTCGTCTTTATTTAGTACTTTACTGGACAGATTGAAGATACCTATGGGATTCAAGGTTTCTATTTTATTAAGCTGGGTTCTTAATTTCTTATATTTCTCTTTTTTCCCACCCCTTCTCCCTCTTGGCTTGTACTTCTGCCTCTTTTTGGAGTTTGTTCCAGAGGGGATCGATTGTCCCACCTTGATTTGTGGTGGCTCTGTTCTAAAAAAGTAGGGGAGGTAATGGAATCTTTTGTTTGATGTGGTCTCTGATTAATAGTTGAGTTATTTTTGGGTCTGGCTCCTAGATGGCGTTCTTCAGATCTTTTATCATTTGGGCGAGGATAGAATCTTGAACCAGTATTTTGTGGTCTGCGTTCCTTAGATCTAGATTGATTATAGGAATTACGCCTTTCAAATAAAGGACGTCTAGAGGGGGCATTCTTATTAAATTTTGGCCCAGTATAGTTTGATAGAGTTTCTTGAGGTTGGTGATAAGTAGATCTATCTTGTTTTTTCTTATAAGATCTAACTTCTCCCTTGTCATAATCTTGTAAATCTCTCTTGAATTTTCTACACTTAGTGTCCGTAATGGTTTGTTCATATTTTAGCAGTTTTTCGGTAAGTATTCTATCATGTTCCTTGAATTCCTGTGTCGTATTATGTGGTTCCAGCTTCTTTTTTAGAAACTCTATTTCATTTATTGCTGTTTTAACATTTTCATTACGGAATTGGATAATTAGTTCCATAAGTACTAGAGAACATTTATCTAATGTATTCTCCCACTTAGCTTGAAAGTCCCCATTATCTCCAAAAATGGATGGTTTAAAAATTCGTAATCCACGTGGGATCATTTTAGTGTCTATATATTATTGTAAGTTGGTACTATCTAACCAGTTTCTCGTCTCCAGCTTCAAAAGATCTTCCAGTCTGAGGAAATCACCCTTAAGGGATTTCATCTCAGGCTGGTGACCCACATCCTGTTCTGTAGCCCATTTTTGGATATATTTTTGTCTCCTATTATCTCTATTGTCAAAATTGGAAAAGCAGCTCATCACTGCAGCCCGGGCGGACTATGTGTAGAATGGGGGGTTTGCACTTCAAGGGAGCCTCTTCTAAACGGAACACAGACTTGGTAATCACATCCAATTGGATGAACAACTTCATTTCTGGTCCATATTCATGACTGTATATACGCTGGTTGCTAATATTTTGATGAGTGCCTTGTACTTTTGGTGTCAGCATTAACAGAAATCTAAGTCCACCTGAAGTCAACATTGAGACATATTTTAGATTACAAGTTCCACAAAATTGTTTAATCTTTTCATTTTAAATAATACAAGTATTTTAACTATTAAATATTTACATTTTTTTTGAATATATAGTGTCAATTAGCGCTATAACGGGCATTGCGGTATGTGTCACAGGCATTACGGTGTATGGTATACTATATCACGGGCATTGTGATATGTGGTATAATGTCTCAGGGTCATTGCAGTGTGTGGCATAATGTATCACGGACATTGCGGTGTGTGTCATAATGTGTCAGGCATTACGGTGTGTTGTATACTATATCACGGGCATTGTGGTATGTGGTATAATGTCTCAGGGTCATTGCAGTGTGGCATAATGTATAACGGGCATTGCGGTATGTGTCAGGCATTACTGTGTGTTGTATACTATATCACGGGCATTGTGGTATGTGGTATAATGTCTCAGGGTCATTGCAGTGTGTGTCATAATGTGTCACAGGCATTGTATGTGCTATATATCATGTGTCACAGGCATTATGGTGTGTGGCATAATGTGTCACAGGCATTACGGTGTGTGGCATAATGTGTCACAGACATTGTATGTGCTATAATGTATCAGGGGCATTGCAATGTGTAGCATAATGTATAACGGGCATTGCGATTCCTGTTGTCATGTGTCACAGGCATTACGGTGTGTGGCATAATGTGCCACAGGCATTACGGTGTGTGGCATAATGTGTCGGGGGCATTATGGTGTGTGCATATTGTGTCATGTGCATTATTGTGTGTGGAATAATGTCTAAGGGCCATTGCAGTATGTGGCATAATGTATACTGGGCATTACTATAAGGAGGAAAAATGACAAATAATGTAAGGGGCATGAATCAGGATTATTTTTCTTTCCTGTTGTGGCTAACGTCTGGGTGTGCAGGTTGCAAAACTGGGGTATAAGGAAGTATTTTCCTGCAATGCCATGCCCCTTTATGCAAAGCCACGCCCATTCCAACAAAGCCACACCCATTTGGCTCATGCACTTGCTGCCCTGCTTAGCAGAGCAGCGGTGAATAGACGCTGTGCGCATGTGCACAGCGTCTATTCAGTGCAGACAGAGGTAGAGGGGGCATGCCAGTGGCTCACAGAGCGCTGGGCATGCCCCCTCAGTGACGAAAACGGGGCGTGGCTCGCGATCGCAGGTCATCCGTGATGCCACACCCCTTTTCTTAGGACACACCCCTTTTCCGGGAGCGCGCGCGGCTTCGCCGTGCGTGTGTCCCTCTTTACAAAAATGAAAAGTTGGGAGGTATGCTCTGACTGAGAAGCTTGCAGACTCCTGATTATAGCAGACTTAGGAAGTAATTCAGACCTGGTATTTGCCACCTACAGGGAAGAGGGTAATCACTGTTCAGGGGTGCGATCAGCTGTGCAGAGAGCTGCGCAAACATAGGTTTGTGCAGTTTCTGCACAGCCCAGAACTTACTCAGCCGCTGCGACGATCCGGGCTGCTGCTGCCATCAGAAATCTGCCTCCCGAACGGCTGGGCACGCCTGCGTTTTTTCGGACACTCCCTAGGAATGGTGAGTTGCTGCCACAAACGCCTTCTTCCTGTCAATCTACTTGCGATCGCTTTCTTCGTAGAACCCGTCGCCGGACAGCGACACGCCTGCGCATTGCGGACCGCAGACATGCGCTTTTCAGACCTGATCGCACGGCTGCAAAAAAAGACAGCGTGCGATTGGATCTGAATGACCCCCTTAGTATCAAGTCTGCTGTCGGGATCCCGGGGCACAGGATACCAGCGCCGGAATCCCGTCAGCCGGCATACCGACAACTATTTTCCCTCTTGGGTGTCCACGGCACAATAGCATGGCGCGCACAGCGCACCACTGTGCCCGCAAGGGGCTCATTTGCGCTCACCACACTGCCGGCACACCGGCAGTCAGGATACCGACGCTGGTATGCTGAGCGCCGGCATACCGTAGTAGACCGAGCTGGAAGTGCTAGACCTAAACTGCATAGTTTATGTGGGGGTACTTTCTCTATTTTCTTGTTATGTTCAACGTACTTGGAACCCAAGAGATTGGGGGGCAATTGAAGGGTTCTGAGTACAGATACGTGAAGCTGCGATAGAACTGAGATACGCAGTTTCCCCTAACAAAAATCCCTGACTCCGTTGTCCTTCCCAGTGGTCGATTAATGCCTGCAAGGCTATGGTTTCTTGTGCCCAAGGCAGCCACGTTTGAATGGGCAAATTAGGTCCGACCAGACTCCAATGCCCCCGGTCTTAATAGGAGACAAGGCGTTAACCAAGACTAATGAGAACAAGGGGAAAACTAACTAAGACTGACAAGACTAACACAGAGAAGGATACAAAAAATATCAAAGTAATTTATGTGCGGTGCGGCCGCCTGGGACAACAACAAATCATGTTATGCAGCCTAACTGTCAAATACGAACCCGTCGTAATAAGGCGAGGACAGCAATGCAGAAACCTCCGCAAAAATGACACAACCAAAGATTGATAAAGAAAATACAGCTTCAGCCATAAAGTGCGGCAGAGCCGCTACTCACGACACCACGGAAGGTGTGTGCAGGAAACGACCGGAACCCAGAGGCTTTGGATACCAGACCACTCTGCTGGAAGACAACTCAGAGGACAGCAGGGAACGATCCCTCGGACAGGACTCAGGAACCTGGACACAGGACACTGGAGTACACAGGCTGGATGCAGGAACACACCAGAGGCAGGAAGACAGGCTCCACAGGAAGCTATCTCCGGCGGGGATGCACTGTCCTGACTCCAATAAAAAGGCCCGGCAGACCAATGAGAGGAGATCCAGCAGCCCAGCTCCCCAGACCCTGATTATTGCACCTGTCTCTGGGCGCGCAACGTCCTGACTGCTTAGCAACAGCCGGTATCGCAGTGCAGGGCGGCTGCCTGGCATCCATGGTTGCCAAGCCACCAGCCAGGGATGGAGAGCCAGGGGCGGAAGTGACGCGCCAGCCCCGCTGCCTAGCAACGGCCGGGACCCGGTGCGATGCGCTGCTGCCCCTGACAGAACCCCCCCCCCCCCCCTTTGAAGAGGGGTTAAGGAACCCCTAAACCCAGGTTTAAGAGGTAATTCCTGAAAAAACATCTCTTTCAGTTTAGGAGCATGCAAATCCTTGTCCCGGACAAAAAGATCTCTCCTCTGGGCCGTACCCCTTCCAATGGACCAAAAAATAAAGATGACCACGGGAACACTTAGGGCGGGATGTACTATCCTTCGCCCCCACGTTAAGTGCTGTTTTCTCCCGGTTCACACTCACCGCCCCGCTGCCCGCTGCTTCCCCTTTAACTCCCCCGTCTGTTTTCTTATTTCCCTCTCCCTCCTCTTCACCGCCACGGCCACGGAGTTCTCCTCTTGCAGCGCGCCCCATGGGGTTAGCGCATGCGCAAGGCCGGAAGCTGCCACTGCGATGCAGGAAGCCTCCAGGATCTGTCCAGAAAGGCTATGTGCGCATGCCCGGGAAAAAAAAAGTGAGTGGTGTGCATGCGCCAACCACCAGGGGGAGCGCTGCGATAGTAGAACTCCGTTGCCGCGGCGGTGAAGAGGAGGGAGAGGGAAATAAGAAAGCAGACGGGGGAGTTAAGGGGAAGCGGCGGGCAGTGGTGAGTGTGAACGGAGAGAAAACGACACTTAAAGCGGGGGCGAAGGATAGTAAATCCCGCCCTTAGAATCCAAAACCTTTTCTACCAGGAATCCCTGTAGGCCTTGAACATCCACAGGAGGCCTACCCCAGATAATTTTCTGAGTTAATTTCCTGGAAAAAATATAGGGCTTAAGCAGAGAACAATGAAAGGTGTAGGAAATTTAAAGTGAGCTCGGCAATTGCAGTCGAAAAGCCATCGGATTGACCTGTTTGATAATACAAAATGGCCCGATGAATCTGGGTCCCAACTTAGCCGAAGGTTGTCGGAGTTTGATGTTACGGGTTGACAACCACAACTTGTCTCCCACCTTAAAGGTGCATGGACGTCGGAACCTGTCCGGAAAAAAATTCTCCCGGAAGGCAGCTTTCCTGAGAGCAAGGTGTACCTTCTTCCAGATAGTTGTGAGGCGGGAAGTCAAGGCCAAGGAAGATGATGGACAATTGTGAGTAAAGGAATTGGCTATGGGATGAAAGCCAAGTACCGACAAGAACGGAGACACCTTGGTGGACGAATGACAGGCGTTATTGTAAGCAAACTCGCCCAGGGGAAGATATTCCGACCAATCGTTCTGAAGCTTGGCAGCATAAAGATGCAGATACTGCTTCAGCGATTGGTTAACATGTTCAGTCTGCCTGTTTGACTGTGGATGGTATCCAGAGGTTAAACTGAGTCTCATGTTTAATGAGGCGCAAAAGAGTCTCCAGAAACGGGCAATGAACTGCGGTCCCCGGTCCGAGACAATATCAGCAGGTAGTCCATGGAGCCTGAAGATTTGGTGAAGGAATAAGACTGCAAGAACCTGAGCGGATGGTAATCGAGGCAAAGAAATGAAATGGACCATTTTTGCTAAATCGATCCACCACCACCCAGATCACCTGAAAACCAGAAGAGAGTGGAAGATCCACCAGAAAATCCATGGAAATGTGTGACCATGGCCTGACTGGAATGGCTAGAGGCATGAGCTGCCCAACGGGCAGAGACCGGGACACCTTGTGCCTGGCACAATCTTGGCAAGAGAGGACAAACTCCCTAACATACTTGGAAAGGTTAGGCCACCACACAGCATGAGAGAGAAACTCCAGCGTCTTAACAACTTCAGGATGGCCGGCAACTTTGTTGTCGTGAAACTGGGCAAGGACACTGTCTCTCAAGAACTCAGGAACGAAGAGACGGCCAACGGGAGTATTACTGGGAGCCTGCCCCAAAAGCTAAACTAATTGTGTGTGTAAATCCTGTGTGAGACCGGTTCGGACAGAGGCTGCTGGAATAATTGGGGAGGTAGGAGAATGGTTATCGTGAACAGGAAGAAAACAACGTAACAGGGCATCAGCTTTAGTATTCTTAGAACCGGGCCTGTAGGTGATGATGAAATTGAACTGAGTAAAGAATAATGCCCAGCGAGCCTGCCAGGAAATAAGACGTTTTGCTGACTCAATATACTGTAAATTCTTGTGTTCCGTAAACACAGTGACAGTATGCTTTGCTCCCTCAAGCCAGTGCCTCCATTCCTTAAAAGCCCACTTGACTGCTAACAATTCTCTGTTACCAACATCATAGTTGGTCTCTGCGGAAGAGAATTTTTTAGACATGAAAGTACAAGGATGTAAAGCCAAAGACTCCGGGTCCTCTTGAGATAGGATAGCTCCCACCCCAACCTCAGAGGCAGTGGCGGAACTAGCGAGCGGTGGGCCCAGGAGTGACAAAATGCTTTGGCCCCCCCCCCTCATCCCATCCAAGTCCACCCCCTCACCCCTGGAGAGGATCTGGTGAGGGGGACCTGCTCAGGGCCAGAGAAATGGATACCTAGAAACAGTGCCGTAACTAGACATTTTAGCACTGTGTGCAAGAAATGGCATCGGAGCCCCACCCCTCCATGTAAAACAGGGGCAATGCGCGCCATAGGCGTGTGCAAAAAATATAGGGGTGTGGCTTCGTTGGGAAGGGGTGTGGCCACAAAATAATACCAATTCATATAACGGTGCACAGTAGTCTCCATTATTCAAATTACGCTGCACAGTAGCACCACTACAGCAGGTAGAGACCCTTTTACACCTTACGGCGGACAAATTCCCCTTTTTACACATTATGGCAGACAGCATCCCATTTTTACACATTATGGAAGACAGCATCCCCTTTTTACACATTACGGCAGACAGCGTCCCCTTTTTACACATTAAGGCAGACAGCGTCCCCCTTTTTACACATTATGGCAGACAGCGTCCCCTTTTTACACATTACAGCAAACAGCATGTTCTTTTTACACATTACGGCAGACAGCGTCCCCTTTTTTACACATTACGGCAGACAGCGTCCCCTTTTTACACATTACGGCAGACAGCGTGCCCTTTTTACACATTACGGCAGACAGCGTGCCCTTTTTACACATTACGGCAGCCAGCGTCCCCTTTTTACACATTACGGCAGCCAGTCCCCCTTTTTATACATTAAGGCAGACAGCGTCCCCCTTTTTACATATTATGGCAGACAGCGTCCCCCTTTTTACACATTACGGCAGACGGCATCCCCTTTTCTACACATTACGGCAGACAGCGTCCCTTTTTACACACTACAGCAGACAGCGTTCCCCTTTTTACACATTACGGCAGACAGCGTCCCCCTTTTTACACATTACGGCAGCCATTCCCCCTTTTTTACACATTAAGGCAGACAGCGTCCCCTTTTACACATTACGGCAGACAGCGTTCCCCTTTTTACACATTACGGCAGACAGCGTCCCTTTTTTACACATTACGGCAGACAGCGTTCCCGTTTTTACACATTACGGCAGCCATTCCCCCATTTTTACACATTAAGGCAGACAGCGTCCCCTTTTTACACATTACGTCAGACAGCGTTCCCCTTTTTACACATTACGGCAGACAGCGTCCCCTTTTTACACATCACGTCAGCCATTCCCCCTTTTTTACACATTAAGGCAGACAGAAAAAAAAAGAAAAAGAAAGAAAGAATTATACTTACTCTCTCCGCTGGCAGTCAGGCTCCTCGGAGCAGCTTCTGGCAGAGATAACGGGCAGGAGAGAAGGAGGAGGAGGGAGGGGGACTCGGGAGTCGCAGCAGCATTGTTTAATTGGTGGGGGCGCTGCTGCAGCTGTCCCTGTCCTTCACCAAAGGCTGTTCTCCGCCACTGTGAATGCTGGGATGCGCTTCCCAGCATTCACAGCGTCAGAGGACAGCCTATGGTGAAGGAAAGGGACAGCAGCAGCAGCACCTCCACCAATTACAAAGCGCTGCTGTGGCTCCCTCCTCCACCTCCCTCCTCCTCCTTCCCTCCCGTGGCCGCTGCGCTCCTCTCCTCGGTGGGCGGCTGTGTGCTGCGGGCAGCGGTTGGCCGCAGCACACAGTGGCATGTAATGAGTCAGTTTGACTAATTACATGCCGCGCTGCTTTGGGCCCCTGGACAGTGTTGGACCCCAGTGCAAGGCCCTGCTTGCACTGGCGGTAGTTCCGCCACTGCTCAGAGGTGTCCACCTCAACGATGGAAGGAAGATCAGGGTTGGGTGTCTAAGGACAGGAGCTGAGACAAAGGCCTGTTTTAAAGCCTGGAAGGCACGCTCGACTCGAGGAGACCACTTAGAAGGATCAGCACCCTTTTTAGTCAAAGCCACAATAGGGGCAACTAACCTCAGAGAAAGCGTGAATGAAACATCTATAATAAGTAGCAAAACCCAAAACTCTCTGAATAGCCTTCAAGTTAGTGGGTTGAGCCCAATTCCAGACTGCCTGGAGTTTTTAGGTTCCATAAAAAACCCTTCCGGAGAAATAATATATTCTAAAAAGGACACCTCTGTAATGTGAAAATCACATTTCTACAATTTGGCATATAAGTGATTCTCCCGCAATCTTTGAAGCACTTGCCGAACATGGAGAAAATGCTGTTCAGGAGACTCGGAATAAATTAAGATGTCATCCAAATAAACTACCACAAATTTCTCCAGGAAGTCACGGAGGACATCGTTTATAAGATCCTGAAACACCGCAGGAGCGTTAGACAGACCAAACGGCATCACAAGATACTTATAGTGTCCGGACTGTGTACTAAAAGCCGTCTTCCACTCACCCCCAGATCTTATTCGGATGAGGTTATATGCTCCTCTAAGGTCAATTTTAGAAAAAATGACCACGGTGTGGAGTTAATCGAACAACACAGAAATGAGAGGTAAGGGTTAAGTGTTTTTGACAGAAATCTTATTCAGGACCCGGTAGTCAATGCACGGCCTAAGAGATCCGTCTTTTTTTTTCTTTTACAAAAAGTAACCCCGCACTCAAAAGGGACTTGGAGGGCCTAATAAACCCCTTTTTTAGACTTTCCTGCACATAGTCGTCTCTGGGCCAGACAGTGCATAGAGTCTCCCTTTAGGCAAGGTAGCACCAGGAATGAGGCAATGGTGCAATCATAAGAACGATGGGGTGGAAGGACGTCCGCATTACCCTTGGAAAAAACATCTGCATAATCCTGGTAAACTGATGGAATAGGTTTTGAGGAAATGACCGCGACCCGTACCGGGTGAGTAATACACCTCTTAAAGCAGTTGGAACCCCACCGTGAAATCTCCCCAGATTGCCAATCAATGGTTGGATTATGGATGGCAAGCCAGGGGTGACCCAAGACTAGAGGCACGGTCGGACAATGGGTGAGGAAGAATTCAATCCTCTCAGAATGTAATGCATAGGGAGGCCAATCCCGGGCCGTTTTTTCAATCCTGGGATTTGGGATTGAAAAATGCTCAATCCTGGGATCCCGGGATCCCGGGATTGCAGTAGGGAGCAGGGAGAGTGGGAGTGGAAGGCAGTGGAATAGAGTGTAGGGAGCACGGAGGCTGTAGGGAGCAGCACTAGATAGTGGGTGTAGTGTAGGGAGCAGCGCTGGATAGTGGGTGTAGTGTAGGGAGCAGCGCTGGATAGTGGGTGTAGTGTAGGGAGCAGCGCTGGATAGTGGGTGTAGTGTAGGGAGCAGCGCTGGATAGTGAGTGTAGTCTAGGGAGCAGCGCTGGATAGTGGGTGTAATGTAGGGACTAGGGAGCAGCACTGGATAGTGGGTGTAGTGTAGGGACTAGGAAGCAGCGCTGGAGGGTGGGTGTAGTGTAGGGACTAGGGAGTAGCGCTGGATAGTGGGTGTAGTGTAGGGACTAGGAAGCAGCGCTGGATAGTGGGTGCAGTGTAGGGACTAGGGAGCAGCGCTGGAGGGTGGGTGTAGTGTAGGGACTAGGGAGCAGCGCTGGATAGTGGGTGTAGTGTAGGGACTAGGGTGCAGCGCTGGATAGTTGGTGTAGTGAAGGGACTAGGGAGCAGCGCTGGAGGGTGTAGTTAGTGGAGCGGGAGGGAGGACTGCAGAGAGGAAGGGTGGGTGTTAGTAATACTACAATTACTATTAGGCGGGCGGCAGCCATGGACAAGACACACTGAACACGCCAGAGGCCTTTCAAATTGTAGCGCTGGCCGTCAGCCAGTCAGAATGGGCAGTCCAGCAGCCAATCAGGAGCCGCTGCAGCCACTTCCCTGATTGGCCGCCGGTCCAGCAGCTGTGATTGGCTGGCGGCCGGCGCTACACTTGAAATGCGGCCGCCGTGGTCTGTGTTCATGGCTGCCGCCCGCCTAATACTACCACCCGCCTAATAGTAAGTGTTACTTACACCAACCCTCCCTCACTGCACTGCAATGCAATCCCATGAATCCCGGGATTGGAGGCTCCAATCCCGGGATTCAAATCCCAGCATTTTTGGGCCTGAATCCCGGGATCCCGCCGATCCCGATCCCGGGATTGGCCTCCCTAGTAACGCACCCTCAGTCAAATACAATGGGGGAGTCTGATGAGTAATTACCTCGTTAGAGAGAGGGCCACCATCCAGACCGCGCATGATAATAGGTCTACTGAGCTGAAGCTGCGGAATTCCAAGAGTTTGAGCCCAAGTAAGATCCATGAAGTTCCCAGCAGCTCCGCTATCAATAAATGCAGAAACAAAAGAACTCTGAATCCCTGAAGAAACTTTGTCAGGAACTAACAAAGAATCATGTGAAGAGACTAGTTGAAGACCTAAGTGAACTCCCTCAACTTTCACTTGGTCAGGGCATTTCACTGCTTATTTGGGCAACTGCGTGCAACATGTCTTCTGCCGCTACAGTATAAGCAGAGCCCTAAATTTAACCTCCTGGTTCTCTCTTCAGAGGAAAGTCGGGACAAACCCACTTGCATAGGTTACTCTACGTCCTCAGGGAGAGCAAACACACATGGACTGGGCCTAAAATTAGCCCCTCTTTCAGTCCTCCGCTCACGGAGACGGCGATCAATCCTAATAGCAAGCTCCATAAGCTTAGCCAAAGTCTCAGGAACCGGGTACTGAATGAGACTATCCTTGATTACTTCTGACAAACCGAGGCGAAACTGACTGCGCAAAGCAGGATCATATCCAGCAACAGTCGTTCGACCAACGGCGAAACTCAGTACAATATGCTTACGCGCGTAAATGGCTCTCTGCAGATGCTTCTCTATCAGGATCGTCATACAACAGACTTAAAGATTTAAAAAAGGCATCAACAGGAAGTAACGCTGCGTCATCTGGATTTAACCCAAAAGCCCAAGTTAGTGGGTCCCTGGGAACATTAAGTTCTATAACACAAGCAATTCTATGACATTGAAGCAGAGACGAGCTTTAACCCTTTCAGTCCCCCTGAAGTAAAGACATAACTATGCCCACCCGATGAGATTCTGAACCTAAGGACCGGGCCTTAAACGAAAGTAAAGTTTGCAACTCTCCCGAAAATGAAAAAAGTCTTTTCGTTTACCCGAAAAGCAGTCAGGAAGATTCATCGTGGGTTCAGGAGCTACACTTGGGAAAGTTCGTAAGAGATCCTCCTGGGACCTAACCCACAGAGTACTTTCCTGCACCGTTTGAGTGAGGTTCTGGATCTGAGTAGCCAATATTTGACTGGGATTCTGACCTTGCACTGAAGGATTCATGGGGAAAATAGTTCAAGGCCACCCTGTCTTTTTGGGTGGTGATAATGTTATGTTCAACGTACTTGGAACCCAAGAGATTGGGTGGCAATTGAAGTGTTCTGAGTACAGATACGTGAAGCTGCGATAGAACTGAGATACGCAGCTTCCCCTAACAAAAATCCCTGACTCCATTGTCCTTCCCAGTGGTCGATTAACACCTGCAAGATTATGGTTTCTTGTGCCCACGGCAGCCGCGTTTGAATGGGCGAATTAGGTCCGACCAGACTCCGATGCCTCCGGTCTTAATAGGAGACAAGGCGTTAACCGAGACCAATGAGAACAAGGGGAAAACTAACTAAGACTGACATGACTAACACAGAGAAGGATACAAAAAATAACAAAGTAATATATGTGCGGCGTGGCCGCCTGGGACAACAGCAAATCAAGTTATGCAGCCTAACTGTCAAATACAAACCCGTCGTAATAAGGCGAGGACAGCAATGTGGAAACCTCCGCAAATATGACACGGCCAAAGATAGATAAAGAAAATATAGCTTCAGCCATAAAGTGCGGCAGAGCCGCTACTCACAACACCACAAAAGGAAACGACCGGAACCCAGAGGCTTCGGATACCTGACCACTCTGCTGGAAGACAACTCGGAGGACAGCAGGGAACGATCCCTCGGACAGGACTCAGGAGACTGGACACAGGACACTGGAGTACACAGGCTGGATGCAGGAACACACCAGAGGCAGGAAGACAGGTTCCACAGGAAGCTATCACCGGTGGGGATGCACTGTCCTGACTCCAATAAAAAGGCCCGGCATACCAATGAGAGGAGACCCAGCAGCCCAGCCCCCCAGACCCTGATTATTGCACCTGTCTCTGGGCGCGCAGCACGCAGCATTCTGGCCGCTTAGCAACAGCCAGGATCGCAGTGCAGGGCAACCGCCTGGCGTCCCTGGTTGCCAAGTAATCAGCCGGGGATGGAGAGCCAGGGGCGGAAGTGACGCGCCGGCCCCGCTGCCTAGCAACAGCCAGGAGCCGGCGCAATGCGCTGTCGCCTCTGACATCCCTTTGCAAGTTCTCAGTGGACTGCACTCCAGGGTTTTCTCCAGAAATGGATATGGCCACAGCTATGACAGTTTGGATCAGGTGATCGGTCAAACACCAAATGAAAGCCAGTCTGTGATCACATGATACTCCCAGCCAATCAGCAGTCACACAGGGGTATAAAGATCCTGCAAAAGCACTTCCTGATGTCAGTGCTTTGTTGTCATCTACAGATCTGCAGGGATTCTCCCTGTTAACGATCTACCTATGGACTCCTGTGCTGTCTCATCTTAGCACCCACTGACGCCTATCCAGTAATCTTGAGCCGCTGGCTGTACTCCACCAATCCTCCTCCACAGTTCGGTTCTCAAGTACATGCCGCCGTGTCCCGGCTATCCTGGAAACCAGTCCTGCTCTGCAGTCCAGAGCTCAAGTATTACAGCCGTGTCCCGGCAATCCTGCAAACCAATCCTGCTCTGCAGTCCAGATCTCAAGTATTACAGCCATGTCACAGCTATCCTACAAACCAGTCCTGCTCCACAGTCCAGGGCTCCGGTATTACAGCGTGTCCCAGCTATCCTGCAAACCAGTTCTGCTCCAAAATCTGGCATCTCACTCCGCTCAAGTCTAGCTGAGACCCAGCTATCCTGAAAGTCAGTCCTACTTCGTATTCCAGTATCATAGACTATAACATCATCGCTGTATTCTAGTCACTTGAACTCTCCTGCATGTAAAAATCCTACATTAGGCCTTCTAGCTCTCAGCCTAAGCTCTCAGGTTCCACCAAAGTAACTCTTAGGGGTATATTTACTAAGCTCCCGATTTTGACCGATTTGGTGTTTTTTCTTCAAAGTGTCATCTCGGGAATTTACTAAACTCAAATCTCGGCAGTGATGAGGGCATTCGTATTTTTTTGGAAGTCAAAGTTAAAAAATACGAATGAATACACCATCGGTCAAACGCGGCTGTTTAGTTATACAACTCGGTAATTTACTATGCATTCGTATTTGAAATCTCTACCGTGAAAGTGCATTGGCGGCCGTGAAAAAAAGCGAATTGCAAAAAAAGGCTGGAATAAAATAGACCTGCTTTTGAGAAGCGTGTTTACATGTGTTTACAATTCTACATTAATCACACCTTCATTTTTGGTCCTTTAAAAGGGAAACAAGCACATTTTTAACATCTCTCACTCTGAAATGGCTGCTGCCGTGTGTAGTACTGGTTTTTGTTTGCTGTGGGATACCTGAGAGTGCTCCAGCAGGCTACAATAAACCAGGGCCACGAAACTGACCATGATCAGCAGGTTGTCCATGTTCCGCGGAGGCTGCGCAGGCCTCGTTTTTTTAGGGGGAGTTTAAACTTTAACGCATTGGCCGATGACCAGCTAATACATATGTTCTGGCTACATACAAACATCGTTTCCCGTCCGTATGACCTTGTCAAACTGGACCTAGACCCTGAGACAGCACGCTCTCGCTCTGTCTCAGACGTGGACAAACTCCTGGCTGTGTTGTACTTTATGGCTACTGGCAGCTTTCACGCTGTGACTGGCGATGTAATTTCTATCTCACAGGCCACCTTTTCTAAATTTTAAAATCAGGTAAGTTAACACATACATACTCCTCTATGTCTAAGTTGTGATCTGTTATGTGATATAGCACAGTATTGTATTTTAAACACGTCATGACACTCACCTTATATTTTGAAATGTCCACTCAGGTTTGGGATGCTTTGTATCCACACATAGATGCCTCTATCTTAGGGGTGGGCAAAATACGGCCCGCGGGCCGGATGCGGCCCGCAAGCCGATCCTGTCCGGCCCACTGCCTCCCACCAGTGAGCAATGACAAGCGGCCCGAACGGCTGAGCTGCTTGTCATTGCTCTGAGCTGCAGTACCTCCAAGCTGCCGGCGGCGCCTCTCTCCCCTGCTGCTGCGTTGTAGTCCCCAGTGACAACGGCTGGGTTCAGCCGAAAAGGGGCGGAGCTACGTGCCTGGGGGGGGGGCTACACGGGACCTCAGGGGCGGAGCTACACGGGACAAGAGCCAGACTTGTACAGAATAGATCCATCCTTCCTGCCACTGCCAGCCAGCCAGATCAGTACAGTTAATGGGAAAAGTGAGTGAGAGAAAGAAAGGGGTGTGTGTGTGTGTGTGATAGTGTGCGTATATTTGTGTGTGCGGGCAGTGGCGTCAGTCTGTTTTTAGGTTTGGGGGAGAGATCTTTAGCTCTCGCTGTACCAACCCCTCCCGTGTTCTGTCACCCCCGTGTTCTGTCACGTATAACCCCCCCGTGTTCTGTCACTGTGTCACACCCCCGTGTTCTGTCACTGTGTCACACCCCCGTGTTCTGTCACTGTGTCACACCCCCGTGTTCTGTCACTGTGTCACACCCCCGTGTTCTGTCACTGTGTCACCCCCACCGTGTTCTGTCACTGTGTCACCCCCCCCGTATTCTGTCACCGTGTCACACCCCCCGTGTTCTGTCACCGTGTCACACCCCCGTGTTCTGTCACCGTGTCACCCCCTCCGTGTTCTGTCACCGTGTCACCCCCACCGTGTTCTGTCACTGTGTCACACACCCTGTGTTCTGTCACCGTGTCACCCCCACCGTGTTCTGTCACCGTGTCACACACCCCGTGTTCTGTCACTGTCACCCCCCCTCCCCGTGTTCTGTCACTGTGTCACACCTTTCCCCAGGGGCCATAAGACACTGGATAATTTGCTTGCTGCACAATAATTATCCTAAATAAAATGTTAACGTGTAAAAGGGGGCTCTACCTGCTGTAATGTGTAAAAGGGGCTCTATCTGGTGTAATGTGTGTAAGTGGCGCTGTGTGGCGCAATTTCAATAATGGAGACTATTGTGCAGCCTAATATGAATCTGTATTATTTTTTGCCCACACCCCTTCCACATGAAGCACGTCCCTATATTTTTGGCAAGTGGGGGGAGCTGCTATTTTGTATGTGGCCCTCGGATACTGACAGGAAATGTCAAGTGGCCCCTCAGCTGAAATAATTGCCCACCCCTGCTCTATCTGCTTCCCTACCCAGGAGTCGTAGTGGCATGCAGTCAGGGTATCTTTCTATGAGCTTGCAAGCATGCCCAATGTGCTGGGTGCCATAGATTGCACACATGAAGTAAACAGTCAGCAAGTAGAGGAGATAGAAACATCTTGCCACAGTGTGAGTACAGATGTAGGGAGGCAGGTAAGCCAGTAACTGATTATGCATCATTTTACAGGTAAGTCTTAATTTATCTAACTGAACATTGGCTAACCCCAAACATAAAATATATGTATGTATGAATTATGTTTGTGGAGCGTTTTTGTTTGATATTAGGCATGTTGTTTACAATTACTCAATAACATTGTCAGATTACACTGTCAGTCAAGAACAAATTAAACATGACACATATAGCATTTGAGTTATTTATTATCTTAAACACTATAATTGTGTTGGGCACAGATCTAGAATCGTGAGTTATATGTGACAATACTTTATTATTATTTTTTTTGCTTGCTCATTTTTTGTTGTTTTTTTGGTGGCTGCAGAGGATTCTGTTGGCACATTGGGCCGTGTTCTGCTTGATCGCCTAACTGGGGAGGAAATTGGGGTCTGGCTAGGTGTGGTTGTCCCCGAGCTTGAGCCTTGTTGCTGGGCTGCCAACAAATTGATGTTTTGGCTCAGGTTGTTGATGCTTGCTGTCAGTTGTGTTGTTGCGGCTGTGTTGTTGGCGACTATTCTGGACATACTTTCTGTAATTAGCCGATTGTTCTGGATTAGTTGTATGAGGGCTTGTTGCTGGCGGTTTTATTCGTCCATGATGCGTTGAACGCTTCCTATCATTTGGCTGTTGTCTGCTCTCATTTGTTCCATGCTATTGGCCACTCTGCCAAGTTGTACAATCAGTCTGCCTGAGTTTCTACTCAGTCTCGGTAGATGATGTGGCAGACTGGCAAGGTATTGGCTGTGGTTTGCAGACAGGCATAGTGTTGGGCCTGTTGTGTGGACCAACTGGACCAAAAGTCTTGTCACATTTGTGGCTGGGGTGGTGTTGGCCTCAATTATTGGGTGGGGGTTGTTTGGGGTGGGGGAGTAATGTCAGCCGGCGTGGTTGGCTGGTTCGGATCAACTGCTTGCAGGTGTAGTGTGAAAGTTTGCTGCAAGTCAGTTTCCTGCTGGGTATCCTGGGGCATGATGTCTGGATCTGTATGGGGTTGTAGACAGCCACAATTTAGTTACTGTTGGGCTTCTGCTTTTATTGTGCTTTACGACAACATGCATTACTTCTTAATATGCATGTAGAAAATTATAAATAGAGTGTGGGCTAAACTTATGATTATATTGTAGTGATGAGCGAGGTTCGGTTTTACTCGGTTTTACTCGGTTCTCAAAACGGCATCTTATTGGCTATCCAAAACACGTGACATCCGTGAGCCAATAAGATGCCGTTTTGAGAACCGAGTAAAACCGAGTAAAACCGAGTAAAACCGAATCCGCTCATCACTATTATATTGGACATTATATTAAAAAAATGTGGCTTTTTTGGTTCCCTACTCATTACAACAATCTTTAAGGTAAATGTTGGGCTATGAGCTTAACTTAATGGTCAAACACGTAGAACTGTAAAAATGCTACATTACACCCTTTACATATTCTGTTTAAAGCTTCCTTTTGGGCAAAAAACAGAATACATTAAATGTGTACAACAATTGTTAAAGGCTGTCAGTCTTTCCCAGTAAACATTTTCAATTATAGTGAAAAAACATATACTTAAAAATCTGGTTGGCATAAGTGGCCACACCTATTTAGCGCATATTGTTAATTTGAGATGTGTACCACGAAATAATGCTTACCATGGGGTCAAATTGCTAAGATTGAATTTGGTTTTAAGACGGGATGTTGTCCATAGCAACCAATTACATTGCAGGGATTATATTCGAGAAAGTGCTGTATTAATGTTACGGAGAATAGGATTGGTTGGTATGGGCAACATCACATCTTAAATATAAGTCCCATCTTAGTAACGTTACCCACATGTGTTTGCTGGTGTTGCTTACTACAAGGATGAGTGTGTGCTTTTGTTTTTTTTGTAAAAACACTGTGGAAAATGCATTTAATTTTAATAAATAAGGTTTACTCACCAGACAGCTGAGGGGATTGTGGCTCATCGCTTTGTGGACTGGCCAAAATGGCTTCTGGTGGCTGAGCCAACACAGTTGAGATGCGCCGTTGTGGTGGTAAGGATGCGGGTGTAGTTACCGCCTCAAGACGGCGTCTCTTACTACCCATCTTCTGGAGACTGCCAGACCCCTGCGAATGTCGTCTTAGTGGAGTGCGGTGCGATGATGAAGTTCCTATGGGATAATATAAACATTATAATTCTGTCTTTCTATGGGGTCTATTCATGAAGAAGTGAAAAGTGTGGAGAAGTGAGCCAGTGGAGAAGTTGACCATGGCAACCAATCAGCATTAACGTAACATGTATAATTTGCATACTTTAAAATTATACAGAGCCACTGATTGGTTGCCATGGGCAACTTCTCCACTGACTCACTGCTCCACTCTTTTCACTGCTTCTTGAATAGAGCCCTATGTGTTTACAGAATATGTGTACCCACAACATTCTTACCTGCATCGCCAGCATCCGCATCTCTTGCCAGCGTGGTTTGTGTTCTGGCTGTGCTGGCTCTCTTTCGTCCTGTTGAAATAGGAATTTTGACCTTATGATCATTATATTGTGAATACATATTTACTCCAAAACATTATTGTGATGTGGACATATGAAGAACATTAAGACAATTAAAATAAACTTGGCTTATGCTTTTCTGGCTGACTTCATTGGGTGTGTATACTTTAATCATGAACCAATTACAACAAACAATCCATACCCTAAGGCAGGCATGTCCAAACTGCAGCCCTCCAGCTGTAGGGAAACTACATATCCCAGCATGCCCTGATGCAGTTTTGTTGTCAGAGAATGGTAAAGCTGTGTTAGGGCATGCTGGGATATGTAGTTTCACAATAGCTGGAGGGCCGCAGTTTGGACATGCCTGCCCTAAGATGCATAATTAACAATATTATACAACTACAAAACCAACCGTGGAACTTTAACACAACAAGAATATTAGTCTGTTAGAAACATAAAAATTGGAGCCACAAATAACTCTCAATAAACAAATATATTATTATCAATAAAAAATGTAAAAATTATTCTGCTGCAATAATCACATCTTGCACACAAAGGCCTATCCACAACAACATACACTAACCAAAAAAAAATTAAATAAAATGTATGAAACATTCATGAAAACACATGAGTCACACTCAGGGGCGGATTGGGAACAAAAAGCGGCCCTGGAAAAATTTGTACTAGTGGCCCCACATGGGCAGCACCAGAGGTGTAAGGTCTAACCATGGGCCATGGCAGCAGCACCCTCCCCCCAAGACTTTCCAGATAGTGGGCATGTCCAGCATCAAGGGGGAAGTTAAAAATAAATAAAACTAAATATTATGAGCACATTATATGATAGACCTTCAGAATTTAGGAAACTATATCATTCTTTAGAAAGATATATTTTCTTGCTTATTACACCAACCGTATCCCAATCACTATTCACTCAATCTTATATGTCAGCCAAGCAGGCAGACAGAGCATACACTAGATCATCTGCAATCACAGGCTAAGTGGCAAAGTAATTTTCATATATGCAAATTATTTTGCATCTTATTCATTATGTCTATAAAAAGGACCACATGTGCTCAAACAAAACAGGCCCCACAGGTGTGTCGGCCCACCGGGAATCTTCCCTGTGAACCCTATGCCCAATCCGCCTCTGGTCACACTTCATTTAAATGGGAAAAAAAAAAAAACACCCCAAAAAAAAAACAATTTGAGGCTGCAAAAGGGACAGGACAACTGCTAACTTCACAAGACAAAGGGAAACAACATAACTATTTATGCTAAAAAAAACCTCACCAACACATTTCAATAATTAAGCCACTTACAAACAGAATCAGCTACAATACATTTCACACAACTAAGGACAAAGCACATATGTTAAAATAATATAAATATTGTACCACAAACTCACCATCCTGCCTTGGACGATCCGAATCCCGGACATAAGTCGCACCAACCACTTCTGACGAAATAAGGGACCGCACAGGCTCCTCCCAATGACGATATGACACTCTGAAGGGATGGCCACCCCCTGTTTGCCTGGCAGACTTTGCCTCCTTGGCCATCTTCGCCTTGACACGGCGCTTGATATCGTAGAAATGCTTACGACACGTGTCCTCGGTCCTCCTCACCACACCCTCACTATTAACTGCCGCTACTACCTTCCCCCACAGAACACTCTTCCTGCATGAAGGTACCTTGGCAGCATCATGGCCAAACATCTGATGATGTTTCATCAGCTCCCGCACCAATGCGACAATCTCTGCATAGCTGAACTTTACATTGCGCCCAGTCTTTGTAGTGGTGCGTGGCTGCAGAGCCACAGCACCATCACTGTCACTATCACTCGAGCCCGCAGAAGCAACCTCCCCCTCCTCCTCACTAACCTCCTCCGCCTCACTCACCTCCTCCCTCTCACTCACCTCCTCCACCTCACTCACCTCCTCCACCTCACTCACCTCCTCCACCTCACTCATCTCTGACTGGGACATATTCCGGACAAACAACAAATAACAATTATTTAAAAAAAAACACAACACACTCCTCCACTACCACTACACTACACACCACACACCAAACACACACACACACACACACACACACACACACACACACACACACACACACACACACACACACACAATGACAATAGACTGAATTTTTTTTTACAAAGACAAAAAAGTAAACAGACTTTTAAATAACTACACAACAAGTATGACAAGACTACTTACACACACAGTACAGCACTCAGCAATCGCAAAAAAACACCTCCAAACCACAAAATACTCCAAACTACTCACCAACACCAAACACCACTTCCTCTCACCTCTCCACTAGCTAAACCCACGAGGTTCGGACGGTTTGGGGCGGTTTTATAGTAATGAGCACAGACACTCCTCCATCAGGAAACAAACCAATCACGGACGAGTGACAAAAACGAAAGTTAGAAAAAAATTGCGGCCGGGAACGGAGAAACACTGCCGTAACATACAAATGACGCATTCGTTAAAAAAAAAACCAACACGCCCGCAAAAACACAAAATCGGCCTCATTCTACCTTTAAAAACACGAATGACATCGACATCGAAAAATTAGAAAAATCAAAATACGACAGCTTAGTAAATGAGGCGTAAAAAAAACAAAAAGTTGCAAATTCACACATTCGATGTCATTCGTGTTTAATTACACTCCAAATTGACACAGATACAAATTTTAGTAAATATACCCCTTAGTCCGAGTCCACAAATCAAACCAAGCCGTGACGTGTATTTTTCCAGCACTAGCCAGTACCACTGAGTGCTATCCACAGCCTGCAGTACTAGTTCTTCAAGGGATTCCCTTGAAGAAGTAATTTTTTGACAGATGAAACTTGTTGGAAACCCTTTGTATCCTGGACCTTGTACCATGAACAGATAAGCTCTTATGTATTTTATTTCTTGTACATTTGTTACCTGCATTTTAATTGTGGAAATTGTTAAATAAAACTGTGTTTAAGAAAAAAAATTCTTGTAGTGACATGCTTGATTGTGAAACTTGCCGTAGCTCCTAACTCAAAAAACACAGTACTCTGAATTGGACAGCGTTAAAAACAGTACACACAATCTTTTGCCTTATTTCTCATTTCATGTACCATGAATCAATTCTGTTCAGTTGACTGAAGACAACAGGAATAAGTTAAGCTGTTGTCAATGCCTAGCATCGTCTTCTTCACTTTGAATTTATCATTTATATACACTTTTAGGTGCTTGAGAGCCTTTATATGCTTGTGTGCATATGTATGTATGTATGTATGTATGTATGTATGTATGTATGTATGTGTGTGTGTATATATATATATATATATATATGCACTGCTCAAGAAAATAAAGGGAAAACTAAAATAACACATCCTAGATCTGAATGAATGAAATATTCTTATTAAATACTTTGTTCTTTACATAGTTGATTGTGCTGACAACAAAATCACACAAAAAATATTAATGGAAATCAAATTTATTAACCCATGGAGGTCTGGATTTGGAGTCACTCAAAATTAAAGTGGAAAAACACACTACAGGCTGATCCAACTTTGATGTAATGTCCTTAAAATAAGTCAAAATGAGGCTCAGTAGTGTGTGTGGCCTCCACGTGCCTGTATGACCTCCCTACAATGCCTGGGCATGCTCCTGATGAGGTTGCGGATGGTCTCCTGAGGGATCTCCTCCCAGACCTGGTCTAAAGCATCCGCCAACTCCTGGACAGTCTGTGGTGCAACGTGGCGTTGGTGGATGGAGCGAGACATGATGTCCCAGATGGGCTCCTACGGCCTCCTCCACGTCTCCTGATGTACTGGCCTGTCTCCTGGTAGCGCCTCCATGCTCTGGACACTACGCTTACAGACACAGCAAACCTTCTTGCCACAGCTCGCATTGATGTTCCATCCTGGATGAGCTGCACTACCTGAGCCACTTGTGTGGGTTGTAGACTCCGTCTCATGCTTCCACTAGAGTGAAAGCACCGCCAGCTTCCAAAAGTGACCAAAACATCAGCCAGAAAGCATAGGAGCTGAGAAGTGGTCTGTGGTCACCACCTGCAGAACAACTCCTTAATTGGGGGTGTCTTGCTAATTGCCTATAATTCCCACCTGTTGTCTATTCCATTTGCACAACAGCATGTGAAATTGATTGTCAATCACTGTTGCTTCCTAAGTGGACAGTTTGATTTCACAGAAGTGACTTGGAGTTACATTGTGTTGTTTAAGTGTCCCCTTTATTTTTTTGAGCAGTGTATTTAGTGATGTGCACCAGACATTTTTCGGGTTTTGTGTTTTGGTTTTGGATTCAGTTCCGCGGCCGTGTTTTGGATTCGAACGCGTTTTGGCAAAACCTCACCGAAAATGTTTTGTCAGATTCGGGTGTTTTTTTTCAAAAAACCCTAAAAAACAGCTTAAATCATAGAATTTGGGGGTCATTTTGATCCCATAGTATTATTAACCTCAATTACCATAATTTCCACTCATTTCCAGTCTATTCTGAACACCTCACACCTCACAATATTATTTTTAGTCCTACAATTTGCACTGAGGTCGCTGGATGGCTAAGCTAAGCGACACAAGTGGCCGACACAAACACCTGGCCCATCTAGGAGTGGCACTGCAGTGTCAATCAAGACAGGATGGCACTTCCAAAAAATTGTCCCCAAACAGCACATGATGCAAAGAAAAAAAGAGGCGCACCAAGGTCGCTGTGTGACAAAGCTAAGCGACACAAGTGGCCGACACAAACACCTGGCCCATCTAGGAGTGGCACTGCAGTGTCAATCAAGACAGGATGGCACTTCCAAAAAATTGTCCCCAAACAGCACATGATGCAAAGAAAAAAAGAGGCGCACCAAG
Source organism: Pseudophryne corroboree (assembly GCF_028390025.1). Classification (NCBI taxonomy): domain Eukaryota; kingdom Metazoa; phylum Chordata; class Amphibia; order Anura; family Myobatrachidae; genus Pseudophryne; species Pseudophryne corroboree. The sequence continues at coordinate 203,540,058 of NC_086448.1, forward strand.
GTGGCTGTGTGACTAAGCTAAGCGACACAAGTGGCCGCCACAAACACCTGGCCCATCTAGGAGTGGCACTGCAGTGTCAGGCAGGATGGCACTTCAAAAAAATTGTCCCCAAATAGCACATGATGCAAAGAAAAAAAGAGGCGCACCAAGGTGGCTGTGTGACTAAGCTAAGCGACACAAGTGGCCGACACAAACACCTGGCCCATCTAGGAGTGGCACTGCAGTGTCAATCAAGACAGGGTGGCACTTCCAAAAAATTGTCCCCAAACAGCACATGATGCAAAGAAAAATGAAAGAAAAAAGAGGTGCAAGATGGAATTGTCCTTGGGCCCTCCCACCCACCCTTATGTTGTATAAACAGGACATGCAAACTTTAACGAACCCATCATTTCAGCGACAGGGTCTGCCACACGACTGTGACTGAAATGACTGGTTGGTTTGTGCCCCCACCAAAAAAGAAGCAATCAATCTCTCCTTGCACAAACTGGCTCTACAGAGGCAAGATGTCCACCTCATCATCATCCTCCGATTCCTCACCCCTTTCACTGTGTACATCCCCCTCCTCACAGATTATTAATTCGTCCCCACTGGAATCCACCATCTCAGGTCCCCGCGTACTTTCTGGAGGCAATTGCTGCTGGTGAATGTCTCCACGGAGGAATTGATTATAATTCATTTTGATGAACATCATCTTCTCCACATTTTCTGGAAGTAACCTCGTACGCCGATTGCTGACAAGGTGAGCGGCTGCACTAAACACTCTTTCGGAGTACACACTGGAGGGAGGGCAACTTAGGTAGAATAAAGCCAGTTTGTGCAAGGGCCTCCAAATTGCCTCTTTTTCCTGCCAGTATACGTACGGACTGTCTGACGTGCCTACTTGGATGCGGTCACTCATATAATCCTCCACCATTCTTTCCATGGTAAGAGAATCATATGCAGTGACAGTAGACGACATGTCAGTAATCATTGGCAGGTCCTTCAGTCCGGACCAGATGTCAGCACTCGCTCCAGACTGCCCTGCATCACCGCCAGCGGGTGGGCTAGGAATTCTTAGCCTTTTCCTCGCACCCCCAGTTGCGGGAGAATGTGAAGGAGGAGATGTTGACGGGTCACGTTCCGCTTGACTTGACAATTTTCTCACCAGCAGGTCTTTGAACCTCTGCAGACTTGTGTCTGCCGGAAAGAGAGATACAACGTAGGTTTTAAATCTAGGATCGAGCACAGTGGCCAAAATGTAGTGCTCTGATTTCAACAGATTGACCATCCGTGAATCCTGGTTAAGCGAATTAAGGGCTCCATCCACAAGTCCCACATGCCTAGCGGAATCGCTCTGTTTTAGCTCCTCCTTCAATGTCTCCAGCTTCTTCTGCAAAAGCCTGATGAGGTGAATGACCTGACTCAGGCTGGCAGTGTCTGAACTGACTTCACGTGTGGCAAGTTCAAAGGGTTGCAGAACCTTGCACAACGTTGAAATCATTCTCCACTGCGCTTGAGTCAGGTGCATTCCCCCTCCTTTGCCTATATCGTGGGCAGATGTATAGGCTTGAATGGCCTTTTGCTGCTCCTCCATCCTCTGAAGCATATAGAGGGTTGAATTCCACCTCGTTACCACCTCTTGCTTCAGATGATGGCAGGGCAGGTTCAGGAATGTTTGGTGGAGCTCCAGTCTTCTGTACGCGGTGCCTGAATGCCGAAAGTGGCCCGCAATTCTTCGGGCCACCGACAGCATCTCTTGCACGCCCCTGTCGTTTTTTAAATAATTCTGCACCACCAAATTCAATGTATGTGCAAAACATGGGACGTGCTGGAATTTGCCCAGATGTAATGCACGCACAATATTGCTGGCGTTGTCCGATGTCACAAATCCCCAGGAGAGTCCAATTGGGGTAAGCCATTCTGCGATGATCTTCCTCAGTTCCCGTAAGAGGTTGTCAGCTGTGTGCCTCTTATGGAAAGCGGTGATACAAAGCGTAGCCTGCCTAGGAACGACTTGGCGTTTGCGAGATGCTGCTACTGATGCCGCCGCTGCTGTTCTTGCTGCGGGAGGCAATACATCTACCCAGTGGGCTGTCACAGTCATATAGTCCTGAGTCTGCCCTGCTCCACTTGTCCACATGTCCGTGGTTAAGTGGACATTGGGTACAACTGCATTTTTTAGGACACTGGTGAGTCTTTTTCTGAGGTCTGTGTACATTTTCGTTATCGCCTGCCTAGAGAAATGGAACCTAGATGGTATTTGGTACCGGGGACACAGTACCTCAATCAAGTCTATAGTTGCCTCTGAATTAACGATGGATACCGGAACCACGTTTCTCACCGCCCAGGCTGCCAAGGCCTGAGTTATCTGCTTTGCAGCAGGATGACTGCTGTGATATTTCATCTTCCTCGCAAAGGACTGGTGGACAGTTAATTGCTTACTGGAAGTAGTACAAGTGGTCTTCCGACTTCCCCTCTTGGATGACGATCGACTCCCAGCAGCAACAACAGCAGCGCCAGCAGCAGTAGGCGTTACACTCAAGGATGCATCGGAGGAATCCCAGGCAGGAGAGGACTCGTCAGACTTGACAGTGACATGGCCTGCAGGACTATTGGCTTTCCTGGGTAAGGAGGAAATTGACACTGAGGGAGTTGGTGGTGTGGTTTGCAGGAGCTTGGTTACAAGAGGAAGGGATTTAGTGGTCAGTGGACTGCTTCCGCTGTCACCCAAAGTTTTTGAACTTGTCACTGACTTATGATGAATGCGCTGCAGGTGACGTATAAGGGAGGATGTTCTGAGGTGGTTAACGACCTTACCCCTACTTATTACAGCTTGACAAAGGCAACACACGGCTTGACACCTGTTGTCCGCATTTGTGTTGAAATAATTCCACACCGAAGAGCTGATTTTTTTTGTATTTTGACCAGGCATGTCAATGGCCATATTCCTCCCACGGACAACAGGTGTCTCCCCGGGTGCCTGACTTAAACAAACCACCTCACCATCAGAATCCTCCTTGTCAATTTCCTCCCCAGCGCCAGCAACACCCATATCCTCATCCTGGTGTACTTCAACAGTGACATCTTCAATTTGACTATCAGGAACTGGACTGCGGGTGCTCCTTCCAGCACTTGCAGGGGGCGTGCAAATGGTGGAAGGCGCAAGCTCTTCCCGTCCAGTGTTGGGAAGGTCAGGCATCGCAACCGACACAATTGGACTCTCCTTGGGGATTTGTGATTTAGAAGAACGCACAGTTCTTTGCTGTGCTTTTGCCAGCTTAAGTCTTTTCTTTTTTCTAGCGAGAGGATGAGTGCTTCCATCCTCATGTGAAGCTGAACCACTAGCCATGAACATAGGCCAGGGCCTCAGCCATTCCTTGCCACTCCGTGTCGTAAATGGCATATTGGCAAGTTTACGCTTCTCCTCAGACGCTTTTAATTTTGATTTTTGGGTCATTTTACTGAACTTTTGTGTTTTGAATTTTACATGCTCTCTACTATGACATTGGGCATCGGCCTTGGCAGACGACGTTGATGGCATTTCATCGTCTCGGCCATGACTAGTGGCAGCAGCTTCAGCACGCGGTGGAAGTGGATCTTGATCTTTCCCTATTTTAACCTATACATTTTTGTTCTCCATTTTTTAATGTGTGGAATTATATGCCAGTATCAATAGCAATGGCCTACTACTATATTTACTGCGCACAACTGAAATGCACCACAGGTATGGATGGATAGTATACTTGACGACACAGAGGTAGGTACAGCAGTGGCCTACCGTACTGCTATATATAGTATACTGGTGGTCACTGTGTCAGCAAACTGCAAAACTAAAATGCACCACAGGTATAGAATGTAGATGGATAGTATACTTAATGGATGACGACACAGAGGTAGGTACAGCAGTGGCCTACCGTACTGCTATATATAGTATACTGGTGGACACTGTCAGCAAACTGCAAAACTAAAATGCACCACAGGTATAGAATGTAGATGGATAGTATACTTAATGGATGACGACACAGAGGTAGGTACAGCAGTGGCCTACCGTACTGCTATATATAGTATACTGGTGGTCACTGTGTCAGCAAACTGCAAAACTAAAATGCACCACAGGTATAGAATGTAGATGGATAGTATACTTAATGGATGATGACACAGAGGTAGGTACAGCAGTGGCCTACCGTACTGCTATATATAGTATACTGGTGGTCACTGTGTCAGCAAACTGCAAAACTAAAATGCACCACAGGTATAGAATGTAGATGGATAGTATACTTAATGGATGACGACACAGAGGTAGGTACAGCAGTGGCCTACCGTACTGCTATATATAGTATACTGGTGGGCACTGTGTCAGCAAACTGCAAAACTAAAATGCACCACAGGTATAGAATGTAGATGGATAGTATACTTAATGGATGACGACACAGAGGTAGGTACAGCAGTGGCCTACCATACTGCTATATATAGTATACTGGTGGGCACTGTGTCAGCAAACTGCAAAACTAAAGTGCACCACAGGTATAGAATGTAGATGGATAGTATACTTAATGGATGACGACACAGAGGTAGGTACAGCAGTGGCCTACCGTACTGCTATATATAGTATACTGTGGTCACTGTGTCAGCAAACTGCAAAACTAAAATGCACCACAGGTATAGAATGTAGATGGATAGTATACTTAATGGATGACGACACAGAGGTAGGTACAGCAGTGCACTCTGCACTGTACTCCTCCTATATAATATTAATGATACTGGTGGTCCCCAGTCCCCAGAATAAAGCAGCACACTGAGCACAGATATGGAGTATTTTTCAGGCAGACAACGTATACTGGTGGTCACTGTCAGCAAAACTCTGCACTGTACTCCTGCTATATAATACAGCTGCTCCCCAGTCCCCACAATTAAGCAGTGTGAGCACTCAGCACAGATATATCATGCAGCACACTGAGCACAGATATGGTATGGAGCGTTTTTTTCAGGCAGAGAACGGATAAAAACTGGTGGTCACTTATCAGCAAAACTCTGCACTGTACTCCTCCTAACAGCTGCTCCCCAGTCCTCCCCACAATTAAGCAATAAACCAATCAACTTCAACAATAAACGGAGAGGACGCCAGCCACGTCCTCTCCCTATCATCTCCAATGCACGAGTGAAAATGGCGGCGACGCGCGGCTGCTTATATAGAATCCGCATCTCGCGAGGATCCGACAGCGGGATGATGACGTTCGGGCGCGCTCGGGTTAGCCGAGCAAGGCGGGAAGGTTCGAACCTGCCTCGGACCCGTGTAAAAAGGGTGAAGTTCGGGGGGGTTCGGTTTCCGAGAAACCGAACCCACTCATCTCTAGTGTATATAGGTACAGGTTGTCAATGGGGTATTTTCCAACCACGACAACAATAGAACCCATTTGTTGTCTGATATAGAATATTTTTCAGGCTGCTCCCCCAGAAAATGCCCTTTTGCCTATATGGGTTTGCGAGATTTGTAGAGGTATGTATCTCTGAGGGGCACTCCTATTTACCAGATGTTTCAATTACTGTATATTTAAGGATATAAACTGGACAATCTTTATTGGATTCTCCAGATTAGTTTGACAACCTTCAAAGATCGTCCAACAAATTCTAGTGAGTAACCTACCAAGTATCCTAATACGAATATATATATTACATTTAAAAAATTAATATGGTAATTAACAATTAAAAAATGATGGTCTGATTATTTTATTTTTTAGGCACAGTTGTTCATGCTTGCTATTGGTGTAATCCGTGAAACTAGGTTACCCTGGGTACTCAGGCGCCTTAAGTATGTAATGCTCCAACAAGCTGCGGCCTCAAAAACAGGGAAGTCACCCCCACAAAGATAAACAAAAAACAAAAGTAGAGGCTGCGCTGGATTTTAAAAATATAACAACAATGATCTAAATGTAATAAAAACAATTTTTAATAAAGAGTATTAATCTAAAATATTGTGGTGATTACACCATATACATGCAACATGATAACAAAAAAAAGCATACAGTTTGATGAACTATGCGTTAATAGGGTTACCCAAGTTGTCAGGAATTGAAGAGGGTTGGAGAATGGAAAGTCCGTTCCTAAGTAGTCCCCCAATGATAGTGTCCAGTACCAGCAGATTTAGGAGATAAGCAATGTCCGATGTATTAACAGATTACCGTTAGAGGTTATGATGCTCCAGAGTTATAAATGGTGAGCTCCTCATGCATTACGGTGGAAAGATGTCATCGGTTCAGCTTGCTATTTGAGTCCTCCGTAGGCAAATAGTGATCTGGATTTGGATGGGGGGTGGTTCGGTCTTTCAGCAGTAAGTTCCTGGCTTGGGTCCCCGTGCACCTGACGCATTTCGCTGCTGTCAACTAGCAGCTTTTATTGGTGTAATCCATTTACTATTTATCACCTGAGAATGAGAATCATTCCCGTCATCAAAATATGAAAATTCAGCCTTTTTGAAAATTAGTAAGTATTTTCATATGTATACTTACTAATATCTATATGGATTATGAAAGTAGTATACTCGACATCTTAGAGTTTATATAAAAATAATGACCTGTGGAGGTTCAGCTGACTGTTGGCTGCCATTAATGAATTATCTATTGTCTATAGAAGGATTTTTTGATTACCATGGACATTATTTTAATTCCCCATAAAGGGGTAGTATTGAATCAAGTATTATCTCCATACCAGATAATGTTAATCTAACATCTAAATGTTTGTATTAATTATTTTTTGTGACCATACAATTGTTGTATATTGAGACATCCTTTTTCCTTTCCACGTTCAAAGAAGTCGCCATAGACAAAATGCGTTGGTTGAAAGCTTTATTATTATCATGCAAACAAAAATGTGAACACTTTTTAGGTATCATTTTGTTGATTTATTTTTCAGTTCACGATAATGCATTATGAACAGGACCAGCCAGTGTCCCTCTAGTCATGAGTTCATACATTATCATTTAATGTTACTTACACCGTAATATTAAATCCTTTATTTACTGATAGGCTGCACTGACAAGGCAACTATTGGATAAGAAAATAGCAAATTCAGAATGTTTATTATAAATGATTACTCATCAAATCTTCACAGCCCTACCCTTTTTCTTTTCTCTCTTTTTTTCTTCTTCTTCAAATGGAACATAAAATTATCACACCCCTTTCAGTGATGTAATGAATTTTGGGCTTAAATAGCCCTCATCAAAGATGGTCACCAATGACTCCTTGATGAAGGCCCAGAAGGGCCGATACGCGTAGGAGATTATTACAGACTCATTCATCGTGTTTTTTTTACCAAACTCATCCATGCAACACAGCAGAACTCTTTCATACCTACTAGGATTAACATTAAACAGCGGCTCCAGGGAACAACCGAGACTCGAGAGCCGCGATCACGTGACCGCAAGCCCCGGAACCAGGAAGTAGAATCACAAACAGAAGCTGCAGGATGGACAGTGTAGTGAGGTGGAGACGAACGCCAGGATACCACTGCAGAAGACGAAGATAAGGCTCTGTAAGAGAGTAAAAGGCACAGTGGACAGTCCCATTGCGGGTCTCAAAGCTAGTGTCCCCCCCTCCCCCACAGAGACGGGTACCGCACCCCGATGTTCTGTCTGCCGGAGAGCATCTGGTGACACAGGCGTCCTCCGGTATTTCAGACGAAGGTAAAGAGCGGTCAGTCTGGAGCCGTATTTGCCCACCTCTCTGTAGATATACCCCCCCCCCGTACATCCACTAGGGGTACCCCTACCACATTAATCACTGAAACAATCATCTATTCCTGGAGGACAATTTTTATTCACCAGACTCTTCATCTTGATATTGAGTTCTTAACGATCACTTGGAACTGTGTTGATATCTACATAAAGACATTGCGCTACACAATCAAATAGTGCACATTAGTGAGGTGAGACGCCATTCTTCGTTGCACTAGCACAGTGGTTTCCAAACTTTTTTGAATCACGGCGCCCTAGAATATCAGAATTTTTTTTACGGCATCCCTAGGCCAAAAATTTCTTATTGAGAAATTTAGAATGAAATATTACATTAAGTAGATCGTGTTTATATGTCATCCTTAGGGTCAGTTGTGTGGTGAGGGACAAGATTTGCTTCTGATTGGCCACATATTTTATGACTGGCAGCCACCAGCACTGATTTTGCCTATTATATTGACCATGAATAATTTGAATTGGTCCTGGACCACCAACCCAGGGCACCCCTGCAAGTGTCCCGAGGCACCCCAGGGAGCCACGGCACACAGTTTGGGAACCTCTGCACTACCATATGAACTAATATCTTATTATTATATCTATGACTTTTCAATTCTTTTTTCACCCTTTCCCTATAACATGCATATGTTTTGTGGTTTTTTTTTATACTGTATGTGACAAAATTTATTATGACTGAAATATGTTACATTTAGTGCAATATTTCTGACACAATTAAAATTCATTTAATTATACATTATCTTCACAGCTAACATTATTTCAGGCGCAATTGCAAAACCACCCCAAATTTATGTATTTACCTCTGAGGTTTTGGATTTAGCCTCATTTGCTATCTGCCGCAAATTAACCTATACTCATAGAAGTAGAGAGCAGGATATAATTGTTATATAAAAAAAGTCAACAGGCCTGATAAGTCTTTTTTAGTGACATCTTTATGTTGCAAAGATATATTTGTGAAAATGGATGTTTTGAACATTTGATAAATGGACCCTTATTCTTTATGATGCCAAATATAAAAAAATTGTATGCAGTAATTGTTTTCTTGTTCTGCTTGTTACTAATAATAATAATAACAACACTAATAATAATAATAATAATAATAATAATAACAACACTAATAATAATAATAATAATAATAATCACAGCATATTTAGATACGAGTTCTATTTTCAAACCCACTTTAATATGTGCAGTACAGCTGTCTTCGCTATTGTTCGGTGCTTTTAATCCCTTAGTGCTTCTTACATAATGTTACAGGACTGAGACAGTCTTTGTTTGATTTGTACCACAATCTGTTCATGTGTGATACTGTTCACTCATAATGAAATACCATGGAAATCCTATTCAAGGTTAATCTCCATATCAAGGGCTTGTTAACTACAGGGAATACAGATCAAACAGGAAGCACTTGCTATGTCTTTGAGATCACCAACTTGTATTAATACTGTTGTGTGCAGATTAATTAATGTAACTGAAACTGCGACAGATAAATTAAATCTATACCCCTACTGAACCTGTACAAACATATACAAACACAGAGGGGCTAATGCAAGAGCTGGAAGTAAATTGGGTGTACATTGCGCAAAAGAAACAAGTGTGACTGGGGGCGGGATGTACAAAAGGAAAAATGCGGTAAAACCCCCGAAAACGGGGGTTTTACCCCATTTTCAAATTCACTAAGACCCTACTGCCGCGTTTTCGCCGTCCAGGGTATTGCCATCTTTGGATGGTGATACCCTATAGAAGCCTATGGGCTTCTTATCGCCTACCGCCGCAACCTGCCGCCCCCGCCGCAGATGCCTCCCCCCGGCATACCTTCCTCCAGGCTGCCCCGGACCCGGAAGGTAATCTCCTCCTCCCCCTAGCAACGCAGCCGGAGGTCCTTCCGGCTGCAGGGGGGAGGAGGAGGCGCCGGGGGCAGCCTGCTGCTGCTTCCCGGCGTGTAGGCAGTCTGGAGAGCCGAGGGAGATGACAGAGACCCCCCGCAGACCACCTCACAGGTATCGCGGGGGGCCTCCGTCACCGCATTACGATATTGATCGCATATGTTAGTACATATGCGATCAACATCGCTGTGGTAAGCGGCGAGGGGCGGCGATGTATCTTAATACATCCTGCCCTATATGTCAATATGCAGAACTGTCTGCATCTCGAGCTGTGCCCACATACGCTTATGTGGCATATATGCCTGGTTTAATACAAACCATTATCATCCGTGTGTACTTGTACATGTCCTGTAGTAGGAGTAAAAGATACACCTCAAATAAGCAGTTTAATTTCCTGTCCAGGTCTGCATAGACCACATGTGTGTGAAAGCCTTGCTGAACTCTGCGGGCCTGAGAACACCCCATCACACCCCAGTTCAGAGACTGAATTGCATACAACTCAGCACCGCATTTGCATGCACCCTTTTACGACGCAGTGAGAATTTACACGAGATACATTCTGTAAACAGGCACAAATAATAATGTTAGGAAACCCTTTAAGGCACTAGCATAATTTAAGGTGGAATAGTAATAGATAGAAACATTAAACAATAATGAAAGAAATTTAACTTCCCTAAAATGCAGGTGTGATGGGATGGATCATGGAAGTTCACTGTCAGGAATCGGCGGTCAGCTGCGTCTCACCTAACAGCGCGCTGGTGTGCAGGCCTCCGGAGGTCATGGCCCCAGTCGCGGCTGTATGGATGCGCTGACCGTGAGCGTCATCTCCCGTGTCGCTGAGTACCCCTGAGTCTGGTCCTGCGTTTGTGTACCGCTGTGTGTCGGCATCCGGTCCGTGTGGATGCTGCTATGTCTCCTGCACTCAGCTAATCCCGGCATCTAATCCAGCCCTGTGTTTCCAGCCAGAACACTGCGACCAATCACTGCAGAGCAAAGAGTATAAGTTCCTGTCCGGGGCTCACTCTCATCGCCTCGGACAACGAGTCACATACCCTGTGTCTAGTTCTCCCAGTTCCTGCGTTCCTGTTTCCAGCGTTCCCCTGTGGATACTTCATTTGTTCCAGCTTCCATTTCTACAGCTCTCCTGTTACTCCGGACTTCAGCTACATCCAGCTTCACATCCATCAGCAGTAAGAGACTCTCCTCAGGTGTTCTTTCTCATTACTTACCTGTGCACTAATTGTCAGCATACCATCTGTGCAACTCAGCCGTATAACATCTACTGGCTTAGAAACTGTCTCCTACTTTAGCCTAAGTGTGGCTATATGGACTTGTGCTTTACAGAGACTGTGAGTTACTCATATATTCCGGAGTTCTGCTTTCCTAACCATTATCAGTTTACCCTGTGTTATTCAGAGACTGTGTATTTCCAAATACTACTGGAGTTCTGTTATTTCACCTGCATTCATTATCAAGTTTTCTCTATCGTCCTAAGTGGATGCTGGGGTTCCTGAAAGGACCATGGGGAATAGCGGCTCCGCAGGAGACAGGGCACAAAAGTAAAGCTTTTACAGGTCAGGTGGTGTGTACTGGCTCCTCCCCCTATGACCCTCCTCCAGACTCCAGTTAGATTTTTGTGCCCGGCCGAGAAGGGTGCAATTCTAGGTGGCTCTCATAAAGAGCTGCTTAGAGAGTTTAGCTTAGGTTTTTTATTTTACAGTGATTCCTGCTGGCAACAGGATCACTGCAACGAGGGACAGAGGGGAGAAGAAGTGAACTCACCTGCGTGCAGGATGGATTGGCTTCTTGGCTACTGGACATGAAGCTCCAGAGGGACGATCACAGGTACAGCCTGGATGGTCACCGGAGCCACGCCGCCGGCCCCCTCACAGATGCTGAAGCAAGAAGAGGTCCAGAATCGGCGGCTGAAGACTCCTGCAGTCTTCTTAAGGTAGCGCACAGCACTGCAGCTGTGCGCCATTTTCCTCTCAGCACACTTCACACGGCAGTCACTGAGGGTGCAGGGCGCTGGGGGGGGGGGGCGCCCTGGGAGGCAAATGAAAACCTTTAAAAAGGCTAAAAATACCTCACATATAGCCCCAGAGGCTATATGGAGATATTTACCCCTGCCTAAATGTACTAAATAGCGGGAGACGAGCCCGCCGAAAAAGGGGCGGGGCCTATCTCCTCAGCACACGGCGCCATTTTCTGTCACAGCTCCGCTGGTCAGGAAGGCTCCCAGGTCTCTCCCCTGCACTGCACTACAGAAACAGGGTATAACAGAGAGGGGGGGCAAAATAAATGGCAATATATTAATATAAAAGCAGCTATAAGGGAGCACTTAATCATAAGGCTATCCCTGTCATATATAGCGCTTTTTGGTGTGTGCTGGCAGACTCTCCCTCTGTCTCCCCAAAGGGCTAGTGGGCATTCCCTGTGTGTCTGCTGTGTGTCGGTACGTGTGTGTCGACATGTATGAGGACGTTATTGGTGTGGAGGCGGAGCAATTGCCAAATATGAGGATGTCACCTCCTAGGGGGTCGACACCAGAATGGATGCCTTTATTTGTGGAATTACGGGATAGCGTCAACTCGCTTAAGCAGTCGTTTGCCGACATGAGGCGGCCGGACACTCAATTAGTGCCTGTCCAGGCGCCTCAAACACCGTCAGGGGCTGTAAAACGCCCCTTGCCTCAGTCGGTCGACACAGACCCAGACACAGGCACTGATTCCGGTGGTGAAGGTGACGAATAAACCGTATTTTCCAGTAGGGCCACACGTTATATGATTTTGGCAATAAAGGAGATGTTACATTTAGCTGATACTACAGGTACCACTAAACAGGGTATTATGTGGGGTGTGAAAAAACTACCAGTAGTTTTTACCGAATCAGAAGAATTAAATGACGTGTGTGATGAAGCGTGGGGTGCCCCGATAAAAAACTGCTAATTTCAAAGAAGTTATTGGCTTTATACCCTTTCCCGCCAGAGGTTAGGGAGCGCTGGGAAACACCTCCTAGGGTGGACAAAGCGCTAACACGCTTATCAAAACAAGTGGCGTTACCCTCTCCTGAGACGGCCGCACTTAAAGATCCATCAGATAGGAGGATGGAAAATATCCAAAAAGGTATATACACACATGCAGGTGTTATACTACGACCAGCTATTGCGACTGCCTGGATGTGCAGTGCTGGGGTAGTTTGGTCAGAGTCCCTGATCGAAAATATTGATACCCTGGACAGGGACAATATTTTACTGTCGTTAGAACAAATAAAGGATGCATTTCTTTATATGCGTGATGCACAGAGAGATATCTGCACACTGGCATCACGGGTAAGTGCTATGTCCATTTCGGCCAGAAGAGCTTTATGGACACGACAGTGGACAGGCGATGCGTAGAGGAGTTAGTTGGGGTCGGTCTATCGGATTTGGTGGCCACGGCTACGGCCGGGAAATCCACCTTTCTACCTCAAGTCACTCCCCAACAGAAAAAGGCACCGACTTTTCAACCGCAGCCCTTTCGTTCCTTTAAAAATAAGAGAGCAAAGGGCTATTCATATCTGCCACGAGGCAGAGGACGAGGGAAGAGACAGCAACAGGCAGCTCCTTCCCAGGAACAGAAGCCCTCCCCGGCTTCTACAAAAGCCTCAGCATGACGCTGGGGCTTCGCAAGCGGACTCGGGGGCGGTAGGCGGTCGTCTCAAGAATTACAGCGCGCAGTGGGCTCACTCGCAGGTAAATCCCTGGATCCTGCAGATAATATCTCAGGGGTACAGGTTGAAATTAGAGACAGAGCCACCTCGCCGTTTCCTGAAGTCTGCTTTACCAACGTCCCCCTCAGAAAGGGAGACGGTTTTGGAAGCCATTCACAAGCTGTATTCTCAGCAGGTGATAGTCAAGGTACCTCTTCTACAACAAGGGAAGGGGTATTATTCCACTCTTTTTGTGGTACCGAAGCCGGATGGCTCGGTAAGGCCTATTCTAAATCTGAAGTCCTTGAACCTGTACATAAAGAAGTTCAAGTTCAAGATGGAGTCACTCAGAGCAGTGATAGCGAACCTGGAAGAAGGGGACTTTATGGTATCCTTGGACATCAAGGATGCGTATCTCCACGTTCCAATTACCCCTCACACCAGGGGTACCTCAGGTTCGTTGTACAAAACTGTCACTATCAGTTTCAGACGCTGCCGTTTGGTTTGTCCACGGCACCTCGGGTCTTTACAAAGGTAATGGCCGAGATAATATTTCTTCTTCGAAGAAAAGGCGTATTAATTATCCCATACTTGGACGATCTCCTAATAAGGGCAAGGTCCAGAGAACAGCTAGAGATGGGTTTAGCACTATCTCAAGAGGTGCTAAAGCAGCACGGATGGATTCTGAATATTCCAAAATCCCAATTAATGCCGACAACTCGTCTGCTGTTCCTGGGGATGATTCTGGACACAGTTCAGAAAAAGGTTTTTCTTCCCGAAGAAAAAGCCAAGGAGTTATCTGACCTGGTCAGGAACCTCCTAAAACCAGGAAAGGTGTCGGTACATCAATGCACAAGAGTCCTGGGAAAAAATGGTAGCTTCTTACGAAGCAATCTCTTTCGGCAGATTCCATGCAAAGGGATCTGTTGGACAAATGGTCAGGGTCGCATCTTCAGATGCACCTGCGAATAACCCTGTCGCCGAGGACAAGGGTATCCCTTCTGTGGTGGTTGCAGGAGGCTCATCTATTGGAGGGCCGCAGATTCGGCATGCAGGATTGGATCCTGGTGACCACGGATGCCAGCCTGAGAGGCTGGGGAGCAGTCACACAGGGAAGAAATTTCCAGGGAGTGTGGTCGAGCCTGAAAAAGTCTCTTCACATAAGCATTCTGGAACTAAGAGCAATCTACAATGCTCTAAGCCAGGCGGAACCTCTGCTTCAAGGAAGACCGGTGTTGATCCAGTCGGACAACATCACGGCAGTCGCCCATGTAAACAGACAGGGCGGCACAAGAAGCAGGAGGGCAATGGCAGAAGCTGCCAGGATCCTTCGCTGGGCGGAGAATCACGTGATAGCACTGTCAGCAGTATTCATCCCGGGCGTGGACAACTGGGAAGCAGACTTCCTCAGCAGACACGACCTTCACCCGGGAGAGTGGGGACTTCATCCAGAAGTTTTCCACATGCTATTAAACCGTTGGGTAAAACCAATGGTGGACATGATGGCGTCTCGCCTCAACAAAACACTGGACAGGTATTGCGCCAGGTCAAGAGATCCGCAGGCAATAGCTGTGGACGCGCTGGTAACACCTTGGGTGTACCAGTCGGTATATGTGTTTCCTCCTCTGCCTCTCATACCAAAGGTATTGAGGATTATACGGCAAAGAGGAGTAAGACTAGTGGCTCCGGATTGGCCAAGAAGGACTTGGTACCCGGAACTTCAAGAGATGGTCACGGACGATCCGTGGCCTCTACTTCTGAGAAGGGACCTGATTCAGCAGGGTCCGTGTCTTTTTCAAGACTTACCGCGGCTGCGTTTGACGGCATGGCGTTTGAATGCCAGATCCTAAAAGGAAAAGGCATTCCAGAAGAAGTCATTCCTACCTTGATAAAGGCAAGGAAGGAAGTCACCGCGAAGCATTATCGCCGTATTTGGCGAAAATATGTTGCGTGGTGCGAGCAGCGGAGTGCTCCGATGGAGGAATTTCAACTGGGTCGTTTTCCTACATTTCCTGCAATCAGGATTGTCTATGGGTCTCAAATTGGGATCTATTAAGGTTCAAATTTCGGCCCTATCAATATTCTTCCAAAAAAAAAAAAAAAAAAAATTGGCCTCAGTCCCTGAGGTCCAGATTTTTATCAAAGGAGTACTGCATATACAGCCTCCTGTGGTGCCTAAGGTGGCACCGTGGGATCTAAATGTAGTTTTAGATTTCCTCAAATCCAATTGGTTTGAACCACTAAAGAATGTGGATTTGAAATATCTCACATGGAAAGTGACTATGTTACTGGCCCTGGCTTCGGCCGGGAGAGTATCTGAACTGGCGGCTTTGTTTTATAAAAGCCCTTATTTAATTTTCCATTCGACATAGGGCAGAGCTGCGGACGCGTCCGCATTTTCTCCCTAAGGTGGTATCAGCGTTTCACCTGAACCAGCCTATTGTAGTGCCTGCGGCTACAGACGACTTGAAGGACTCCAAGTTGTTGGACGTTGTCAGAGCCTTAAAAATATACATTTAAAGGACGGCTGGAGTCAGAAAATCTGATTCGCTGTTTATACTGTATGCACCCAACAAGTTGGGTGCACCTGCTTCTAAGCAGTCGATTGCTCGTTGGATTTGTAACAAAATTCAACTTGTACATTCTGTGGCAGGCCTGCCACAGCCTAAATCTGTTAAGGCCCATTCCGCAAGGAAGGTGGGCTCATCTTGGGCGGCTGCCCGAGGGGTCTCGGCATTACAACTCTGCCGAGCAGCTACGTGGTCAGGGGAGAACACGTTTGTAAATTTTTACAAATTTGATACCCTGGCAAAGGAGGACCTGGAGTTCTCTCATTCGGTGCTGCAGAGTCATCCGCACTCTCCCGCCCGTTTGGGAGCTTTGGTATAATCCCCATGGTCCTTTCAGGAACCCCAGCATCCACTTAGGACGATAGAGAAAATAAGAATTTACTTACCGATAATTCTATTTCTCGGAGTCCGTAGTGGATGCTGGGCGCCCATCCCAAGTGCGGATTATCTGCAATACTTGTACATAGTTATTGTTAACTAATTCGGGTTATTGTTTAGGAAGCCATCTTTCAGAGGCTCCTCTGTTATCATACTGTTAACTGGGTTTAGATCACAAGTTGTACGGTGTGATTGGTGTGGCTGGTATGAGTCTTACCCGGGATTCAAAATCCTCCCTTATTGTGTACGCTCGTCCGGGCACAGTACCTAACTGGAGTCTGGAGGAGGGTCATAGGGGGAGGAGCCAGTACACACCACCTGACCTGTAAAAGCTTTACTTTTGTGCCCTGTCTCCTGCGGAGCCGCTATTCCCCATGGTCCTTTCAGGAACCCCAGCATCCACTACGGACTCCGAGAAATAGAATTATCGGTAAGTAAATTCTTATTATTTTACGTTCTGCTGCAAGAGACTTTTATGTTGTTTGGATTCAGTTACCTGTCACAGTTTTCCACATTACCGGTTTCCATTGTATTCAGTATTTTACCATCTGCTTTGCATTAATAAATATTAGCGCTTATGCACAGGACTTTCATACTGCCTCCCCGCTTTGTACATCGCACCAACACTGACCCACTAGCGCCCCCGCCAGGGACAGACAAAACCAGAGACCTGACATTCACATTTCATAATTCTCAATACATAGCAATAAATAAAATCAACAATAGTGTCATACGTAAGCATTAACTGATAGAAATATGTACAAAAACACAGTAATGAGTAGAAGTAATGGTTTCCTATCATTGTTTTTTTGTGTTTTATTTGAGATTGTTTGTGGGTATAACTTGGATTCACTCAGGGTGCTTATAACCTTAAAGCATACTTACCTACTTTCCTGGGGTTTTTTCTGGGTAGTTCCCTGGGCCCCCGGGTCGATTTCTAACATCCCGTCCACTTCCTAGTGAAGTGGGCAGGATGGGCAGCTAAAACTGGGAATTGTGGGCCTGCAGGGAGGAAACAGGGCTAAATGACATAATGTAATGGTTTCAGTCCCACCCCTCTGCCGTGACTGGAATGGGGCCTAAAGATATGAGAACCCTGCGCCTGACGTGGACAGCTGCATCTCCTCTTTGAGATTTTTCCAGAAAAGAGAAACATGAGGTTGCCAAGTTTGCCGTTTAGGAACACCACTACATATTGATATTATATCATTTAACAATTTACTCTGCAAACAAGTGTATGTTGAACTCTTCATTAGCCCCAGAGATATCCACCTCAAATAACACTGTGAGACAGTCCCGCACAACTAAAATGATTACATAATCAAGTACAGTCTGTCAGAAGTGGAGTGTGCTACTGTCTCCAATAAAATGGCTCCTCTGGAGAAATTTCATTCCATAACCAAGATGGCTACCAAAAACGTATCTGTGTAGTGTTCATTCTAGCACCCTGCACCTTTCAAAATCCGGCCAGTTCCTCTTTCCTGCCTGGGGTGTCGCTCTCTGCTGTGGTGCTTCTCTGTACACTCTGATCTGTTGCTCAGTGCTGTGATACAGACCTGTGTGTGCTGAGAAGCACCAGAGCAGAGAGCGACACCTCAGGCAGGAAAGAGGAACTGCACAAGATTTGAAAGGTGCAGGGTGCTAGAATGAACACTGTCTGTGCAAGTGCAGCGACATTTTGCCACTGTGTTTGAGCAACATGGTGGAGGACGGACATCATCCTATTAGCTCCAGAGACCTGTGACTTAACTCTGCGGTTTTGAGAACACTGCACCATTATCTAGGAGAAGACACGGGCTGGTTAGCTACTTATACCCCTGCCCTGCTACAGGCTCCGTTCCATTGCTGATCCAACTATTGTAACAGTAAGTACAGCTGTACATTCACTTGTGCCACAATAAACCACAGAGCCAGTAGAAAAAGGCAAGCTGGATATCCCCGATGTAAGCTGGATCCAGGTAACAGGGACAAGGACAACCGCAGCCACACCAACGCATTTCGGATATGTTCCTTTGTCAAGGTGTAGAGCAAGGTTGTAAAAGTTCCCTCAATAGTGTGCAATGATTCCACTGATTGGAACACAAACCCATAAGTTCTGAAATTGTGTTACAGTATATAGAACACAAACCAGAAATACCTGTATTCAATCATTTAAACGGGCATTGGAATGCAGACTAGACATCCTCATATGCATAACAAATGAGTACCATAATACTTTCATTGTTTGTCTCCTTCATGTGGGTAAATAACTCTGATTTCACAAATGCATTTAGTAATAGATGGTATTTGAAAAATTCTAAAAACCAGAACAATAAAATATAAAATTGATTGTACACATATAATACATATATAGACAAGCAGATATAATGAAAATGGAATATAAAGGAGATGACACCAAATATTAAATATAAAAAAAAAAAAAATTGGTTTCAAAGTCAATATTAAGGCCCATAGGGATCAAAGTGCGTAATTTGTATATTTTCTTCATCTTTTACCTTGCCAGATCTCTGTCCAAATATTTTGTTTGAGTGACCAACTCTATCCCACAAAAAGATTTCAATTGTTTAATATTACATTGGTGTTTTTCCTTAAACTGTAAACAGATATGGGGGGTAATTCCAAGTTGATCGCAGCAGGAATTTTGTTAGCAGTTGGGCAAAACCATGTGCACTGCAGGGGAGGCAGATATAACATGTGTAGAAAAAGTTAGATTTGGGTGGGTTATTTTGTTTCTGGGCAGGGTAAATACTGGCTGCTTTATTTTTATACTGCAAATTAGATTGCAGATTGAACACACCACACCCAAATCTAACTCTCTCTGAACATGTTAAATCTGCCTCCCCTGCAGTGCACATGGTTTTGCCCAACTGCTAACAAAATTCCTGCTGCGATGAACTTGGAATTACCCCCATTGTTCATGATTCGCCCCATTGTGAATGTTTTTGCAATGCTCAGCCATACATTCTTTAAGCATCTGAGTAGTTTTACCAACATATTGGCTCCCACATTCACATTCCAGTAGATAAATGCAGTTGTTACTCTGACAGGTAGGGAACACTTTAATCGTATACTTTTTGTAGATTTGGGTGGGCTGATAATCCCTAGTTTTATTCATTTGGCTCTTGCATTGCCTGCACATCATGCAGGAACCACAATGGTAGAAACCTTTGGATTTGATAGTATTTGGGTGTCCTGAACAAGATAACACACATTTAACCAGTTGATTTTTCTAATTATTAGCCTTCCTATTTAAATTTTTTTTTTAGTTATATACTTCTCTAATAAGGGTTCACTGGTTAGTATTCCCCAATGTTTTTTGATAATTATTTCAATTTATTGATGTTGTCTACTGAACTTGGTAATGAAAGATGCACTGTTACATTTAGTTTCCAGAATGATGGTCACTTCCTTAGAACCATTGAGAGCCTTTTCCTGTCTAAATAATGTGCTTTTTTTTTCTGTGTCCTTTCTACCACCTCCATAGGCTAACCTTTGGACAAAAACTGTTCCTTAAAAAGATCTGATTGACCTTTAAATTCTTCCAACTTTGTGCAATTTCTTCTAAGTCACTGAAATTGGCCAAAAGCTACACTTTGTAATCCCATAGGATGTCTACATGGACAAGAGGACTGAATGGCTCCAAGGGACAAGGTGAGTATAGTGTGTGTATATATATCAAACTTTTACTTTCTAAGGTGTGTGACTACTGCCTTAATTCTACTATTTCTTTTACACGGGTACTATAGTTACCAGAGGGCCCATAATTACCCACATGCTTGTGGTTCTTCAAGTATCGGCATGCAGAGAGGCTTGCTAGGACCTGTAGTCCTCCTGTAAAAGACAGTATTACTTTATTTTAACAAGTCCCCACTATCAACATTGCACCCACTGGCAATGGGTGTGGGGGATAGCCCCGGGCTTCACATCAGGCCTGGGGTACACTGAAGAGAGGGGACCAGTTTATTGGGGAGTCCCCACTTCCACCTGAAAGCTTGGCATAGCCTGACTGGTTATTGGGTAATAATGCTTTGGCCATGGGGGACCCTGTCAAGTGTGTCCCCTGCTATGGCATTGCCCCCTTGCTAGTGTAACCTGGGGCTGGTTTTAAAAATAAGGGGGATCCCTACTGATTCCCAGTGCTGGTTTATTAAACATGGGGGACTCCTTCACATTTTGTTCGCTCTATTATGAATGTGAGCACAGTGCTGGTTATGCTTTTGGGGTGTCCCGACCCGTAGCATTTTTTTCTTCTGAAAATTAACTATTTACTTTTAAGCACTGCACAGATCACACTGATCTGTACAGGCTTGTGCAGAACACGCTGGACAAAGGCAGGGCTCACTACACTCACACTATTAACCACTTGCCTGGCATGGTCGCAACAGATGCGACCACACCAGCAAGAGCCATATCTGACCTGGTCACACAGGATGTGACCAGTCAGATAAACAGTGTTTGCAGCTGCAGGGAAGCGAAACTTCCCTCCGCTGCTGCTCTTAGAGAGGGACCGGATGGTCCCTCTGCCTTTCCACACTCTCCCCCAGTGTTTGCCATGCTCCCAATCATTACTTATCGGTCAGCACAGCAGGACCCCCCCCCACCTGGCGACTGCAGACAATAGCAGCTGCTGGGGAAGTGTAAATCAGCCCCCCCCCCCCTTCCTCATGTACCTGGTGGCTGACCCCACTGTTAAAAGTAAAGTCACAATGTTTCCAATGTTCCCGGTGTTTCGATGGTGCCGACCGATGTTCTGATGTTTAAAAATCACAGATTAAAAAAAAAAAAAAGAGTCAAACGTTTTTGTTTTTTTTAACTAAAATTATTTTGGATCAGGTTAAATTCATGTTCTTCACCTAATTCACTCATAAAAAAAATCCTGAGAATTTCTGAGCATGTTTTTGGGAAAAAACGTGATTAACACATGATTGTAAACACAATCAGAAAACAGGATTCTGTCAAACACGATTCTTAGTAAATTTGTGAGTTTGATCTTTAAAAACTGTCCCGTAACCCAGTGATGCCAATCGTGTTTAAACTCAGCCAGACAAGATTCTTAGTAAATTTACCCCTTATATACCATTGTAGCGAAGTCTTCTCTAACTAGTTTTTCAAAGGTCTCAACAAAACAACCTTTTTTGTAGGTTGGATAAAAAGAAGACTTGAATTTTGAATTTAGAAACATTTTCAATGATTTCTGGAACTTGTGGTCCTTCTTTCTCTTCATCCTCAAAGAATATATTAAGGTTCCAATTTTTTCACAAATTTTTGAAGTCTATAAAGACGTCCAAATGATCCATTTTGCACTCTGGAGCGAATTTAAGACCTTTCTCAATACTTTTTGTTCATATTCAGTAAGACCATAGGGGGTAATTCAGAGTTGATCTCAGCAGAAAATTTGTTAGCAGTTGGGCAAAACCATGTGCACTGCAGGTGGGGCATATATAACATGTGCAGAGACAGTTAGATTTGGGTGGGTTATTATGTTTCTGTATAGGGTAAATACTGGCTGCTTTATTTTTACACTGCAATTTAGATTTCAGTTTGAACATATCCCACCCAAATCTAACTCTCGCTGCATGTTATATAATCTGCCCCCCCCCCCTCCCCCTGCACTGCACATAGTTTTGTCCAACTGCTAACAAATTTGCTGCTGCGATCAACTCTGAATTAGGCCCACAGTTGCTAGAATGATAAATCTTGGTCTGATAGGCCCTACACACTGGCCGATTTTTTGAAAGATATGAACGATCTCGTTCATAAATGAACGAGAACTCGTTCATATCTTTCAGTGTGGAGGCTCCAGCGATGAACGATGCGCGGTCCCGCGCTCGTTCATCGCTGGTCCCCCGTCGGCTGTGCATGCAGGCCAATATGGACGATCTCGTCCATATTTGCCTGCAGTTCTATGGAGCCGCGTGACGGGGGGAGTGAAGAAACTTCATTCCCCCCGTCACTGCCCCCCCGCCGCCGGGTCGCTCGTCGGCCGTATCCGCCGTCGGGCAGCTCGGCGGCGGATCGGCCAGTGTGTAGGGCCCCTTAGTTTCACTTTGATTAATGATAATATAGTCATTATTGATATTTGCTCTTACTCTGGAATGGCCTTCCCGGTTATTAGTAGTCATTATAACTGATCTGCTCAGCAAGGCAGACTTTCCACCCCTTTTATCACACAACTTTATTTTTTGTGGGAACTTAGAGTGGGTGCGATCTAGTCTAAAAAAAAAAGACCTAGGAACAGTGGATTTATACCAATTAGGTTGAAAAAAATGTCCTTTTACAGTATATTGATAAATCTGATCTGATACCTACTACACGGAGATATAAATTTGGCCTCTTGAATAATTTCTCATTTGGCAAGGATCAGTTTACATTTAAGTTATATTTAGAAGACAAGTATCTATAGGGCTAATTCAGACCTGATCGCTGCTGTGCGTTTTCGCACAGCAGGCAATCAGGTCTGAACTGCGCATGCAGATGCGCAGCAGTGCACATGTGCATGCCAGAGATGCTATCGCCATCTCAGCCCAGCGATCGCCTCTGCCTGATTGATAGGCAGAGGCGTTTGCTGGGTGGGAGGGGGCGGGCCGTTTTGGGGATACGGTCAGGGCAACGCTGGAATGCCCAGACCGTGTGGGCCGCGGCGGGTGTGTGACGTCACACACAGCCGCTGCGACCCAGGATGCAACAAGTAGCTCCCTGCCAGTGCTACTTGTCAAGCACAAAAGCATTGCCGCTGTGTGATGCTTTTGTACTTGTTTTAGGGCCTGACATGCGGGGCGGACTAGCCCCGTGCTGGGCGTCCCCCTGCATGTCAGAATAAATGATGGTAGATGTGCTAAATTTAGCACATCTACGATTAACTCTGAATTACCCCCAATGTGTCATCAACTTTTACCAAGTTGTTCACGCACAGAGCATAAACAATAGCAACACCTTTTCTATATGATCAAATATTACTAATCGTAGGCCCAAAAAATGACCAAGCAGTCAGATCAAAATCTGGAAATTAACTCATTCTGCAACATATAATTGCACCACCATTTTAAAATATTTTCAAGTGGGCCACCTAAAGACAATGCATATTGGCTCACAGAGCTCCTGCACAAACAAGCCAAATAAGGTAACTCTAGAACCCCATACCCTGAATATGTTGGCTATCTGAGCTTGATATTGACATCCAAGTATGCAAAACATCTCTTCACAACTTAAAAGTTGAGCGCTGGCTGAAGTTTGTTACTACTTCACGTTACCAGATAAAATGGGACTTCATGCCATGCAGTCATAGATATTACCCTCAGTCTTCTAGTCAACATAAACAGAATCTACCCATCAATTAAATAGGACATCCTATCTGTCCAAATTTAGACCATATCTGAAATGCCTTTTAAAACACTTGGTCCCCACCATTAGGAACTCCAATCCACTTATAGTGAGACATCTATTCAATGCTTATCCCTGGGCTCAACCAGGGATGTTATGAATCCACACATTTATTAAAGCATGTATTTTCATGTCCTTTTGTAATATGTAATATATTTTGAAAATACCACCATCCAGCTCTTCCAGGATTTAGCTCCCACAACCATCTCTAAAAAAAAAAAGACCTAATGGAGACCATACAAGTCCTCTCCTCACTAATCTATGAAACTCATTTTGTGGTAACTTCTGTTAAATAGTCAGGATTCCCTCTACAAACACATATCCACCACATGACCATATTGATTGTTTAGTTGTTTGGATCATGGATAACTGATAAACTAGCAGAAGTACTGTTGGTATAGTGTCCACCTCCCTGTCTCCTCTTTCTTTATAATGGAAGATAGACATCTTTCAAGTTGTACCAGCATCAATGTCTAATGATTCCAACTAAGCCACAAGTTATAAATGTTTAATTTGGGCTTTTGCACCATTTTGTTTGTGTTTTATCTGTTTATTGGTGGGAAACTTATTTATTAATATTAATAATTGCTTAAATAAATATTTATTTAAGTGCAGATATATAGATAGTAGTGATGAGCGGATTCGGTTTTACTCGGTTCGATATGCTCAGGTATATGGCGCTGATCCCAGGTAGCTATTATTAACTTTATCAGGTTATATAATTACCCTTTATAACAAAATGTCCCCCAAATAATCACTGATGTATTTTGAAAAGGGTATAAAAGGGTATAAAATACACACCTTTAGTAAACATATGACAAATATTAAAAACCATAAAGTGCATAAAAACTCAGAAATAGAGGGTCCCTCCTTGCTCATACCGATTTGGGCTGGTGGTGTGTGTAAAAATAAGGTGGTAACCAAGTACCAAATTATTGACAGAGTTTGTTGACGCACCTCAGCGCTTTTTTCTGATGATAGAGTCGAAAGGGATCCATAGGTGCTGACAAGGCATCTGCACAATGCGTTTCAGATCCAGGTGATCCTTTATCAAGTGCCATGCATGTGCCTTATACTGCCTTTTAAAGCCAAGAGCCGCTTGTTCCTGCCTTTCCTAACCGTAAGTTATGGTGATTTGCGTTCCACTACTTGGATACCAGAAACCGGAAGTCGTTCCACCTTGTAACGTTCGACCTTGCATTCCATTTACCGAAAGTGGACAGCCGGTGATGTGATTTCTCTGTTTCCTGTTTGTCATAGTGATCAGGGGAGCAGTGTTATGGATGCTTAAATAAATTTAAAGCCAAATTCTTTTTTCTCTCCACACCTTCTTTAGAGATCTAGTGCCGTACTTAGTATTCCTGTAAAGTCTTACTCTGCCTTGGAAGGTGGGATTTATAGAAGATCTCAGTCCGGATTCAGGATTACATAAAATGGCATAAGAAATGTATTTAAAAGTTAGATTTACAAATGTACACATGATGTACAGCAAAATGGTGATTGGATGACTAAATCTAATACTCTAAAAAATAACTTACACAGTGATCACATTTTAAGATATGGGCGGAATCCTATTACAGTAGCTGTGGTGAGTTAGTGCAGCTTCAGGATTCCATTGGGGCTATGCTATTAGCCTCGTAAGCAGACACTTATCGGTGATTTTGCTTCGGGTGCCTCAGGCACACAAAGCAGGATCCTTGATAAGCAGCCCCAGTAGACCCATTATTGGACTGCGATGTAATCACGGATGTGTTATCGACCGATAACGGGTGAGTTACGGCACGGTAAAAATGCGCTGTAATTTGATAGCCCGATAGTGTTATCAAGCTAAAAAGCCTGTTATTAACGTGCGGTAACTCACCGCACATAATAGGATACAACACATGGGGTGAGATTCAAATGATATATCACGCCCAATTTCTTTTCTACAATCATCTCCGTTATAGCGCACATTGCGCCCATAGTAATCAGGTTTAGCTGGGTAAAGGGTTGGGTTCCTCGCTACTCTGGGGGTAGCGAGTTGAAATAATGATACAACGTCCCTGAGGGCAGAAACAAAATGGTTGTGGAAAGGGGTGAAAATAATTGAATCCCGCCCCATGGAATCAATTGAGAAACCATATTAATTCAAAGTATGAATTGAGACCATTGGGGATTAGGGTGTCTAAGATATATATCCACCCCATTTCTTTTTTAGCCAATGTTATTTCTGTATCTTTGATTCTCCAGTTTTATTTGCTCAAGTCCTGTACAGTTTTCTGAGCTTTATGGACTTTTTTAAACTGCAGATATGCCAATACACTTGTTTTTTGGCACTTTGATGTGCATTATGCAAGAGCCTAACCTACTCAGCATAGCAACCAATCACATTTTACTTATCATTTATCTAGTACCTACTAGAGGATAGTAGCTGGAATCTGATTGGTTGCTATGGGCAACGTCTCCACTTCTATAAACATGCACTTTAGTAAATATACCCTGTGATAAAAGCACTGGTAAGATTGTACATGGGAGATATGCCGGTATTTGTCCCATGTTTCTGACCTGTATGTTTTAGAACACCAGGAAAATGTCTGTGATTACAAATCAGATTTGGTAAGACTTTTGGGCTTTAGCAAAAGCTAGTTAAGGGTTCCTGGGGTTATGAATGGAGAGTGAGGCGGGCTCCATCTATTAGGCCCATTTCGGGTCTTCAGGTCTTCAGCCTGAGAAAAGGCTAATTAGTGCTTGCACATGTAGAGACTAATAAAGGTGTGTCAGGGTTTTACTCTGTGTCTCACTACCTGGGGGAACAGGTTGAGAGACACGGTGATTACTGGCTGTGAGCATTGTGCTTATGTTTTGTGTTAGGGACAGTAGGTCCTACCTGAGGGAACCATTCTCTTTAACTAGAAGCCATAGATTTATTTTCATGTTTTCTGTACTGCACAATGAAACTAGCTACGGCTAGACTGTACGAATACCCTGGACTAGGGTACTGTTTCCGTGCTGCTGTGTATTTGGAAGTGCCCATCTACCCCTTGAGAGGGCGCCCATACCTTGATCTCCTCACAACCCCTTAGAATGTACTGACTCTGCACCTACAGTGTACTGGCCCAATGTTGAGTAGCAATGGGACCTTATGCAGGCTTCCCGTTGCTACTGCAATATTTTGTGTGGGTTGATAATGAGTGCATGAATTAAAGTTTTTGCAGTGTATTTTGTGAGAAACGAGCATATTCTGTAAATGTATCAAAGATTTATGTAACACGACTTGGAAACAGATTACATATGGGCAACAAAGGACAGTTCTGAGGAAAAGATGACACCTGGGCAGCAGGCTTGAGGGTTAGGGTTGATTATTGTGTAGTCAACAGAGATAGCGATGTCCGTCCGGTAACTTCTGTTGACTGGTGGGAATATTATTTGCTCCTTTTTTGACAGATTGTGTTTGAGTTGGGGAATAGGCATTAAAAATTAAATGGCAGAAAGACAGTAACATGGGCTAATACAGAGTGTGAAAGATTCAGACAAGTTAAGTTACTTTGAGTATCATCTGCATACAGAAAATTAGCTTATTCATTTTTCAAGAGATGTGGTACATATAGAGAGGAGAGGAGACTTAGGACTGAGCCTTGTGGTACTCCAACATGTAAAGGAAGAACAGAGGATGAAGACCCAGAGAAATTAACATTAAAAGAGCAATTGATTGTCAGTGCTGTATCGATGGAATCAGGGCTGTAACTAATACCCCTTTTCCACTGTAGCACGGGTCGTAGCCGTGTCGCCTGACACGGCTGCGACCCGTGCTACAGCCCCCTTTCAGACAGCGTTCACCAACCCGGCATATTGCCGGGTTGGTGACGCTGCTAGTGACGCGGCAGGGGCGGCGCTGGGAGATCACATGATCTCCCAGCGCCGCCCTCCCATACACTGTGAACGGGAGCTGTGTCGCCTCGACTCGCACACTCTTAGACCCCTTTTCAACTAGCTCCTTAAAACAGAGGTAAATGCGCGGGGGCGCGCATTTACCCCTGTTTTAAGGAGCTAGTTGAAAAGGGGTCTAAGAGTGTGCGAGTGGTGCCATTTCCCGGGCCATGGGGGCAACACTATTGCAGCCCCATGTCTCTAGCATGGGGTTTCTAGGATACCTGGAATATAGCACTGCAATAGAGCTGCCCGGAGTATCCAAGTAATGCTCTGAGCACACACCCTGCAGCCTATTGGAGCTGCCCAGAGCGCCATTAGGATGCTTCATGAAGGGATCTACTTCCTAGAGCTGGTGGACCTGCCCCCTAGAGGTGATGTCATAATGTCACAAATTTAGGGAGCGTGGGTGGCACAGGGTAGCATTATCACTGACCTGGTTTGGGAGCGTTGTGGACTCGGGGTTTCTTCCGGTGACCGGGAATCGGAACCGCAACTGGGCCGCAGCAGAGATGGCCGAATGTAAGTTTTCCTCATGCAGGATCAGGTCGGCAGACAGGAGGCACGCGTGGACGCTGAAGGTCTCCTGAAAGACAGAACTTGAAAGGTGCTGATGAATCAGTGAGGAATACCAGGTGCTGGAGGCAAAAACTGCGCTAAAGTGCACTGGGGTTTGGAGAGACTGAAGTGCTTGTAGGCGCTGAAGTGCTTGGAGGCACTGAGGTGCGGGGAGGCGCTGAAGTGCTTGGAGGCGCTGAAGCGCTTGGAGACACTGAGGCGCTTGAAGGCCGTGAGGTGCTTGGAGGCACTGAGGTGCTTGGAGGCACTGAGGCGCTTGGAGGCACTGAGGCGCTTGGAGGCACTGAGGTGCTTGGAGGCACGGAAGTGCTTGGAGGCACGGAGGTGCTTGGAGGCACGGAGGTGCTTGGAGGCACGGGGATGCTTGGAGGCACGAAGATGCTTGGAGGCACGAAGATGCTTGGAGGCACAGGGATGCTTGGAGGCACGAAGATGCTTGGAGGCACGGAGATGCTTGGAGGTACGGAGGTGCTTGGAGGCACGGAAATGCTTGGAGGCATGGAGGTGCTTGGAGGCACGGAGATGCGGGAGCACTGGAGATCACAACTTCTGTAGGTAGAATAGATGATACTCGATGCAGTGCCTGACGCCTGAATTTATACTTCCCACCACCATCTGGTTGGTGGGAAGTGGCTGATGACGTCACCCGCCCAGACGCCGGGCCGAGCGATGGAAGCCGGGAGCCGCCAGCGAGGACGGCCGCATGGAGGACCAGCGCGCCCGGAGAGGTAAGTAAGGCGGACGGGGCGGCGGCGTTACAAGCATAAAGCCTTGTTCCAGCCCTGAGTGGAATGTTGGGAATGAGAGACTAACTGATGAGTTATTAGATTTGCATAAGTAATAGGGCATTTGAATGGTGTTTCGAATTTATCTAATGTATGTAGGAGGGGAAGTAATAGACTAATATACTTCAGTGAGAAGTGATATAGATCAAGCATGTGAATTACTACATTTGAGGCATTTCTCTTTCTGGCACAGGGCACCAAAAAGTCTAGTTATGGCTCTGCTGAATAACCCCCATAGTGCTCAGTGACCACCAATGTCACAACCCTTTCTTAAGTCTGAGGAAATACTGCAGAACTAATTTCTCAGGTAGAAAATGGCAGGGGATGTGGGTGTAAGAAAGCCTGTGCATTGTGCATTAATACTTGACATTATTATATTGTGTATAAATAGGATAAAGCAATACTGTCAAGCTGCATTTTAAAGCTATCTCTACAGTATTGTGTGGTATAAGTTTAAACATTAATGTCTTTTTTTTTTTTTTTTAGATGGACGCACCTAAAAACGTTTTTTTTTTTAATGCATTCCTCAGATGCATACCTACATACAGTATGTTGTGTCTGGAAATGCAGTCTTCATTTTACACTTGTTTCCAGGAGTAGGAGAGTAACTAGTCCACATTCTTTATGGATCTCTCTTACTTGCTTGTGTCCGGTCAGTAACTCCCATCATAAGCAACAAACAAGTCTTTGTAAAAACAAGAGCAATTGTGCACATATCAATGCGTGACTTAATGGAAGATAAAACTGGTTTTGCATTATTATTATTATTACATTTTATTTATAGGGCGCCACAAGTGTTTCGCAGCGCCGTACAAAGGACAGTACAGGGAGACAAAACTTAGCATAACAGTAAATAAATAAAAAATGGAGTGCAGGTAACAAAGAGCAACACAATTCTCAAAACATAATACAGCTTAGATGCAAGTAGCGAAGGAGTAATCATTGTACTACTTGGGGCTGGCGGCCATAAATAGAGATGAGCCTTAACCAGCAGGACAGAAAGCAGGTAAAGATGGTCGCTGAGTGAAATGTGTCAAGAAGAGGGTTTAGACAAGAGGAAAGAGGGCCCTGCGCATCATGCCAAATAAGTCGCACTGGCGGCTACTCAAAGCCACAACCAGTGTGGCTACATCTGCAGGCAATGAGGTATCTTTTAGTTTGGATACTTAGTTTAGAATATTTGAAATCAAAATGTTCTGTTAAAATAAAAAGATACATTTTTTCTAAATTTACAAAGAAAATGTTCAGCTTTTCCATGTTTTTGTATACAATTAATCACATGCAGCTGAAAGCAAATTAACCAAGTTCATTTAGCTTGTTTCTTATAATTGTGTACAGTATTGGTCATATGCTCGAAGGAAAATGTTTACTTTACTGCTCCCTGCTGCTTATTCTCATTTTGTATTCAGAAGAAAGGCGCCCCTAGCTGTTTTATGTGCTGACGACTGAATCTTATCAGAAGAAAATTACATCACAGGTTACCTGAGGATCGCTGTCTTCATAGTTACATTAAATTGACTGCACAAATTAGTTGAAAATTTTCTGTCACTGAAAATAGATTGCAGGAAACACTAACCTGGCTTGTTTGGGCCTGATTCATGTTTAAGGCACACTTACCGACATTCTGGCTGCTCTTTGCGGGAGAGAGCAACCAGGTCGGCTCAACAGGCGGGCTGGGGAGCGCTGTGACGTAAGGAGGGGGTGGGCTGGAGGCAGGATGGGGGTGGAGCAAGGGTGGGATGGGGGTGGGGTTACGGTGACACATCTTTTAAGCCCCGCCCCGCTCTGTAGTGGCACGATCACCGGCATTACACTGCAGGGGGCGTGGCTATGATGACGCGATTCAGCAAGAATCGCATCATCGACTGCCCGGACCGCCCACTTTACACACAAAGTGGGCGGACGGACAGGGAGGACCCCTCAAATTGGGAGACTTGACTGCTCTTCCGGGGAGCCGGGAGGGTCACCCGATTTTCGGGAGCCTCCCGGCCATTCCGGGAGAGTAGGCAAGTATAGTTTAAGGCAAAAAAGCAAGCAACTAACTGGGCAAAACCATGTGGCACTGCAGGTGGGGCAGATGTAACATGTGCAGAGATTTATAGATTTGGGTGGGAGTTGTTCAAACTGAAATCTAAGTTGCAGTGCAAAAATAAAGCTGTCTTAACATTTGTGGGCGACATGCAAAAGCAGCCACTATTTACCCTGCATAGAAACAGTATAAATATATTTGCTCCCCTTGCATGGCAACATGGTTTGTTCCAAACACAAAGTTTCATTTTTGTTTTCTTTCTTAACTTAGGGTGTGCACACACGGTGAGATCCTTGCTATGCCCGATTTTCACTTGCGATTTCCCTTGAAC
Organism: Pseudophryne corroboree; assembly: GCF_028390025.1. NCBI lineage: Eukaryota > Metazoa > Chordata > Amphibia > Anura > Myobatrachidae > Pseudophryne > Pseudophryne corroboree. The sequence continues at coordinate 203,571,312 of NC_086448.1, forward strand.
TCCCCGGAGCCCAGCACCATCGATTTTGACTAACTTTGCTTGAGATATGGAGTATGTGTTCTTACAATTTTGGCTTATGTGAGATTTTGGCTTCTGTGAGATTTTGGCTTATGTGAGATGTCATTGACATGTGAGATGAACTAGATAGTACACCGATCTAGCAAGGATTGACTTGCTTGCACAGTCTATCTTTTCTTGCGATGCCGACCTGGCGGGACCGCGCATCGGGATCTCAAGGTGACTTTCACCTTGCGATCTGCACTAACTTTTCTTGCAATTTTGACTATATAGTCTAAATCGAAAGAAAAAATCTCACCGTGTGTACACACCCTAAGTTATACCTCCCAACATCACCCTCTCAAGGAGGGACAAAATGCTCTGCTTTTGGACTTTTCTCTTAATTTGTGATTGTCAGCACCTGTTTTGAACAGGTTAATCCATAAGAAAGGAGTTTCAGCACAGGTAATGGCAATTAGAATTTAAGAGGTAAGCCCAGGAGCAGAGCATTCTGTCACTACTGGAGATGGTCATGTTGGGAAGTATGTAACTTACAAACATGAACCAGGCCCTTTGTTTACATTGACAAACTAAAAATGACCACAACCTTGTTTTCTTAAGCGCATATTGGGGGTAATTCCGAGTTGATCGCAGCATCAAATTTGTTAGCAGTTGGTAAAACCATGTGCACTGCAGGGGGGGCAGATATAACATTTGCAGAGAGAGTTAGATTTGGGTAGGTTATTTTGTTTCTGTGCAGGGTAAATACTGGCTGCTTAATTTTTACACTGCAATTTAGATTTCAGTTTGAACACACCCCACCCAAATCTAACTCTCTCTGCACATGTTATATCTGCCACACCTGCAGTGCAAATGGTTTTGCCCCACTGCTAACAAATTTGATGCTGCGATCAACTCGGAATTACCCCCATTGAATGCTGCAAAAATCAAAATGAGAACGAACAAATAAGATAAAGCACTTTAATTGTCGGCTTACTATCATACTTAACAATAAACGACAGATGGAATAACTTGCGCCCTCTTAGCTGCAGCTTAGTCCTGTTCACAAGGGCACCAACTCATGGTCAGCATAAACACAAATAATTGAAGAATGGTCCTCAAGCGCTGATAAGTTCTTTAGCGGTATCCTGATGAGGATCCCCTGCGTGTTGTCAATATAAATAAATATATTACCCACTAGAAATACCACAGCAGCTGGAAGGGGTTTGTCAGACCCCGCTAAAAGATAAACAATATGCAAAGAGGTACCAGCGCTATGAGTTGTGTCGCCAATTGTTCAATAAATCAATTACCACTGGATCAGTTAGAAATTTTAATAAACATAATTATCACATAAATTAAAAACGTGAAGATGAGGTATTTAAGAGTTAACCATACAATTAAAATATAAAATGCAATGTGATAAAATAAAAAATAGGAATTGGCTCTGAGGTGATAATGATTCAAATTGCTGGAAAGGACCCAACCATTATTTTAGTGATCCCGGACTTAATAAAGTGCAGATTTCCTCCTCCTTAGAATTATTTGTGCAGTCAGCTAGTAATACCCTTAATAGTACCTCTCACACAGTTCCATATAAAGATGGTGATGATTGCTCGTCTGTGCAGATATTCAAGGGGTTTCCATAATCTTGCTGGTTGTGCTGAAAGGAGTGGTTTTAGAGATGAGCGGGTTCGGTTCCTCTGAATCCGAACCCGCCCGAACTTCAGGTTTTTTACACGGGTCCGAGCAGGCTCGGATCTTCCCGCCTTGCTCGGCTAACCCGAGCGCGCCCGAACGTCATCATCACGCTGTCGGATTCTCGCGAGGCTCGGATTCTATCGCGAGACTCGGATTCTATATAAGGAGCCGCGCGTCGCCGCCATTTTCACACGTGCATTGAGAGTCATAGGGAGAGGACGTGGCTGGCGTCCTCTCCGTTTAGAGAAGAGAGAGACACAGTATTTTCGGGGAGCATTATTAGGAGGAGTACTACTGTATACTACTATACTACTTGCTGAAGTGATATTTATAGATTAGATAGTGTGACTGTAAGTGTATTATCTGACTTGTGGGGGAGACACTGACAGTGGGGAGCAGTTAGAGTCTGAGAGCAGGACTCAGGAGTACATATAACGTACAGTGCACACTTTTGCTGCCAGAGTCAGTGCCACACTGCCATTGTTGTGACCACACTGACCACCAGTATAATAATATATTTTGTGATTGTCTGCTTAGGCCTCGGAGTACTAGTTGCAAGTTGCAACGTGACCTGTCCTGAAGTGACCACCAGTTTAATAATCAATCACCACCAGTTTAATATATATATATATATATATATATATATATATATATATATATATAATTGTATATAATATATATATATATATATATATATATAATATTGTATACCACCTACCCGTGGTTTTTTTTTTTTCATTCTTCTTTATACATACTACTATAGTAGCTTACTGTAGCAGTCTGCGGTGCTGTGCTGACCTGACAGTGTCCAGCAGGTCCGTCATCAGTCATTACATAATAAATATATATAGTACCTGTCCGGCTGCAGTACTAGTGATATTATATTGATTTCATCTCATTATCAATAATTTATCATCCAGTCTAGACTCTATATTAGCAGCAGACACAGTACGTTAGTCCACGGCTGTAGCTACCTCTGTGTCGGCACTCGGCAGTCCATCCATAATTGTATACCACCTACCCGTGGTTTTTTTTTTTTCTTTCTTCTTTGTACATACTACTATAGAGTATAGTAGCTTACTGTAGCAGTCTGCGGTGCTGCTGAGCTGACAGTGTCCAGCAGGTCCGTCATCAGTCATCATTACCTAATAAATATATTATCTACCTGTCCGGCTGCAGTACTAGTGATATTATATATACATACATATATATATTGATTTCATCTCATTATCAATCATCCAGTCTATATTAGCAGCAGACACAGTACGTTAGTCCACGGCTGTAGCTACCTCTATGTCGGCACTCAGCAGTCCATCCATAATTGTATACCACCTACCCGTGGTTTTTTTTTTTTTCGTTCTTCTTTGTACATACTACTATAGTATAGTAGCTTACTGTAGCAGTCTGCGGTGCTGCTGAGCTGACAGTGTCCAGCAGGTCCGTCATCAGTCATCATTACCTAATAAATATATTATCTACCTGTCCGGCTGCAGTACTAGTGATATTATATATACATACATATATATATTGATTTCATCTCATTATCAATCATCCAGTCTATATTAGCAGCAGACACAGTACGTTAGTCCACGGCTGTAGCTACCTCTGTGTCGGCACTCGGCAGTCCATCCATAATTGTATACCACCTACCCGTGTTTTTTTTTTTTCTTTCTTCTTTGTACATACTACTATAGAGTATAGTAGCTTACTGTAGCAGTCCGCGGTGCTGCTGAGCTGACAGTGTCCAGCAGGTCCGTCATCAGTCATCATTACCTAATAAATATATTATCTACCTGTCCGGCTGCAGTACTAGTGATATTATATATACATACATATATATATTGATTTCATCTCATTATCAATCATCCAGTCTATATTAGCAGCAGACACAGTACGTTAGTCCACGGCTGTAGCTACCTCTGTGTCGGCACTCGGCAGTCCATCCATAAGTATACTAGTATCCATCCATCTCCATTGTTTACCTGAGGTGCCTTTTAGTTGTGCCTATTAAAATATGGAGAACAAAAATGTTGAGGTTCCAAAATTAGGGAAAGATCAAGATCCACTTCCACCTCGTGCTGAAGCTGCTGCCACTAGTCATGGCCGAGACGATGAAATGCCAGCAACGTCGTCTGCCAAGGCCGATGCCCAATGTCATAGTACAGAGCATGTCAAATCCAAAACACCAAATATCAGTAAAAAAAGGACTCCAAAACCTAAAATAAAATTGTCGGAGGAGAAGCGTAAACTTGCCAATATGCCATTTACCACACGGAGTGGCAAGGAACGGCTGAGGCCCTGGCCTATGTTCATGGCTAGTGGTTCAGCTTCACATGAGGATGGAAGCACTCAGCCTCTCGCTAGAAAACTGAAAAGACTCAAGCTGGCAAAAGCACCGCAAAGAACTGTGCGTTCTTCGAAATCCCAAATCCACAAGGAGAGTCCAATTGTGTCGGTTGCGATGCCTGACCTTCCCAACACTGGACGTGAAGAGCATGCGCCTTCCACCATTTGCACGCCCCCTGCAAGTGCTGGAAGGAGCACCCGCAGTCCAGTTCCTGATAGTCAGATTGAAGATGTCAGTGTTGAAGTACACCAGGATGAGGAGGATATGGGTGTTGCTGGCGCTGGGGAGGAAATTGACCAGGAGGATTCTGATGGTGAGGTGGTTTGTTTAAGTCAGGCACCCGGGGAGACACCTGTTGTCCGTGGGAGGAATATGGCCACTGACATGCCTGGTGAAAATACCAAAAAAATCTGCTCTTCGGTGTGGAAGTATTTCAACAGAAATGCGGACAACAGGTGTCAAGCCGTGTGTTGCCTTTGTCAAGCTGTAATAAGTAGGGGTAAGGACGTTAACCACCTCGGAACATCCTCCCTTATACGTCACCTGCAGCGCATTCATAATAAGTCAGTGACAAGTTCAAAAACTTTGGGTGACAGCGGAAGCAGTCCACTGACCAGTAAATCCCTTCCTCTTGTAACCAAGCTCACGCAAACCACCCCACCAACTCCCTCAGTGTCAATTTCCTCCTTCCCCAGGAATGCCAATAGTCCTGCAGGCCATGTCACTGGCAATTCTGACGATTCCTCTCCTGCCTGGGATTCCTCCGATGCATCCTTGCGTGTAACGCCTACTGCTGCTGGCGCTGCTGTTGTTGCTGCTGGGAGTCGATGGTCATCCCAGAGGGGAAGTCGTAAGACCACTTTTACTACTTCCACCAAGCAATTGACTGTCCAACAGTCCTTTGCGAGGAAGATGAAATATCACAGCAGTCATCCTACTGCAAAGCGGATAACTGAGGCCTTGGCATCCTGGGTGGTGAGAAACGTGGTTCCGGTATCCATCATTACTGCAGAGCCAACTAGAGACTTGTTGGAGGTACTGTGTCCCCGGTACCAAATACCATCTAGGTTCCATTTCTCTAGGCAGGCGATACCGAAAATGTACACAGACCTCAGAAAAAGAGTCACCAGTGTCCTAAAAAATGCAGCTGTACCCAATGTCCACTTAACCACGGACATGTGGACAAGTGGAGCAGGGCAGGGTCAGGACTATATGACTGTGACAGCCCACTGGGTAGATGTATGGACTCCCGCCGCAAGAACAGCAGCGGCGGCACCAGTAGCAGCATCTCGCAAACGCCAACTCTTTCCTAGGCAGGCTACGCTTTGTATCACCGGTTTCCAGAATACGCACACAGCTGAAAACCTCTTACGGCAACTGAGGAAGATCATCGCGGAATGGCTTACCCCAATTGGACTCTCCTGTGGATTTGTGGCATCGGACAACGCCAGCAATATTGTGTGTGCATTAAATATGGGCAAATTCCAGCACGTCCCATGTTTTGCACATACCTTGAATTTGGTGGTGCAGAATTATTTAAAAAACGACAGGGGCGTGCAAGAGATGCTGTCGGTGGCCAGAAGAATTGCGGGACACTTTCGGCGTACAGGCACCACGTACAGAAGACTGGAGCACCACCAAAAACTACTGAACCTGCCCTGCCATCATCTGAAGCAAGAAGTGGTAACGAGGTGGAATTCAACCCTCTATATGCTTCAGAGGTTGGAGGAGCAGCAAAAGGCCATTCAAGTCTATACAATTGAGCACGATATAGGAGGTGGAATGCACCTGTCTCAAGCGCAGTGGAGAATGATTTCAACGTTGTGCAAGGTTCTGATGCCCTTTGAACTTGCCACACGTGAAGTCAGTTCAGACACTGCCAGCCTGAGTCAGGTCATTCCCCTCATCAGGCTTTTGCAGAAGAAGCTGGAGACATTGAAGGAGGAGCTAACACGGAGCGATTCCGCTAGGCATGTGGGACTTGTGGATGGAGCCCTTAATTCGCTTAACAAGGATTCACGGGTGGTCAATCTGTTGAAATCAGAGCACTACATTTTGGCCACCGTGCTCGATCCTAGATTTAAAGCATACCTTGGATCTCTCTTTCCGGCAGACACAAGTCTGCTGGGGTTGAAAGACCTGCTGGTGAGAAAATTGTCAAGTCAAGCGGAACGCGACCTGTCAACATCTCCTCCTTCACATTCTCCCGCAACTGGGGGTGCGAGGAAAAGGCTCAGAATTCCGAGCCCACCCGCTGGCTAACCATCATACCAGATCACTTACTTGCTGTATTGGATGAATAAAGAAGCCGTGTGTTTTTTTTTGAAAAATACTGGCCTGCCTTATTCCTGCCGCCCATACTGTGAGGGATACGAAAGATACCTTGATGTGTACGCGGGATAGGACACTAATGTAAGTGTTATTCCAATAGCTAAGTCCATTGCAAGTGAAGTGTACCGTGGATGTATGGTGATAGAAAGATACCTTTACATGAAAGCGAGACAGAATAATAAAGTGAGTGTCTTTCTGATGTGTGGAAAGAGCTTGAAAGAAACTTTGGACGAAGATTGAAAAGTCTCAAGTTGTTTATAAATTTCATTATTTTTAAACTCAGCGCTAGTCTGCAACCATCTATTGCTTGTGTATATCTCGTGTGGTTCATAGGGATAAATAAGGGAATATCCCACGTGTTGCAAACAGGCTGCTTTTAACTGGCAGCGCAGGGCTGCATACAAAAACTATTGTCAGGGTGATGCAGGGCAGTCTGGAGCGACTGCTGATGCTGACATCTGGTCCGGACTGAAGGACCTGACAACGATTACGGACATGTCGTCTACTGTCACTGCATATGATTCTCTCAACATTGAAAGAATGGTGGAGGATTATATGAGTGACCGCATCCAAGTAGGCACGTCACACAGTCCGTACTTATACTGGCAGGAAAAAGAGGCAATTTGGAGGCCCTTGCACAAACTGGCTTTATTCTACCTAAGTTGCCCTCCCACAAGTGTGTACTCCGAAAGAGTGTTTAGTGCCGCCGCTCACCTTGTCAGCAATCGGCGTACGAGGTTACATCCAGAAAATGTGGAGAAGATGATGTTCATTAAAATGAATTATAATCAATTCCTCCGTGGAGACATTGACCAGCAGCAATTGCCTCCACAAAGTACACAGGGAGCTGAGATGGTGGATTCCAGTGGGGACGAATTGATAATCTGTGAGGAGGGGGATGTACACGGTGATATATCGGAGGATGATGATGAGATGGACATCTTGCCTCTGTAGAGCCAGTTTGTGCAAGGAGAGATTAATTGCTTCTTTTTTGGTGGGGGTCCAAACCAACCCGTCATTTCAGTCACAGTCGTGTGGCAGACCCTGTCACTGAAATGATGGGTTGGTTAAAGTGTGCATGTCCTGTTTATACAACATAAGGGTGGGTGGGAGGGCCCAAGGACAATTCCATCTTGCACCTCTTTTTTCTTTAATTTTTCTTTGCGTCATGTGCTGTTTGGGGAGGGTTTTTTGGAAGGGACATCCTGCGTGACACTGCAGTGACACTCCTAGATGGGCCCGGTGTTTGTGTCGGCCACTAGGGTCGCTTATCTTACTCACACAGCTACCTCATTGCGCCTCTTTTTTTCTTTGCGTCATGTGCTGTTTGGGGAGGGTTTTTTGGAAGGGACATCCTGCGTGACACTGCAGTGACACTCCTAGATGGGCCCGGTGTTTGTGTCGGCCACTAGGGTCGCTTATCTTACTCACACAGCTACCTCATTGCGCCTCTTTTTTTCTTTGCGTCATGTGCTGTTTGGGGAGGGTTTTTTGGAAGGGACATCCTGCGTGACACTGCAGTGACACTCCTAAATGGGCCCGGTGTTTGTGTCGGCCACTAGGGTCGCTTATCTTACTCACACAGCTACCTCATTGCGCCTCTTTTTTTCTTTGCGTCATGTGCTGTTTGGGGAGGGTTTTTTGGAAGGGACATCCTGCGTGACACTGCAGTGCCACTCCTAGATGGGCCCGGTGTTTGTGTCGGCCACTAGGGTCGCTTATCTTACTCACACAGCTACCTCATTGCGCCTCTTTTTTTCTTTGCGTCATGTGCTGTTTGGGGAGGGTTTTTTGGAAGGGACATCCTGCGTGACACTGCAGTGACACTCCTAGATGGGCCCGGTGTTTGTGTCGGCCACTAGGGTCGCTTATCTTACTCACACAGCTACCTCATTGCGCCTCTTTTTTTCTTTGCATCATGTGCTGTTTGGGGAGGGTTTTTTGGAAGGGACATCCTGCGTGACACTGCAGTGACACTCCTAGATGGGCCCGGTGTTTGTGTCGGCCACTAGGGTCGCTTAGCTTAGTCATCCAGCGACCTAGGTGCAAATTTTAGGACTAAAAATAATATTGTGAGGTGTGAGGTATTCAGAATAGACTGAAAATGAGTGTAAATTGTGGTTTTTGAGGTTAATAATACTTTGGGATCAAAATGACCCCCAAATTCTATGATTTAAGCTGTTTTTTAGTGTTTTTTGAAAAAAACACCCGAATCCAAAACACACCCGAATCAGACAAAAAAAATTCGGTGAGGTTTTGCCAAAACGCGGTCGAACCCAAAACACGGCCGCGGAACCGAACCCAAAACCAAAACACAAAACCCGAAAAATTTCCGGCGCTCATCTCTAAGTGGTTTGCAGGTAGAGTCCTTGGAAATCCGAGTGTGCAAAGGAGTCCTTATCTGGATCAAACTGGACAAAGGTTGGGATTCCACAGCAGTGCCTTAACGCGTTTCCCTGAGCCAGGTCACTCAGCTTCTTCAGAAGAAGCTGAGCGACCTGGCTCAGGGAACCGCGTTAAGGCACTGCTGTGGAATCCCAACCTTTGTCCAGTTTGATCCAGATAAGGACTCTTTTGCACACTTGGATTTCCAAGGACTCTACCTGCAAACCACTCCTTTCAGCACAACCAGCAAGATTATGGAAACCCCTTGAATATCTGCACAGACGAGCAATCATCACCATCTTTATATGGAACTGTGTGAGAGGTACTATTAAGGGTATTACCAGCTGACTGCACAAATAATTCTAAGGAGGAGGAAATCTGCACTTTATTAAGTCCGGGATCACTAAAATAATGGTTGGGTCCTTTCCAGCAATTTGAATCATTATCACCTCAGACCCAATTCCTATTTTTGATTTTATCACATTGCATTTTATATTTTAATTGTATGGTTAACTCTTAAATACCTCATCTTCACGTTTTTAATTTATGTGATAATTATGTTTATTAAAATTTCTAACTGATCCAGTGGTAATTGATTTATTGAACAATTGGCGACACAACTCATAGCGCTGGTACCTCTTTGCATATTGCGTGTTGTCAATATAGGTGGAAGAAAACAAATTATCCAATGGCCCACAATATACTGTCGCCACTGAACACTGTTACAACAAATTTATTTGGTACAGATAAAATACAATAGAGTAACAGTAAAAAATGTATATATAGTGTAAATTTTAAACTCTTAAAAAAGTGGGGAGAGGGGATGGATTGTACTTTAAAACCACATAAACATGGTTCTAAAACCAGAAAAATAAATAATAAAAATGTTCAAATATCTAGAACGAATAAAGGAGAGTCTTAACTTATAGGTAGAGGGTCACAGAGGGAGAGCCCAAAGCGTTTCGTCCTGTTGACTTCTTCAAGTACCCCTTGAAGAAGTCAACAGGACTAAAACCAAGTATTAAGAGGTGTTCACTATATAGGATTACCAGATGTAACACAGGTATTATAAATAAGGACTCGCAGGCAGGTATTCCGCATACAACCACAGTGTCTTTACTGGCATCAGACACTGTAGCACAGCATACTCAGGCTTGGGCCTGGTCACACAGATATATACAGACATAAAGCAACAAACATAAAAGTCCTAGCACTTCACATGCTCTATAGTCATTCTGCTGCAGTGGCTTGCAGCTACACATGCCATGCTCTCCTGGCACGGGCAATGTCCACAGTCCCTGGTGCTATAAGCTGAGCCCTGCTCACTGGCCTCTAACAGGCATCAGTGCAATACATTGTGGGTAAATAGGATTTTTAAACCCCTCTCCTGCACCTGACTTCCTGCTGTCTCTGGGTAAGCTGGAAAACCTGGACCTCTGTTTCTCCAGCTACAGCTGTGTAATTTAGAAAGCCTGGAATTATAAACCTCCACTGCAGGTGTAGAATGTGCAGGCCTTGTTTTCTTCTCCCTTGGAGGAAGCTGATTCCACCAGAATGTGGGCAATTGTGGTGAGACACAAGCCCTCTCACCACATATACCATACCTCCCAATTTTCAGGTCCAGCAAAACAGGACTCTCGTGCGTTGTAGGCCCCTGTTTTTATCACTGTGGGGGCATGGCCAGCGTTTTGTGAGTTGCTTCCCATGCCCCTACTCCCTCTACCCGGTGAATAGCTGCCATGCGCATGTGCACAGCATCTACTCACCGATGCACAGCTAAGCAGAAAATGAGAGAGAGAGAGAGAGAGAGAGAGAGAGAGAGAGAGGGTATCCCATCTGACAAACAAATGAAAAAGAAAACAGATGCATTGCCCTTATATAAATGTATTCACAGAACATTTATAAAATTGAATAGATAAATTGATTCGTACTAAAACTTAAGTCAAGATTTTTGTTGTACATAAAACATATGAACAATACAAAGAATGAATGTGCTCATGCCAGAGGCAGCTGGAAACAACCATCTGTATAAAGGATGTGGCTCTGGATCCTCTTCTCCTACAAAGGTGTGACTAATACCCCTTTCACACCGCACAAATAACCTGGTTTCGACTCGGTATATTGCCAGGTCGACACGGGTCACTGTCCGGTGTGTAACGGGCCAAGGACAAATTCCTGGTTCGCCTGACCCGGTAATTCAACCCGGGTTATAAGAAGTGTTATTCCCAGGTAATTGATGGGTCAGGCGCAGTATGAATGGGTTCCCCGGGTCGATTCGACCCGGTACCCGTTCACTGCATAGGAGGAGGCAGTGCAGAAATGATGTCATCTCGCGTTGCCACCTCCGCCCCGGCCCCCTATGCCAGGTTGGAATTGCGGTGTGTAGGGTCCAATGCCGGGTCCCACCCGGGAAGGACCCGTTTCCAATTCCTGTGTGGGACCTGGCATTGCGATCTGAAAGCGGTATTGAGCTCCTTAAGATGATAGAAGCCTGGTAGACATCCTGGATAAATAATGGGGTCCGAGAGGTATAAACAGCAGGGCCGTTTCTAGACAATTTGGCTCCCAGTGCGAGATTTCAAAATGCGCCCCCCCCCCCCCCCCATTGCTATAAAAAAAAATAGCGTGCCCCTCCCCCCCATATAGCTATCAAGAGAAAAAGCATGCGCGCGCTCCCGACAAGGGTGTGTGGCCTGATTAAAATGGGCGTGGTCTCATTAAAGTGGGCGTGGCCTCGTCTGATATCATCACGCCCACCACAGGGGAAAAAAAATAAAAATAAAAAAGTCCCCATTTTACACATTACAGCAGGCAAGTGTCCCCATTTTACACAGCGCGGCAGGCAGGTGTCCCCATTTTACAAAGTGCGGCAGGCAGGTATCCCCATTTTACACAGTGCGGCAGGCAGGTATCCCCATTTTACACAGTACGGTAGGCAGATATCCCCATTTTACAAAATGCGGCAGGCAGATATCCCCATTTTACACAGTACGCAGGCAGATATCCCCATTTTACACAGTACGGCAGGCAGATATCCCCATTTTACACAGCGCGGCAGGCACGTACCCCCATTTTACACAGCGCGGCAGGCACGTGCCCCCATTTTACACAACACGGCAGGCAGGTGTCCCCATTTTACAAAGTGCGGCAGGCAGATATCCCCATTTTACACAGTGCGGCAGGCAGGTATCCCCATTTTACACAGTACGGCAGGCAGATTTCCCCATTTTACACAGTACGCAGGCAGGTGCCCCCATTTTACACAGTGCAGCAGGCAGGTGCCCCCAATTTACACAGTGCGGTAGGCAGGTATCCCCATTTTACACAGTGCGGCAGGCAGGTATCCCCATTTTACACAGTGCGGCAGGCAGGTATCTCCATTTTACACAGTGCGGCAGGCAGGTGTCAAGTGGGGGGGGGAGGAAGGGGGAGAGAGAGAGATAGAGATAATACTTACATCTTCCCGCTCTTCGGGTCCGGCCGCCTCACGTCCCTCGCGCCGGCCGCCTCCTCCTTCCAGGCTTAACTCCTCTCCTCCCTCTTCCCGAGCGCTCCTGCTCGGGGGGCGGGGCTTCGCGGAATGACACGTTTGTGTCGTTACGTCACGACGCAAACGCGTCATTCCGCGAAACTCCGCCCCCCGAGCAGGAGCGCTCGGGAAGAGGAAGGAGAGCAGATAAGGACACACAAAGTGCCGCGGCGGGCGCCCCTTGCGGTTGCACGGCTCGCCCGCCGCTAGAAACGGCACTGATAAACAGTACACAAACTAGTTCCTGAAAGCCGCTAATGTGTGTTTTGTTTTTTTCAAGTGCCTGTTTTTATGTATTTCTTTAAACCAAAATTACCTTAATATAGATTTCACATTTTATAAAAGTGAAGAAGCAATAAATCTCCTTAATTTAATGATCTATATTGAAGATGGCTAAATACCAACTAGATACTACAAGAAATCCACAGACACCAACTGCTATATAAATGGATGTGATAGCAAATGTCGTCACATGACCAGTCGCAGCATCCCCACTTTTAGAGTGCCGACAGGGGATGGGGTAATTCATTTTCCCCTTCCCTGCCCCCTACCCTAACCAGTGACGTGCGGTGGGGTGAGGAAGAGCCTTTCCTGTCATACTAATGTTTGTGCCAGAGTTTTGACTGTGTAAAGTATATGAAAAATACAAGGAATATGTTAGAAATATCTCCTTTGCATTATTCTAATCATTTTTAAAGCCAAAACTCTGGAGTAAAAGGTCTATGGCAGGTGAGGCACTTATCTTTTCAGCTCTGATCAAAACTCACCAAATTTCCAGGAGTTTACAGTGCATCCAGAAAGTATTCACAGCGCTTCACTTTTTCCACATTTTGTTATGTTACAGCCGTATTCCAAACTGGAATAATTTTTTCCCCTCACAATTCTACACACAATGGGGGTAATTCAGAGTTGATCGCAGCAGCAAATTTGTTAGCAGTTGGGGGTCATTCCGACCCGATGGCACTCTGCAGTTTTTAGCAGCCGTGCGATTGGGTCCAAACTGCGCATGCGATGTGGCCGCAATGCACAGGCGCATCGTTGCTTAGTGCCGGGAAACGCCAGGCAGTGATGAAACTAACGAAGCTCGGGATCGCATCGGCGACAGCAGGAAGGCATTCCTGGGTGGCAACTGACCGTTTTCTGGGAGAGTCGACGAAACCGCAGGCGTGACCAAGCGTTTGCAAGGCAGGTGTCTGACGTAAATTCCGGGACCTGACAGGCTGAAGTGATCGCAGCGGCTGAGTAAGTTCTGAGCTACTCTGAAACTGCACATGCGTTCGCACACTTGCTAAGCTAAAATACACTCCCCTATAGGCGGCGACTACCTGACCGCACGGGCAGCAAAAAATTGCAGCGTGCGATCAACTCGGAATGACCCCCCCATGTGCACTGCAGGTGTGGCAGATATAACATTTGCAGAGAGAGTTAGATTTGGGTGGGTTATTTTATTTCTGTGCAGGGTAAATACTGACTGCTTTATTTTTACACTGCAATTTAGATTTCAGTTTGAACACACCCCACCCAAATCTAACGCTCTCTGCACATGTTATATCTGCCCCCCCCCCCGCAGTGCGCATAGGGGGTCATTCCAACCTGATCGCACGCTAGGATTTTTCACTGCGCTGCGATTAGGTCAGAACTGCGCATGCGTATGCACCGCAATGTGCAAGTACGTTGTACAGGTACAAAGCGGATCGTTGCTGAGCGATGGATTTTACGAAGAATCCATTCGCACAGCCAATCGCAAGGAGATTGACAGGAAGAGGGTGTCAACTGACTGTTTTCTGGGAGTGGTTGGAAAAAAGCAGGCGTGTCCAAGTGTTTGCAGGGCGGGTGCCTGACGTCAATTCCGGGCAAGAACAGTGATCGCAGTGGCTGAGTAAGTCCAGAGCTACTCAGAAACTGCACAAAACTTTTTTGTAGTGCTCGGCTGCACATGCGATAGCACATTTGCAAAGCAAACATACACTCCCCTATAGGTGGCGACTATCTGTTCGCAGTGCTGCAAAAAATAGCTAGCGAGCAATCGACTCGGAATGACCCCCATAGTTTTGCCCAACTGCTAACAAATTTGCTGCTGCGATCAACTCTGAATTAGGCCCGATACCCCATAATGACAACGTGAAAAAAGTGTTTGAGATTTTTGCAAATGTATTAAAAATAAAAAAAACTTAGAAATCACATGTACATAAGTATTCACAGCCTTTGCTCAATACTTTGTTGATGCACCTTTTGGCAGCAATCACAGCCTCAAGTCTTTGTGAATATGATGCCACAAGCTTGGCACACCTATCTTTGTGCAGTTTCGCCCATTCCTCTTTACAGCACCTCTCAAGCTCCATCAAGTTGGATGGGAAGCGTCGGTGCACAGCCATTTTCAGATCTCCCCAGAGATGTTCAATCGGAATCAAGTCTGGACTCTGGCTGGGCCACTCAAGGACATTCACAGAGTTCTGAAGCCACTCCTTTGTTATCTTGGCTGTGTGCTTAGGGTCGTTGTCCTGCTGAAATATAACAGTCACCCCAGTCTGAGGTCAAGAGAGCTCTGGAGCAGGTTTTCATCCAGTATGTCTCTGTACATTGCTGCATTCATCTTTCCTCTATCCTGACTAGTCTCCCAGTTCCTGCCGCTGAAAAACATCCCCTGAGCATGATGCTGCCACCACCATGCGTCACTGTAGGGATGATATTGGCCTGGTGATGAGTGGTGCTTGGTTTCCTCCAAACATGACGCCTGGCATTCACGCCAAAAAGTTTAATCTTTGTCTCATCAGACCAGAGAATTTTGTTTCTCATGGTCTGAGAGTTCTTCAGATGCATTTTGGCAAACTCCAGGTGTACTGCCATGTGCTTTTTACTAAGGAGTGGCTTTCGTCTGGCCACTCTACCATACAGGCCTGATTTAAGAGATGGTTGTCCTTCTGGAAGGTTCTCCTCTCTCCACAGAGGAATGCTGTAGCTCTGACAGAGTGACCATCGGGTTGTTGGTCACCTCCCTGACTAGGGCCCTTCTCCCCCGATCTCTCAGTTTAGATGGCCGGCCAGCTCTAGGAAGAGTCCTGGTAGTTCCGAACTTCTTCAATTTACGGATGATGTAGGCCACTGTGCTCATCGGGACCTCCAAAGCAATAGATATTTTTCTGTACGCTTCCCCATATTTGTGCCTCGAGACAATCCTGTCTCAGAGGTCTACAGACAATTTCTTTGACTTCATGCTTGGTTTGTGGTGAGACATGCACTGTCAAGTGTGGGACCTTATATAGGCAAAACTATGTGCACTGCAGGGGGGGGGGGCAGATATAACATGTGCAGAGAGAGTTAGATTTGGGTGGGTTATATTGTTTCTGTGCAGGATAAGTACTGGCTGCTTTTTTTTACACTGCAATTTAGATTTCAGTTTGAACACACCCCACCCAAATCTAACTCTCTCTGCACATGTTATATCTGCCCCACCTGTAGTGCACATAGGGGGTAATTACAAGTTGATCGCAGCAGGATTTTTGATAGCAATTGGGCAAAACCATGTGCGCTGCAGGGGAGGCAGATATAACATGTGCAGAGAGAGTTAGATTTGGGTGGGTTATTTCGTTTCTGTGCAGGGTAACTACTGGCTGCTGTATTTTTACACTGCAAATTAGATTGCAGATTGAACACACCCCACCCAAATCTAACTCTCTCTGCACATGTTATATCTGCCTCCCCTGCAGTGCACATGGTTTTGCCCAATTGCTAACAAAAATTCTGCTGCGATCAACTTGGAATTACCCCCACGGTTTTGCCCATCTGCTAACAAATGTGCTGCTACGATCAGGTCTGAATTAGGCCCCTAGACAGGTGTGTGCCTTTTCAAATCATGTCCAATCAACTGAATTTACCACAGGTGGACTCCAATTAAGCTGTAGGAACATCTCCAGAATAATCAGTGGAAACAGGATGCAGCTGAGCTCAATTTTGAGCTTCATGGCAAAGGCTGTGATTTCTTAGTTTTTTCTTTTTAATAAATTAGCAAAAATCTCCAAAAATCTTTTTTAACGTTGTCATTATGGGGTATTGTGTGTATAATTCTGAGTGAAAAATGAATTTATTCCATTTTGGAATAAGGCTGTAACATAACAAAATGTGGAAAAAGTGAAGCGCTGTGAATACTTTCTGGATGCACTGTAAAGATATAAATATACAAGAAAAGCGGAAGTCAGAAGGTAGTTGGATATAGGACATGTACAATGTAAGAGCGCCCATGTAGCTTAATACTTGTATAATACTGTATATAATTTAGGTAAGTATACAATTTTTAATTATGAGTGCTGATAATTTACACAATTAAAGATGGAAGAAAGATAGGTGTCTGTCACTCACCCATCAGGCAACGTAATAGGAGGTTCTCCCATGAGAATACCATTGGGTGAGTCACATAAAGTGATAATCTGAGATTGTGTTGAGGTTGATAAAGTTGTCATTTAGCTTTCCCATGAATCACAAAGGAGGAAAGCTTCTTCTCTTTGTCAAACACTTCCACCCAATCCATATGAAATATGAAATGAAGGGGTATATTTACTAAGGTGTGAGTTTTTTTTAGAAGTGGAGATTAGCAACCAATCAGATTTCACTTAACATTTGTCTAGCTGCTTTTAGAAGATAATAGATAGAATTTGATTAGTTGCTATGGGCAACATCTCCACTTCTACAAAACTCACACCTAAGTAAATATACCCCTAAATTTCTCGCTATATATTTAAAAGTTGATGGGGGTTTGGTGTATCCACTCTCATAAAATGGTCTTTTCTGCGGCAGTACTTATAGCGAGCAATCATTTTCTGCTGCCCAGAGTAAGTCTCTGCCCTCTCGGAAAAATGCCCAAGAATGAAAGGCACAAAGTTGTAAATTTTAAAGAATCTTTTACTTTTTCTTTTTTTTTTAAATCTTGTCAAGTGGAATTATAAGACATATTGTATGCCCTCAGACTGGCCCGGCAAAATTATAAATGAACCCTACAGTACCTGCACCTGTCCAATGTTGGCAATGAAACTTAATATCATTATATTTAGCAGCAATAAAAACAAGTTATTTTTTAGAGAGCAACTACGATTCTATACAGAGAGCATCTCTTGCGAGCTCACCATATAATATAGATAATACCACCGACTGGTATATAGGGGGTGATTACGAGTTGTTCTCTCGCTAGCTGCTTTTAGCAGCAGTGCACACGCTAAGCCGCCGCCCTCTGGGAGTGTATCTTAGCTTAGCAGAAGTGCGAATGAAAGATTAGCAGAATTGCGAATAGAAAATTCTTAGCAGTTTCTGAGTAGCTCCACACTTACTCAGCCATTGCGATCAGTTCAGTCAGTTTCGTTCCTGGTTTGACGTCGCACACACGCCCAGCCACTCCCCCGTTTCTCCAGACACTCCCGCGTGCGCATTTTTGCCTTAATCGCTCCGTTGCGAAAATCGGCAACGAGCGAACAACTCGGAATGACCCCCAGAGAGCATCAATAATACAGAGAGCATCAATTACCGCCATATAACACAGCGAGCATCAGTGAATGCCATAATACAGAATATTTTTCAATGCCTTTATCATTTCCTTGTCAATAATTAACCCTTCCTAAAAATACTATATATATTTCAGCATCATTCAAACAACCCCATTCATTATAATTAATCCTGTATAATTAACCCCTTTACAATTATTGCTATCATAATCCCCATTATTAATTAGCCCGAACATCATGAAATAATTCCATTCATGTATATTACCTCATATCAGGCTCAGAACAAAAAACCCTTCATATTAATTAACCGCTTACACCCTTTATTAATATTACCTTTCATCAGCTATACCCAACCCCCTATAATATCGTAACTGACCTGGTGGTCTCATTTGATTCTGCTCTTGGTGCAGCCACAGCATGCAGGAAGCAGAGAGGCACTACAGGTCCTGCAGAGGCTGTGAGTGGGGAGAAGGGGCATCAAAAGAGACAGGGGCCGTGCAGTGCAAGGCCACTAGGAAGGGATAAAATGTATGCACTGCAGGTGATACTGGATCTCACCCACTTAGTATTGTGGCTCTGTGTCCCCCCTGCTGGTGCCCCCTCTTCAGAAATCTGGGCACCTACCCAGTAAGCCCCCATAGCTGCGCCCCTGAACACTACTTTAAACATTGGTGTGTAAATGAGCCCATCCTGTCACAAAACTGAGGTATTCAGTGCTCCCCAGTCATGCTCTCTCTTAACTGCGCCGCACTCTGAGGCACTGTCCGTCATCTGCTGGTCTGTCTGGCATCCTGCGCTGTCTGCTGCTGCGATGTGTCTCTATTACCAGCACTCCCATGCCTGGTGGCCATTGTCAGTCTCCACTGCCCACTCCACGCTGGCAGTTCCCTCCAAACCAGTCATGGATGGAGCCATGACAGTTCTGATCAGCTGACCACCCAGAGTCCAATCAGCAGAACGCCAAGGATATAAATCCTGAATCCTAGCACAGGCATATCGCCAGTGCTCTGTTGTCTATCAACCTGTTGTGAGCGCCAGACTCTACTGCTGAATTCAAGACTAGTGCAGTTTCCATCTCCAGCACTCCCTGGCTTACTGAGCTATCCAGGTCAGCTGCTCAGCTCAGCATAGCAGCATGTCGAGATCCACTGGTACAGCCAATCCCAGTGATCCTAAAGGGCTGGTCAGTTCATCATTGCAGCATATCCAGATTCACCAGTACAGCCAATACCACTGATCCTAAAGGACTGCTCAGTTCATCATTGCAGCATATCCAGATTCACTAGTACAGCCAATCCCAGTGATCCTGAAGGGTTGCTCAGTTTATCATCGTAGCATATCCAGATTCACCGGTACAGCTAATCCTAGTGATCCTGAAGGACTGCTCAGTTCATCATTGCAGCATTTCTAATTTGTTGGTACACCATATCCCAGCGTTCCTGAAGAACTGCCCTGCAACTTCATTGCAACATTTCCAATTTGCTGGTACAGCTTATCTCAGCGTTCCTGTACAGCTGCTCCTGCAAATCCATTGCAGCATTACCCAATTTACTGGTACAACCCAGGGACGTACAGTCAGGGGAGGCAGGGGAGGCAGTGCCTCCCCTGTAATTCATGATTAAAATAATACAAAGAAGATACTTATGACACATATTCTGTGTCATAAGTATCTGTTTTAGCCTCTATATTATTGTAATCATTTTCAGCTTTTAAAAAAAAAGTTTTAATAGTGTTTTGGAGGCACCGAGAGCGGTGCCTGCCGCTGTCAATTGTAAAGGAGCGGAAGCGGGGGGCGGCATCTAACATCGGGCAGTAAAAGCCCATTCAAAAAATCAATGAAAGCGGCACTAGCAGAAGTGCCTCTTTGACAGGGGCGTGCTTTCATCCCATATGAAAGCACGCCCCTGTCACTAAGAAAGATGTGATTGGCAGTGGCAGCTTTGGGGGAGACACCAAGGCAGGTGTCCACCCTGTCACCTTGGTTTTTTCCCTTACCATATGCAGGAACCGTCCCCGCCTGCCCGCCCGCCAGCCCTCCGGTCCATTCCGCAGCTCGAGTAAATAGAAACCCCCCTGGCTGTCGATCCGGAGCTCAGCCTCGCCTGTGGCTCAGGCTGGCGCGTAGAGGGAGCAGCTCTTCTCAGGCTGCTCTCGTTGCGTGCGGTGAGAGGTGCTGGCTGGTGCAGCAACATTAGCAACACTATAACAACATTGTAGCATCACTCCCGGCCAGCGGGCAGGCACAGACTCCGTGGAGAAGAGCAAGCAGGTGAGATATACCTGGGGGGCAGGCGCCGGTACTCTTGTAATAGGTAAAAGTTTGACCAGGGGGAATGACAGTACACATGTGCTGTCCGTCTATGAAGGAGGAATGATGCTGCTACGCTGTCTGTGGGGAGGGGAGAATGTTGGAGCTCATTGTGATGCCGATATACGGACCTACTGAAAGGCGAGAGGTGAGCGGGGAAGGGGACGGGGAGGAGACCGGCTGTGCCTGTGCCACTGGGATGCGATGGGAGGGGGAAGCAGAGGGGGCTGCTTATGCCGCTGAGACGGGTCATCACCTGTGACTGCGGTGTGGGGTGGGGATCTGCCTGAGTAGTGTGAGGCATCCCCTGTGACTTGTGGGGGTAGTAGGTGATAAAGCTAAATATTTATCTTATATAAAACCCTTTGTGAGGTCTAAGAACACTGTACGCTATTTACGTATGGAGTACCGTAAGGGTACGCTCGTTGCGTAACAATCGCTTAGCCGTGGTCGAGACGCTCAAGCGTCACGTTCGCTCACGGCCAAGAGATCACAGGCAGGCACGCTATTGGCTGCCGACTAACGTAATGATTCGCTATAGCGTAGCGGCCGCTCTGGACCACGAGGAGATCACCAGCGGCGCAGACGCTCACAATGTTAAACTTTTATATCTAAACCATAAACAATGTAATATGCTGTAAAACCTTAGTGTAGAGATAGGGTGTAGATGCAACACAGTGTAACCTTATTAACTTAAAAGCTGTTTGAGCGTCACCGACGCTCTGAGAATACTTAACACTATAAGAAATACACAGATACCGTGCTTAGGGTCCAACGCCTAATATATATATATTATGAATGTTATACTTGCAAAAGAATTATTACAATACAAGTCATACACTACAATATAACATAGACTACCTAACCAGATAACTACACATGAAATACAATACAATACTATTACGTTTAAGAGAATACGAGAGAAAGAGGAGAAGAGAGAGAGAGAGAGATATGGCCCACAACAACAAGAAAGACAATATGATTGCGGAGAAAACTTACGCACAAAGGAAACGATCGCATGCGCCTCTGGACATCCAGCTCCCGATTTTCAGCAATGATAACAGTTGAAGAGTGAGAGCTGGATGTGATCGGCTTGTCTATTTATGCCCCACACACAATACAATTCAATGGTCCCTACAATCTCATTGTTCATTGGACACAGGAATTCCTCCTCGCATTATAACAAAAGGTCATAGGTTGATTCATACAGGTGGGCTGTGACGCTCAGGTGGGTGGGAAACTAGGTTTCCCGCCGCATGGATAAGTAAGTGCAAATAATAGTAAATGGACATAAACTTCTTATGTCCATAACTATTCGCACGAGCGATTAATCCGCTTCAAACCAACACCGGAATATTGCTAATTAAATACTCTTCCGATGGATACTAAACACCACTGTATTACTCCTGTCTGACCCTTCGTATCAAACAAAGGGGGATTTCTCTGTTCATGAACATTCTACATTAACCAAACTTTCAGATTCTATCAAAGGGACCATGATCTACAAAATACATTATATAGTGGAAATATGTAACGATTGAGTCGCACGCTACGAACACATGAACTCTACCGTAAATGCACATACCGCGCGCCCGCGGGTGCCCGCAACAGTGAGTATGCGCACGCACGGGAGAGCGCACGCATGCGCAGCGCAGACCTGTGTGAGGTGCAAATATGGCAGTGTGCATCGTGATATTTTTCTGACTTTGACAGTCCACCCTTTGGCAGTCAACAATAACTGCCACTTCCTAAAACATTTCAAAAAGAGAAAAATATATGTCAGGGGTTAATACATTTACATGGTTGGGTAGGGGAGGAGAGGAGAAGGTAGGAAAAGGGTATGACCTAGTGAGATAGCAGAAGCATGTGTGTATGAATCCGTGCTTGGGGGTCATGTATCATCGTGCCGTACGTGTTTTAAATCAAGCTTCGAGGTATTGCGAAGTATACATTTGAATTCCTTCTTATCCCGCGGTACGGGTCTGTGGATGGGCTGTCAAACTTTACCGAGCTCTTTTCGGATTTTGGTTGTAACAAAATGGGGAGCACATTTTAGTTGATGATACATGAATGGGGGAATATGTGATTGCTGATATCTGTGCCTGTATTCCCTATACTATGTGTGTAATTACCTGAAGGTTGTAGAGATGAAGAAAAGACATAATTACGGTAAATGCAGTGGTATTCTATGTCAGGTAAATGAACATTTGTCGGTTGAAGTCTTGTTCGGTGTCTGTTGGTTGCAGTCTTCTTTGTGCTTTTGCCCATAAGGTGCGAGCAAAAGCTTTGTCAATGTCCATAGATTTACAAAAGTGTTGGGCTAGCGTAATTTTAAAATTTCTAGGGAAACTGGGGATCTATGGCATAGTTCATCAAAAATCTGTGTATAAGGTTGTCAAAACTTCTTCTTTAATCCATCAGTTGTCTGTATACAGGATCATCAAATTCCTCGTCCAAGTGGGTCTTTTTACCTTGGAGAAAACGGAAAAAACAGGTGAAAGAAACGGACCGTAGAAATCGCATTTTCATCACATCATTGTTTCTACATTTGGGTCATAAATCAAATCCATTGGAATTACAATTTCCTCACTCCTTAAACTCATCACCCTGGTACTTCGTTTGCACTTCGTTAAAGCCTGACCGCATCTAAATATCAAGCCAATCGTTACGATAACACCTAAGATACATAGGAGAAACTTCCCTACATCCATTATGACTCCTTGAGCCCATTCTCCTAAACCGGAGAACCAATTTCGCGGGTTCAACCATGACACCCAACCAGTCAGCTCATTACTCACAGCAGCAAGGGTGAGATTGTGTCTCCTGCGAAATTCCCACTTCAGTTGGAGAATATCGTCCATCTTTTGGTCTATGACCTCGACCGGGTCCTCTGTACTATTTGTAATATATGTGCAACATTTCACGCCGTACTGCGTTGCCAGTGTGACACAATATCCACCTGTTACTGCTGTGAGATAATTGAGAATCATTCTATGCTGAACTAGTTCTGTTTTATAAGCTTGAAGTTCTCTTCCAGTATACCTAAACGTGTCATCATACATTTCTGTGATATTGTCTAACAAATTTGCGAGCGCAGATATGTATTTATAATTCAGCACTCCTCTGGCGGTGCGAGTGATGTCTAACGCGATTAGAAACTGAATCCCGGTGGATTCATGGATCATGTCAGAGGCCGGATGCTCTGTTCTTTCTATCAGGTGCCGTTTAACTACGTGCTCGTAATGGGTGTGAGTATAAGGAGCTTGGGCAACACGGTGTATATCTTTCATTTTGGCATGTGATACAGTCATTACTTCAGGCAGTACTTTTCCAATATAACACAATCCTTCAGAGTTTGGGGCAAGCCACTTATACGCCTTCCTCCCGCATATGAAATATGCATCATCGGGGAGAACATATGGGACGGAGTAGGACATAACCATATTACACATCTTCCATGTGAAATCTCCTAACCCTAATTCTCCCATCTGTCTAGTACACGTATCAGCTTGTACGATATGTGCACAGTATCCTGGTGATACCTCTCCAACTCTCGTAATCCTATTTCCTAGGGTATACCTATATCGGAAAGATTTTCCTCTACTGGCTATGTGGCGTATAAGCTCTGTATCTGTCGGCATTCTATCTGCTCTATATGAAAAGGTCATGGTTTGGTTACTCCATGACACTTCCCAATTTCCCGGCTTTCGGGGATTGGAAATGTTAAAACATATGAGGGATCTATCCACATGATATTGGTGGAGCTTCAAACTAGGAGGACTGGAGATATTAAACCTCCTGTCCACCGGCCTCCCACCACTTAGCTCAAGTACCTCCCCTATCGTTAAAGGAAATGGTACTAGTCCTGATTTGCTATGACCTTGAGGTACTTGAGAGCATACCCAACAATCTGTTTGATTTAACACACTACCCACTAAGGAGTGATAGTCACTCAATGGATGCCGGTATATGTGGATATTAAAACTGGATTGGCATTTCTTGATGCACCCTTCCTCGACTACGTTGTCACAGAGCCTACAGATACAGTTTTCCTCAGCTAACAATCCTTCACAATTCCTTCTATGGTCAATGCTATCGGATCGTTTTCGGATACTCGCCTTTGCTTGTTGGTTAAGTTGTTCTTGGAAAACTACGCCTCCATCTCTGTCATCAGAACTCATTCCAGAACCTCTCTCGACCTCCATGGTACTCTCGCCGGAACAGACTGCTCTGGTCAACATCATGGTCAACAGGAAAATCCGGATCACAGTCTCTTGAGGCAAGTCCATCTTAGGAGGAAACGAAGAAGAATGAGAAGGGGGAAAAATAATTTGAGGGAGAGGGGATGGGAAGTGGAGAAAAACAATAAAAGGGAAACGGGGGATCGACAACTGCTTTTGATCTTGTGATTTTCAATGCTCAGGTGCCGCCTCAGTCCTCCTGGAACAGACACTCCAGTGATACAACGTCCTCTACCGTCTGTTCCTTATCACGGGACCTCTCGGGATCAGCAACCTTCTTACAATGGGACGAATGAACCCAAGTCTCTCTCTCGGCAACTTTCAATGCTGTAGTGCTAGTCAATAAGACTTGGTATGGTCCTTCCCATCTGTCAATAAGGCAACCTGAGCGTAGAAAATTCCGTATCATTACATAATCCCCAGGTTCAATGTCATGACAATTACTATCTGGTAAATCAGGAATCACTAACTTCAAATTATCATTTTGATTCCTTAGCTGTTTACTCATGTTAATCAAGTACTTTACAGTCACTTCATTGTTACACTTCAAATCATCCTGAGGGTTAATCATAACATGCGGTTGTCGACCAAACAAGATTTCAAAGGGAGACAGATTAAGAGGGGACCTGGGAGTGGTTCTGATGCTGTATAGTACAATGGGTAGAGCTTCTGGCCATGTCAATCCTGTCTCTGCCATAACTTTGCTCAGTTTATTTTTAATGGTGCTGTTCACTCTTTCCACCTTCGCACTCGCCTGTGGACGGTATGGAGTGTGCAGCTTGCTATCAATTCCCATCAACTTACACATTCCTTGAAAGACATCACCTGTAAAATGGGTACCCCTATCACTTTCAATTATTCTAGGGATACCATATCTACATACAAATTCCTGCACAATTTTCTTAGCAGTAAACATAGCGGTATTTGTGGCCGCAGGAAATGCTTCGACCCAATTTGAGAAAACATCTATACAAACAAGTACATATTTCAAATTTCGACAAGGGGGTAATTGAATGAAGTCAATCTGTATTACTTGGAAAGGGCCGCCTGCAGGTGGGATATGAGATGGTTCTGTTGGTATTGCCTTTCCGATGTTCTTTCTCAAACAGGTAAGGCATGACATTGCTCTCTTACTTGCATGAGATGAAAATCCTGGGGCGCACCAATATGCTCTTACCAACTTGCACATTCCTTCCTTGCCCAGATGAGTCAGCCCGTGTGCTGCCTCAGCTAAACATGGAAGATATGCTCTGGGGGCCACCGGTTTACCTTGTCCATCCGTCCAGAGTCCTGAGGACTCCTGGCCATATCCCTTTGCCTTCCAGACTGCCTTTTCCTGTGTGGAACACAAATTTTGCATTTCACACAACTTCTGTGTGTTGATGGTATTAAATACCATCAGTTGCGTGGTGTCTGTCTGTCTGGGGGTACCAGCTGCTAACTTAGCTGCTTCATCTGCTCGGCTGTTACCAAGTGATACTGGGTCTTGGCTATATGTGTGTGCTTTACACTTGATAACAGCCACTCTGTCGGGTTCCTGTATCGCTGTTAGAAGCCTTTTGATGTGAGCTGCATGCGCTATCGGTGTACCAGCTGCCGTCATGAAATTTCTGAGGCGCCATAGGGCTCCGAAATCATGGACTACCCAGAATGCGTATCTAGAGTCGGTGTAGATATTGGCTGATTTGCCCTTAGCCAATTCACATGCTCTGGTTAGGGCGACCAGTTCAGCAACCTGGGCTGAGTGAGGTGGGCCTAGCGGTTCTGCTTCTATGGTGCCTTGGTCATCTACGACTGCATATCCAGTACACAAGTCTCCCGAATCTGACTGTCTGTGACAACTACCGTCGGTATAGAAAGTTAGGTCTACATCTTCCAGTGGGTTGTCACTGATGTCAGGCCTTGCGGTAAAATTTTGGGTCAAATATTCCATACAATCATGTGTGTCTTCCTTTGTGTTAAATTCTCCTTCCCCACCACTCTCATCCTCCACCCTTTGTGCCTGTCCAGGCACACCTGGGAGATATGTTGCAGGATTTAATGCACTGCATCTCCTTATGGTGATGTTTACGGGGGCCATTAGTGCCAATTCCCATCTTGTAAACCGCGCTGATGAGACGTGCCTGGTTTGGGCAGAATTTAGCAAGGCTGACACTGCATGTGGTGTATGAATTGTGAGGTTGTGACCTAGCACTACATCTTCGCTTTTCGTTACTAGCAATGCTATCGCAGCAACGCTTCGCAAGCATGTGGGGAGGGATCGCGCTACCGTGTCTAGCTGAGCGCTGTAGTATGCTACTGGCCTGCTGGCATCACCGTGCTTTTGGGTTAAGACGCCTGCCGCGCAACCAGCACTTTCTGTTCCGTACAGCTCAAAGGGTTTCCCATAGTCTAGCATACCTAATGCTGGTGCCTGCGTTAGGCACTGTTTAAGTCTCTCAAATGCCATCTCGGACTCGTCTGTATGCGAAATCCGATCAGGTTTGTTTGAGGAAACCATCTCCTGCAAAGGTAACGCTAGAATGGAAAACCCTGGGATCCAGTTACGGCAATACCCACACATTCCTAAAAATGTTCTGATCTGTTGCTGGGTTTGTGGCAGAGTCATGTCTCTAATTGCTTGAATTCTATCAGCGGTCAGGTGTCTCAGTCCTTGTGTTAGACAGTGTCCCAAATATTTTACCTTAGTTTGGCATAATTGCAACTTGTCTTTGGAAACCTTGTGTCCTGTGTCTGAAAGATGAAACAGGAGCTGTTTCGTATCCTTCAGGGATGCTTCCAATGAATCAGAACACAGTAGTAGATCATCCACGTACTGTATTAATACTGATACACTCTCTGGTTGGAAAGACTGTAAACAATCATGCAAAGCCTGGGAAAAGATACTTGGACTGTCTATGAAACCTTGTGGTAATCGAGTCCATGTGTATTGGACTCCTCTGTATGTGAATGCAAACAAATATTGGCTGTCAGGGTGCAGAGGTAACGAAAAGAAAGCGGAGCAGAGGTCAATAACAGTGAAAAATTTCGCAGTGGGAGGGATTTGCATAAGGATGACAGCTGGATTTGGCACTACGGGGAACTGACTCTCAACTATTTTGTTAATCCCCCTTAGATCCTGCACTAGCCGGTAACCCCTCCCCCCACTCTTTTTCACAGGGAAGATGGGACTATTGGCAGTGCTGGACGTTCTTACCAGAATGCCCAGTTGTAGCAAGCGCTCTATTACGGGATACACTCCTAACTCCACCTCTGGCTTCAGAGGGTACTGTGGGATTTTTGGAGCTATCCTACCATCTTTTACTTGTACAACTACCGGAGCTACGTTTGCCATTAATCCAGTGTCCTGTCCATCTTTAGTCCAAAGTGACTCTGGTATCTGGGATGTCATTTCCTCTACTTGGGATGGAGTCCTATTTGTCATAATGGTATGTGACATTAATTTTGACGGGGAGTCTAACATGTCTCGCACTTCCTGAGCGTGATTCTCAGGTATGTCCAAGAATACACCTTCAGGAGTACAATAAATGACGCACCCCATTTTGCACAATAAGTCTCTTCCCAGGAGATTAGTCGGTGCCGATGCAGCCAGCAAAAAGGAATGCTTGGTATGTAACGGCCCTACTGTAATCTCGGCTGGTTTGCTAACAGGGTAGTGCTGGACTACTCCTGTTACTCCTATGGCTGGAATTGTCTTACCAGTGGTTCTCATGCCCACTGTCGAATTTATCACTGATTTGGCCGCCCCTGTGTCTACAAGAAAGTTTAATGATTTACCAGCTACATTGATTGCAATTTCTGGTTCACTCCCAAGACTTGCAATCAATTTTACTGGCTGCAGATTACAGGTATGGCCACACCCCTATTGGGTATGGTGACCTCCCTGAATCCCGCTGGCAGCAACTACTTGTGAAGGGGTGAAATGGGAACTACCAGTGGCTTGCCAGTCTCTGTTCGGGGGGTATCTTTTTGTTTCCCCTGTATGTGGCTCATAACTCCGTCTCTGCGGACCTTGCTCCCAATGTCGTGTGTCGTGTCGTTGTCTAGGGGGTTGGTATGATCTTTGCGAATTTTTCGCTCTACAGTCTCGTGCTATGTGTCCCTGTTTATGACAAAAATAACATGTTACCACCTTTGACTTACCCACAGGGTTTGGTGATATAAACACAGGCTGTTTTGTGGTCAGGGCCTGTATACTTACTGACATTAACTTATCACCTTGCGACTCCCTGTGTCTGGTGATATTCCGGTCGTGATCAATAGCAGCCTCTCTCAAAGTAGCCACCGACAGACCTCGCCAACATGGTTGTGTGGTCTGTACCCTGGTCTTTAATGCCTCTTTTAAACCATCCATTAGCACAGATACTGCTACTTCTTGATGATTTGCATTGGTCCTAATGTCCTCTATGCCAGTGTACTTTGCCATTTCTAATAATGCCCGGTGAAAATAATCAGCAGCTGTTTCTGTCTCTTTTTGTTTAATGGAAAAAATTCTATTCCATTTGGCTACAGCTGGGAAATACTCCTTTAACTGTGAATTTATTCTTTTTACGTTATCTTTGTTGTACACATCTGTAAGAGGTACATCCTTATCCAGTCCACAGTCAGCTAAAAATTGAGCTGCGTCGACATTGGAGGGTAAACATGCCCTCAGCAATACCTGGCAATCTTTGTTATTGGGCTCTAAAGTGTTTCCTAGGTCTCTGATGTATTTTTGGCTAGCAACTAAGTCTTTTCTGGGGTCAGGGAATTCAGACACTATGGTCCTTAATTCCATTCGGGAAAACGGGCTGTACATGGCAATGTTCCTAACAGGAGTGACTCCTGAAGTGTCCGTTTTCCCATTTGGCACTACTATTACCTTAACAGGATTAATTCTAACAACATCATTCTGTGTAGATTCTACAGCCTGTGGTGAAATAGTCTCAGCATAGTGTATGGTGCCGTACTTACCCGTTGATACGACCTCACCTGTCCCTCCGCTAGGGGGCTTTGTTACTAATCTTATGGGTTGGGCCGTGCCTACTGTCGTTTCTGATATGGTGGCTGCTAGAGAGCGCCGATATTGTTGCCGATTCGTCTTCCTGATCACACTCCTGGGGAAAGTTCAAAACAGGGTACAACTTGCACGGGTTAATACTTGCATGGGTTAACTTATTAACATTATCCTTAACATTTATACAGTTGCTAAGTGCCTGTTTGTTACCCCCTGATGCGTCATTCTCCGCAACCAATTTCTCTCCTGATATGTATGGTGGTGGCGGGGCGTGGCTATCAGTTTTCTGATAGGGCCAGATCCCGCCGCCTGAGCCAATCCTCTCTGTATTTCACCCTCCTGTTGCCATAGCTGCAAATAATCATAATGTTGGATTCGTCTCTTTGCTGATTTAATGAGACATATCCTTCTCCTTAAATTCATTAACACTTCTGGGCTGAAGCTACCTACTCTTGGGAATTTCTCCCCGTCATGTACAGTCATTTTCTCCCATTCATCACATAAAATTTGTGTGTGTCTTCCGTATTTTTCACACATTACATACCTTGCCGACCCGACTAGTCGGTTTACAGAATCAACCCGAACCGAGGTTGATCGCCCCCTTCCTGAACAACTGGCCCCCATAATTTGCAGGTGTTGCCTGCTCTACCTCTGACCTTTATATCAGGGTCTTCAGCGAACCCTTACAAAAAACCAAAATATTCAAAGATAGGTTGACGGTGAAGTTTACCGAGCACCTCACTCACTCGCCCACGCCGACCAATATGCCCACACACTGATATAGTGCTGGCGTACTCGACCCAGGGCCCCTATTAACCTGAGTTTACTGGAACATGTGGGTGTGATCCGAAGAGCATTAACCCTTTCCAGTAAAGGTGGGGTTGTCGGATAATTCCTGAGTGACCAGAGAATTTCCCTTTTTGGTTAAAATAAAAAATTACACAAATCACGTTAGAATGTACAAATAGCGTTTATGACCGGGTTTGTACACAAATGGTACTGGTCAGGTTACTAACTAATGCACACAATTACGTGCGGTACAACCGTTCAGTACATAAGCAACTAATCTTATGTACGGAGCGACCAGTGGAATCGACATTCAGCAGCTGCGAATTCCTTCAGCCTGAGCTTTATTTTCCTATATGGGTGTCGCACCAACCCTTCTTTGGTGTTGTGCCTTGTCTCTATAGCGGACTTCCTTGTCTGCTGTACCTGGACCTCCTGGTCTGTTATGCGACCTCCTGGTCTGACCTCCTGGTCTGTTACAGTATGACCTCCTGGTCTGCTACACTCTAATGCTCAAATTTTATATATGTTTAACCAGAGATGCCTCCCTAGCCACCATGTATGTCACTTACACGTATGTACCTTCACGAGAACTCGATGATTTCTGTGGTTCAATCCCCAAAATTGTAAAACTTAAAAACACTCACTCATCACATACACACTTTTGTTTCTATTTCTATTTCTGCGCAGAAATTTTTCTTTAGACCAGATGTGTTGTAAATTTGGAGAAGGATCTGTTAATTTAAATTTTGGATTTAAAATAGATTTGCGCTATTTATCGCTTGTTGCGCTACTTATCGCCTGTTGCGCTACTTATCGCCTGTTGCGCTACTTATCGCCTGTTGCGTTACTTATCACGCCTGTTGCGCTATTTAAAAATCAACACTATCGTGTGACTTGAGTTACGTGGGCGTACCCAGACGCTCCGTTGCGTAATTTACGCTGCGTGCGTCGGCCTTTGCGTACGCGAGTCTCAGCCCTTTGTTAGAGACACGTGTACACAAAGCCAATGTCCTCCGTAACACAACTAACACGTTTTATCAATGTAGATGATCCTTGATCGTCTACCGCGCAACACACCAATCTCTCCTTTTACCTTTAGGTAGAGCTGTGTGTGCTTTACACTTTATCCCTTAACGCATTACTTTTACACTTTAACTATGAAATAGCGACAAATCTCTCTTAGCAAGTTTTATCAATTATAAAATGGCAAACAGGAGAGTGATATATGAAAATACATGAATGAAAAAGAAATGCAGATATGTGCGTGTGTACGCAAGACAGAAATAAACAGTTTTAAAAGACACTATGTAGTTCTTACCTCCGGTTCCGGATTCCTTCAGCACCCTTTACTAAGCTAAGCAGACGCTTATCCCGTCAGCACTGCGAAGAATATGATCTCCCGCCCTTTGCTGATGGATAATGTCTGCTGAGATTACCTAGCAGAGATATGTGAAGGACAGGACGAGCCGCCAATTGATAAAGCTAAATATTTATCTTATATAAAACCCTTTATGAGGTCTAAGAACACTGTACGCTATTTACGTATGGAGTACCGTAAGGGTACGCTCGTTGCGTAACAATCGCTTAGCCGTGGTCGAGACGCTCAAGCGTCACGTTCGCTCACGGCCAAGAGATCACAGGCAGGCACGCTATTGGCTGCCGACTAACGTAATGATTCGCTATAGCGTAGCGGCCGCTCTGGACCACGAGGAGATCACCAGCGGCGCAGACGCTCACAATGTTAAACTTTTATATCTAAACCATAAACAATGTAATATGCTGTAAAACCTTAGTGTAGAGATAGGGTGTAGGTGCAACACAGTGTAACCTTATTAACTTAAAAGCTGTTTGAGCATCACCGACGCTCTGAGAATACTTAACACTATAAGAAATACACAGATACCGTGCTTAGGGTCCAACGCCTAATATATATATATTATGAATGTTATACTTGCAAAAGAATTATTACAATACAAGTCATACACTACAATATAACATAGACTACCTAACCAGATAACTACACATGAAATACAATACAATACTATTACGTTTAAGAGAATACGAGAGAAAGAGGAGAAGAGAGAGAGAGAGAGAGAGAGAGATATGGCCCACAACAACAAGAAAGACAATATGATTGCGGAGAAAACTTACGCACAAAGGAAACGATCGCATGCGCCTCTGGACATCCAGCTCCCGATTTTCAGCAATGATAACCGTTGAAGAGTGAGAGCTGGATGTGATCGGCTTGTCTATTTATGCCCCACACACAATACAATTCAATGGTCCCTACAATCTCATTGTTCATTGGACACAGGAATTCCTCCTCGCATTATAACAAAAGGTCATAGGTTGATTCATACAGGTGGGCTGTGACGCTCAGGTGGGTGGGAAACTAGGTTTCCCGCCGCATGGATAAGTAAGTGCAAATAATAGTAAATGGACATAAACTTCTTATGTCCATAACTATTCGCACGAGCGATTAATCCGCTTCAAACCAACACCGGAATATTGCTAATTAAATACTCTTCCGATGGATACTAAACACCACTGTATTACTCCTGTCTGACCCTTCGTATCAAACAAAGGGGGATTTCTCTGTTCATGAACATTCTACATTAACCAAACTTTCAGATTCTATCAAAGGGACCATGATCTACAAAATACATTATATAGTGGAAATATGTAACGATTGAGTCGCACGCTACGAACACATGAACTCTACCGTAAATGCACATACCGCGCGCCCGCGGGTGCCCGCAACAGCGAGTATGCACACGCACGGGAGAGCGCACGCATGCGCAGCGCAGACCTGTGTGAGGTGCAAATATGGCAGTGTGCATCGTGATATTTTTCTGACTTTGACATAGGCTATCTGTGCTGCTGGGATGCCCCCTGTGATGGGATGGGGGGGGGGTTGTTTGAGGAGCCTGGTTGTAGTGTACCCTGTCACCCTCTATCTCCCTGTCACCCTGACCATGTCACCCACTACCTCCATGACCCACTATCTCCCTGTCACCCACTATCTCCCTGTCACCCTAACCATGTCACCTGCTATCTCCCTGTCACCCAATGTCTCCCTGTCACCCTCACCATGTCACCCTCTATCTCCCTGTCACCCTGACCATGTCATCCACTATCTCCCTGTCACCCTAACCATGTCACCCGCTATCTCCCTGTCACCCTCACCATGTCACCCACTATCTCCCTGTCACCCTCTATCTCCCTGTCACCCTAACCATGTCACTCACTGTCACCCTCTATCTCCCTGTCACCCTGACCATAACACCCACTACCTCCATCACCCACTATCTCCGGGGGGGGGGGGGGGGGGGGAATCATCAGCAAGAATAGCCTAGAGCATCAAAATAGTCATGCCGACTCTGCCCATTCCTGTACCTTGCGCCCACCTCATTTTCACTGCACGTCTCTGGCCTACTCTGCCAGACTCAGTGGAAGCCCTGTACTACAAAATTGCATTCATGACCTCATTCCACTCCCTCCCCAGTCCCAAAGACTAGTTTTTATTTGAATTTATACAAATTTACAATATATTAGCACCTGCTCATGAGCTGCTGCCTGCTCAAGTTTCATGAGCAGGCAGGCTGCAGGCATTGGCGGCGGTGGCATCGAACTGGTACTGTATGCAAATTAGTGGCGGGGGCCGGGGCATTTGATGGTGGGTGATTTTGTAATCCATTGGAGGGGGTGGTGTCCATTAGTGGCAGGGGTAGCGGGCATCAGGGAAGGTGACCGTAGTAGACATCGGCTCAGGGGCAGTAATGAGCATTGGCTCGGCAGCGGTAGGGATCATCGGCGGGACTCGGCGGACATTATGGCTGTAGTGCCTCACTAGCCACTGACCTCACCGCACGCCACTGGTACAACCTATCCCAGCATTCCTGTAAAGCTGCTCCTGCAAATCCGTTGCAGCATTTTCAGATTCACTGGTTAATCTCATCCCAGTGATTGTGAACCCCATAGGTGTGCGCAGGGGGGGTGCCTGGTGCGCACAGGCACCCCCTAATGTCTGGCACCCCGATCTCACATGCCTGATGCAGCGATCGCCGAGCAGGCTGATTACTGTCCCCTCTGCGCTGCACCGTCAGGACTGCATTACCGACCGGACACCTGGGTTAATCAAGGGTGCCACTGACACCGGCTTTCAAATTCCCACCTCCACCTCCATGTACAAAAACAGTGTGATGTGACGTTATTACGTCATGCTGCTCGCATGCCCACCCGTCACACCCGCCATATGCCCACCTCTCTCCTTCTATGCTATGCCAACGCCAGCCACTGACAATGTATCTGCTTTATTAGGATTGGTACAAAGGTGGATATTTTATATGCGTTGACCATCAATAGATGGTGCTAGACACGCCCAAAAGGCGGTGCTAGACACACCCCTCCAATGGTGCACCACCTAATAAAATGTGCTGCGCACGACAGTGGTGAACCCTCAGTGTTATGAACTTCCCAGCTATTCTAATGCACTGGTAACTCATCACCCCAGTGTATCAGTTTCCCATATAGCTGGTACCACATCACAAACTCAGTTCACCTGATACAGCATCCAGTCAGGTGTCTCAAACTGCCATGTCTATGAATGAGTAGATCCTATATTAAGCCAGCCCAATTCCATCTTAAGCCAAAACCCAGTAGCTCAACCTAGTCTGGATTCACAAACAACCCTAGCTGTGACACATCCGGTGTATTGACAGATATTGTACATTTCATTTGCTTAGATTTAAATTCTCTAGTTTAGTATGTGCTGTTATAACATATTTTCTAAATCTGTAACTCCATCAGCTAGTAAAGTTTCAATACTGCAACAGTGACCTCTGCTGTACAATTTCAAAACATGCTTATTATTAACCATAGGAATTGCATTTGGACACTTACCGGTTGAATATTTTTTCAGAAAATATATCATAAATTCTTTTTATTATTTTAGCAAAAATGGGCATTCTGCTTTCAGCTAATCAGCTAAGTATATCCCCCTCTAGCATTTTCCTCCCTAGCTCTAGTATTGATACCCCTTGCAGAATTACCCCCTCCAGGCCTCCACACACACCTATTGCATATTCCCAGCACCCCTAAAGCATTATAATTATCCACCACCACAGTTGCAATAGATCCCCCTTTGGAACTTACCCCCAAGTGGTAATATATTCAGTAATATTAACCCCCCTTCCCTCCCCCAATGTGTCCACTGGTTTCCACTGAAGCATAACATACCTCCCAACATGACTCTCTCCAGGAGGGACAAAATCCTCTGCTTCTGGACTTTTCTCTTCATTTATGATTGCCGGCACCTGTTTTGAACAGGTTCATGGATAAGAAAGGTGTATAGCACAGGTGATGGCAATCATAGATTATGAGGGAAGTCCAGGAGCAGAGCATTCTGTCCCTCCTGGAGAGGGTCATGTTGGGAGGTATGGCATAATGTTGCCCTCCAACCCCAATGGCCTTACACACTCCAGTGGCAATAAATTGAGATCTGGAGAATTTGGAGGCCAAGTCAACACCTTGAACTCTCTGTCATGTTCCTTAAACCATCCCTGAACAATTTCACAACTGTAACACTAGGGTACTGCGTCCTGGGATTTACTTTGCCAGCTGCAGTGCTGTAAAGTACATTTTCTATACATGTGTGTGTGTGTATATATATATATATATATATATATATATATATATATATATATACACTGCTCGAAAAAATAAAGGGAACACTAAAATAACACATCCTAGATATGAATGAATGAAATATTCTTATTAAATACTTTGTTCTTTACATAGTTGAATGTGCTGACAACAAAATCACACAAAAATTATCAATGGAAATCAAATTTATTAACCCATGGAGGTCTGGATTTGGAGTCACACTCAAAATTAAAGTGGAAAACACACTACAGGCTGATCCAACTTTGATGTAATGTCCTTAAAACAAGTAAAAAAGAGACTCGGTAGTGTGTGTGGCCTCCACGTGCCTGTATGACCTCCCTACAACGCCTGGGCATGCTCCTTATGAGGTTGCGGATGGTCTCCTGAGGGATCTCCTCCCAGACCTGGACTAAAGCATCCGCCAACTCCTGGACAGTCTGTGGTGCATGAAGAGAGACATGATGTCCCAGATGTGCTCAGTTGGATTGAGGTCTGGGGAACGGGCGGGCCAGTCCATAGCATCAATGCCTTCATCTTGCAGGAACTGCTGACACACTCCAGCCACATGAGGTCTAGCATTGTCTTGCATTAGGAGGAACCAAGGGCCAACCGCACCAGCATATGGTCTCACAAGGGCCCCGAACTTCACCTTTTTGCACGGGTCCGAGCAGACTGGGATCCTCCCGCCTTGCTCGGTTAACCCGAGCGCGTCCGAACGTCATCATCCCGTGGTCGGATTCTCGCAAGATTTGTATTCTATATAAGGAGCCGCACGTCGCCGCCATTTTTCACTCGTGCATTGGAGATGATCGTGAGAGGACGTGGCGGGCGTCCTCTCAGTTTCTATGTTCAGTGTGCTGCAAATATCTGTGCTCAGTGTGCTGCAAATATCTGTGCTCAGTGTGCTGCAAATATCTACGTTCTCTGCCTGAAAAACGCTCCATATCTGTGCTCAGTGTGCTGCAAATATCTGTGCTCAGTGTGCTTTATTGTGGGGACTGGGGACCACCAGTATTATATAGTAGGAGGACAGTGCAGAGTTTTGCTCACCAGTGACCACCAGTATTATACGTTCTCTGCCTGAAAAACACTCCATATCTGTGCTGCATTGTAGTATATAGTAGGAGGACAGTGCATAATTTTGCTGACCACCAGTATATAATATATAGCAGTACGGTACAGAAGGCCACTGCTCTACCTACCTCTGTGTCGTCAAGTATACTATCCCATCTATGCCTGTGGTGCATTTAAGTTTTGCACAGTATATATATAGTAGGAGGACAGTGCATAATTTTGCTGACCACCAGTATATAATATATAGCAGTACAGTACAGTAGGCCACTGCTCTACCTACCTCTGTGTCGTCAAGTATACTATCCCATCCATACCTGTGGTGCATTTAAGTTTTGCACAGTATATATATAGTAGGAGGACAGTGCATAATTTTGCTGACCACCAGTATATAATATATAGCAGTACGGTACAGTAGGCAACTGCTCTACCTACCTCTGTGTCGTCAAGTATACTATCCATCCATACCTGTGGTGCATTTCAGTTGTGCGCAGTATATATAGTAGTAGGCCATTGCTATTGATATATTACTGGCATATAATTCCACACATTAAAAAATGGAGAACAAAAATGTGGAGGGTAAAATAGGGAAAGATCAAGATCCACTTCCACCTCGTGCTGAAGCTGCTGCCACTAGTCATGGCCGAGACGATGAAATGCCATCAACGTCGTCTGCCAAGGCCGATATCCAATGTCATAGTAGAGAGCATGTAAAATCCCAAAAAATAAAGCTCAGTAAAATTACCCAAAAATCTAAATCAAAATCGTCTGAGGAGAAGCGTAAACTTGCCAATGTGCCATTTATGACACGGAGTGGCAAGGAACGGCTGAGGGCCTGGCCTATGTTCATGGCTAGTGGTTCAGCTTCACATGAGGATGGAAGCACTCATCCTCCTGCTAGAAAACTTAAAAGAGTTAAGATGTCAAAAGCACAGCAAAGAACTGTGCGTTCTTCTAAATCACAAATCCCCAAGAAGAGTCCAATTGTGTCGGTTGCGATGCCTGACCTTCCCAACACTGGACGGGAAGAGGTGGCGCCTTCCACCATTTGCACGCCCCCTGCAAGTGCTGGAAGGAGCACCCGCAGTTCAGTTCCTGATCGTCAAATTGAAGATGTCACTGTTGAAGTACACCAGGATGAGGATATGGGTGTTGCTGGCGCTGGGGAGGAAATTGACAAGGAGGATTCTGATGGTGAGGTGGTTTGTTTAAGTCAGGCACCCGGGGAGACACCTGTTGTCCATGGGACGAATATGGCCATGGACATGCCTGGTCAAAATACCCAAAAAAATCACCTCTTTGGTGTGGAATTATTTCAACACAAATGCGGACAACAGGTGTCAAGCCGTGTGTTGCCTTTGTCAAGCTGTAATAAGTAGGGGTAAGGACGTTTTCCACCTAGGAACATCCTCCCTTATACGTCACCTGGAGCGCATTCATCAGAAGTCATTGACAAGTTCAAAAACTTTGGGTGACAGCGGAAGCAGTCCAGTGCCAACTAAATCCCTTCCTCTTGTAACCAAGCTCCTGCAAACCACACCACCAACTCCCTCAGTGTCAATTTCCTGCTTAGACAGGAAAGCCAATAGTCCTGCAGGCCATGTCACTGTCAAGTCTGACGAGTCCTCTCCTGCCTGAGATTGCTCCGATGCATCCTTGAGTGTAATGCCTACTGCTGCTGGCGCTGTTGTTGTTGCTGCTGGGAGTCGATCGTCATCCCAGAGGGGAAGTCGGAAAACCACTTGTACTACTTCCAGTAAGTAATTGACTGTTCAACAGTCCTTTGCGAGGAAGATGAAATATCACAGCAGTCATCCTGCTGCAAAGCAGATAACTCAGGCCTTGGCAGCCTGGGTGGTGAGAAACGTGTTTCCAGTATCCACCATTAATTCACAGGGAACTAGAGAATTGATTGAGGTACCAAATACCATCTAGGTTCCATTTCTCTAGGCAGGCGATACCGAAAATGTACACAGACGTCAGAAAAAGAGTCACCAGTGTCCTAAAAAATGCAGTTGTACCCAATGTCCACTTAACCACGGACATGTGGACAAGTGGACCAGGGCAGACTCAGGACTATATGACTGTGACAGCCCACTGGGTAGATGTATTGCCTCCCGCAGCAAGAACAGCAGCGGCGGCACCAGTAGCAGCATCTCGCAAACGCCAACTCGTTCCTAGGCAGGCTACGCTTTGTATCACTGCTTTCCAGAAGAGGCACACAGCTGACAACCTCTTACGGAAACTGAGGAACATCATCGCAGAATGGCTTACCCCAATTGGACTCTCCTGGGGATTTGTGACATCGGACAATGCCACCAATATTGTGCGTGCATTACATGTGGGCAAATTCCAGCACGTCCCATGTTTTGCACATACATTGAATTTGGTGGTGCAGAATTATTTAAAAAACGACAGGGGCGTGCAAGAGATGCTGTCGGTGGCACGAAGAATTGCGGGCCACTTTTGGCATGTAGCCACCGCGTGCCGAAGACTGGAGCACCAGCAAACACTCCTGACCTGCCCTGCCATCATCTGAAGCAAGAGGTGGTAACGAGGTGGAATTCAACCCTCTATATGCTTCAGAGGATGGAGGAGCAGCAAAAGGCCATTCAAGCCTATACAGCTATCTATGATATAGGCAAAGGAGGGGGAATGCACCTGACTCAAGCGCAGTGGAGAATGATTTCAACGTTGTGCAAGGTTCTGCAACCCTTTGAACTTGCCACACGTGAAGTCAGTTCAGACACTGCCAGCCTGAGTCAGGTCATTCCCCTCATCAGGATTTTGCAGAAGAAGCTGGAGAGATTGAAGGAGGAGCTAAAATGGAGCGATTCCGCTAGGCATGTGAGACTTGTGGATGGAGCCCTTAATTCGCTTAACCAGGATTAACGGGTGGTCAATCTGTTGAAATCAGAGCACTACATTTTGGCCACCGTGCTCGATCCTAGATTTAAAACCTATGTTGTATCTCTCTTTCCGGCAGACACAAGTCTGCAGAGGTTCAAAGACCTGCTGGTG
Source organism: Pseudophryne corroboree (assembly GCF_028390025.1). Taxonomy (NCBI): domain Eukaryota; kingdom Metazoa; phylum Chordata; class Amphibia; order Anura; family Myobatrachidae; genus Pseudophryne; species Pseudophryne corroboree. Next base: position 203,611,181 of record NC_086448.1, read on the forward strand.
AGAAAATTGTCAAGTCAAGCGGAACGTGACCCGTCAACAGCTCCTCCTTCACATTCTCCCGCAACTGGGGCTGCGAGGAAAAGGCTAAGAATTCCGAGCCCACCCTCTGGCGGTGATGCAGGGCAGTCTGGAGCGAGTGCTGACATCTGGTCCGGACTGAAGGATCTGCCAACGATTACTGACATGTCGTCTACTGTCACTGCATATGATTCTGTCACCATTGAAAGAATGGTGGCGGATTATATGAGTGACCGCATCCAAGTAGGCACGTCAGACAGTCCGTACGTATACTGGCAGGAAAAAGAGGCAATTTGGAGGCCCTTGCACAAACTGGCTTTATTTTACCTAAGTTGCCCCCCCTCCAGTGTGTACTCCGAAAGAGTGTTTAGTGCAGCTGCTCACCTTGTCAGCAATCGGCGTACGAGGTTACTTCCAGAAAATGTGGAGAAGATGATGTTCATCAAAATGAATTATAATCAATTCCTCCGTGGAGACATTCACCAGCAATTGCCTCCAGAAAGTACACAGGGACCTGAGATGGTGGATTCCAGTGGGGACGAATTAATAATCTGTGAGGAGGGGGATGTACACAGTGAAAGGGGTGAGGAATCGGACGATGAGGAGGAGGTGGACATCTTGCCTCTGTAGAGCCAGTTAGTGCAAGGATAGATCGATTGCTTCTTTTTTGGTGGGGGCCCAAACCAACCAGTCATTTCAGTCACAATTGTGTGGCAGACCCTGTCGCTGAAATGATGGGTTTGTTAAAGTGTGCATGTCCTGTTTATACAACATAAGGGTGGGTGGGAGGGCCCAAGGACAATTCCATCTTGCACCTCTTTTTTCTTTCATTTTTCTTTGCATCATGTGCTGTTTGGGGACTATTTTTTTGAAGTGCCATCCTGTCTTACACTGCAGTGCCACTCCTAGATGGGCCAGGTGTTTGTGTCGGCCACTTGGGTCGCTTAGCTTAGTCACACAGCTACCTCATTGCGCCTCTTTTTTTCTTTGCATCATGTACTGTTTGGGGACTATTTTTTTGAAGTGCCATCCTGTCTGACACTGCAGTGCCACTCCTAGATGGGCCAGGTGTTTGTGTCGACCACTTGGGTCGCTTAGCTTAGTCACACAGCTACCTCATTGCGCCTCTTTTTTTCTTTGCATCATGTGCTGTTTGGGGACTATTTTTTTGAAGTGCCATCCTGTCTGACACTGCAGTGCCACTCCTAGATGGGCCAGGTGTTTGTGTCGGCCACTTGGGTCGCTTAGCTTAGTCATCCAGCGACCTCGGTGCAAATTTTAGGACTAAAAATAATATTGTGAGGTGTTCATAATAGACTGGAAATGAGTGTAAATTATGGTTATTGAGGTTAATAATACTATGGGATCAAAATGACCCCCAAATTCTATGATTTAAGCTGTTTTTGAGGGTTTTTTGTAAAAAAACACCTGAATCCAAAACACACCCGAATCCGACAAAAAATTTTCAGGGAGGTTTTGCCAAAATGCGTCCGAATCCAAAACACGGCCGCAGAACCGAATCCAAAACCAAAACACAAAACCCGAAAAAAATTCCGGTGCACATCACTAGCAGTAAGGAGTTAGCTTCCCCTTGCCCTAGCGCCTTGTTGCGCACAATGCATATATATCATGCCTGAGCCCAGCACCCTTACAATGCTGCTCCAGATTAATCGCTCCCAACTGCAGTATTTCACATTGCCCGTTAAAATACATTTACACAGCACCACAATGGGGGTTACCTTGCTGAACAACGCACGCAGTCACCAGGGTTAATCTGATGCTGCTGCACATTACCTATATGTATATTTTATTACATATTGTTTTTATAGTGGTGGCAATTCCCACAATAACTCCACAGCATGGAGTGGCGGGTATAAGCCACAGCTAGGGTCCCAGATTGCCAGAGGTGCGGGATGCTGGTCATTCTCTGACATTTTTTTAAAGCGGCAATAATTTACAAGGCATGGTTTTGCCTTGTAAATGATTGCCGCTTTAAAAAAAAACGCCAGAGAGTGGCCGGCATCCAAGGGTTAAAGTGGGGGGGAACAAGATGGAACTGAGTTCCACCACCTGTAATTGTAGGTGGAACTAGTTCCACCTCCTCTACGGCCTTGCACAGTAATTCCATAACGTGTATAAGCCGTACCACTGTGTAGCATAGTGTGAATAAAGGGCACTACTGAGAGACGTGATGTGAATAATGGCCACTGCTGTGTTTCGCAACGTGAATAAGGGACACTACTATGTGGTAGAATATGAATCAGGGGCACTACGTGCAGTGTAATGGGAATAAGATTGTGCTACTGTGTGGCGTCATTTGAATTGGGTATACTATTGTGTGACCATACCCATTCCTTGTGAAACCATTGGGAGGTAATGTGCAAATGTAAAGTTTGCCGGGTGATGTTGAAAACCCTAGCACTGGCCCTGGCACCACCTAATGGGAGGTGATGGTAAGGGGGTAGAAGGCGGTTAAATGAGTTCCACCACATCTCTAGGACAACTTTAAGCCCTGCCGGCATCCCACATCTCCGGGAAACTGGGACCCTATGACATATGCCCTGTGTGGTTTGTTGATCTGAAGCAGCCACATAAGTGTTAACTGGGTGTTAACCTTACCTAGAGAGTATTTCACGGGAGGATTGCTATGGGAAGGAATCAGGGAGTAAGCCACCATAAGGGGAGGCAATGCTGGGACTGAAGTCCCTGGGCCCTGACAGAGAGGGGGCCTGCCAGCCCACTTTGCCCGACCACAGCTCTCTGAGAAAATACAGGCAGTGCTGAGGCTGCCCGATTATAAAAGATCGCCCATATCAATAGATGTGGCGGGCGACGCCACAGACAGTCAACTGACCCGCCTCCCACAACCCAGTCCCTCTCCTATAGCGTTAAAGGCAGGAAAAATAAGTTGCGCTTTCCTCAGTGTGAAGAAAACCTGCCCTAAGAGGGCGCGACACATGTGAACATGGTGCTGTGTACGTACCTCCAGTTACTTCTGTGAATGGTGGCATTAAATGTAAATGTATGTATAATTGGTGGCGCAACTACCGAGGGTGCAGGGAGAGCAGCTTCTATGGGGCCCGAGCTGCTTCCAGGGCCCGCTGCTCCCCCTGCCTCCAGACATGGGCTGCCTCCAAGGCTCGCTGCTCCCTCCTTCACCACCGCCCACGTTGAGAACAGCCACTGCAGCCGATAGCACCCCCCTCCCCTGCAGGCTGCAGCTACATGGAGGATGTAGAGGGGGTGCGGGGGCCCTTCCTGTACAGCACCAAGTCCATGAAATGTGCCCGCAGCCCGCCCCAAACAAACTCCTGGAGAGCCGAGCGCGCCTGCAGCGCACACAAGCAGCACACAGGAGCCGGCGCCGCTAATCAAGACCAGGCTCCAAGTGATGTCTCCGTATCAAGCTGCCAGCCAGCCTGCGTGCGTCCCGCTCCTGCTTGGCCACTCGCGCTCCTCACACTCACAGTAGAGATAGGGGAGGACTCGGAGAGGTCAGGACGCCGCGTCGTGCGTGACTAGAGCTACGTCATTGCACATGGGGACTGGCTGCCGGAGTTCTGGACAGCTGACCTGAGGCTGGGCTGGGGGCAGTGAAGGGCAAACATAAAAGATGTATTGTAAGAACTTACCTTTGTTAAATATCTTTCTGCGAGGTGCACTGGGTTCCACAGGGAATAACATCGGGGTGTAGAGTTGGATCTTGATTTGAGGCACCAACAGGCTTAAAGCTTTGACTGTTCCCAAGATGCACAGCGCAGCCTCCTATATAACCCGGCCTCCGTGCACAGGAGCTCAGTTTTGTTCACCAGTCCAATGCAGTAGCAGGTAAAAAGAGACGACAACCGTTAGTAGCCACATATACCACATTCTCGCGACAGGAGAAGGTACCGGCGGTTAATACCATACAAACCCAAAGAAGCTAAGTGCGTCAGGGTGGGCGCCCTGTGGAGCCCAGTGTACCACGCAGAAAGAGATTTAACAAAGGTAAGTTCTTAACATAAATCTCCTTTTCTGCAGCGGGGTACACTGGGGTTCCACAGGGAATAATATCAGGGATGTCCTAACGCAGTTCCTCATGGGAGGGAACGCACTGTAGCGGGCACAAGAACCCGGCATCCAAAGGAGGCATCCTGGGAGGCGGAAGTATAGAAGGCATAGAACCTTATGAACATGTTCACTGAGGACCACGTAGCCACCTTGCACAATTATTCAAGGGTCACACCACGTCGGGCCGCCCAAGAAGGTCCAATAGACTGAGTAGAATGGGCTTTGATGGTAGCAGGAGCTGGAAGACCAGCCTGTACATAAGCATGTGCAATCACCATTCTAATCCATCTGGCCAAGGTCTGCTTATTAGCAGGCCAGCCACGTTTGTGAAAACCAAAAAGGACAAAGAGGGAATCAGATCTCTTAAGAGAAGCACATAAATACGGAGAGCCCGCACCACATCCAAAGACCGCTCTTTGGTGGATAAACCAGGAGAGGTAAATGCCAGAACCACAATTTCCTGGATAAGGTGGAAAGACGACACCACCTTAGGCAAATAACCAGGACGAGTTCTAAGAACCGCCCAATCACAGTGAAAAATCAGAAAGGGAGACCTACAGGACAAGGCACCCAAGTCTGAAACCCGTCTAGCAGAGGCAATAGCCAGCAAGAACAAGACCTTAAGAGTAAGCAACATAAGGTCCACAGACTCAAGAAGTTCAAATGGAGACTCTTGTAAGGCGTCCAGAACAACTGACAAATCCCAAGAAGCCACAGATGGGACATAGGGAGGTTGAATCCGTAAAACACCCTGAGTGAATGTATGAACCTCAGGCAGAGTTGCAATTTTTCTCTGAAATCATATCGACAAGGCAGAAATATGAACCTTGAAGGAGGCCAGCCAAAAGCTTGGCAGTACTGAACTTATATGTGTCATAATGATTAGTCGCACACCAGGCGAAGTAAGAATTCCAGACCCTATAATAACAGACGCCGGTTTATGGGCCTTCAACATAGTTTGAATGGCCGCCTCAGAAAATCCTTTGGCACTCAGTACGGAAGCTTCAAGAGCCACGTCGTCAAAGCCAGCCGGGCCAAATCCTGGTAGACACAAGGGCCCTGAACGAGGAGGTCTGGGAACTGTGGAAGTAGAAGAGGACTCTCTATCGAGAGATCCTGCAAGTCTGAGAACCAATGCCGTCTGGGCCACGCTGGAGCGATTAGAAGTAGTATTCCTCCTTCTTGCTTGAACTTCCTTATCACCCTGGGCAGAAGTGACACCAGAGGGAACACGTACGGCAGCCAAAAGTTCCATGGAATTGCCAGTGTGTCCACGAATGCTGCTTGAGGATCCCTTGTCCTTGCTCCGAAGACCGGAACATTGTGATTGTGTCGAGACGCCATCAGGTCTACATCTGGTAGGCCCCGCTTGTCCACTAGGAGTTGAAAGACTTCTGGATGAAGGCTCCTCTCTCCGGCGTGAACGTCCTGACGACTGAGGAAGTCCGCTTCCCAGTTGAGGACTCCCAGAATGAACACCGCCGATATGGCTGGCAGATGGCGTTCCGCCCAACAAAGGATTTTTGACACTTCCATCATTGCCATGCGGCTTCGAGTGCCGCCTTGATGACTTATGTACGCCACTGTTGTGGCGTTGTCAGACTGTACTTGAACAGGCCTGTTCTGTTCTAGAGGCAGGGCTAGTGTCAAAGCATTGAACACTGCCCGCAATTCCAGAATGTTTATCGGGAGGAGAGATTCCTCCCTGGTCCACCGACCCTGAAGAGAGTGTTGCTCCAACACCGCTCCCCAGCCCCGCAGACTGGCAACCGTTGTCAGAAGGACCCAGTTGGAGATCCAGAAGGGACGACCCCTGCTCAGTTGCTGGTCCTGTAGACACCAGCTCAGTGACAAGCGGACCTCCGGAGTCAAGGAGATCATGTGAGTCCTGATCCGGTGAGGCAGGCCATCCCACTTGGAGTGTATCAACCTCTGAAGAGGGCAGGAATGAAATTGAGTGTACTCTACCATGTCGAAAGCCGAAACCATGAGGCCTAGTACTTGCATCGCCGAGTGTACCGACACACGTGGGCGAGAGAGGAAGCATATTATCTTGTCTTGAAGTTTAAGGACCTTCTCCGGAGACAAAAACAGCCATTGGTTGTGGTGTCCAATAGCGCTCCCAGGTGCACCATGCTCTGAGCAGGGACCAGGAAAGATTTCTTCCAGTTAATGAGCCACCCGTGGATTTGCAGGAATTGGACCGTCAGTTCCAGATGACAGAGGAGAACCTCTGGACAGTTTCCCAGAATCAACAAGTCGTCCAGATACAGCAGGATCCTGATACCCAGACGGCGGAGCAGAGCCGCCATGACCGCCGTGAAAATTCTTGGAGCCGTGGTCAGACTGAAAGGTAAGGCCTGGAATTGAAAATGAATGTTGCCAATAGCAAACCACATGTATTGCTGATGCGACACTGCAATAGGTGTATGCAGTTAAGCATCCCGTATGTCCAGGGACACCATATAGTCCTTGGGCTCCAAAGCCAGAACAATAGAGCAAAGCGTTTCCATACGGAATTTGGAAACTTTCACAAATTTGTTCAAAGACTTGAGGTTGAGAATGGGTCGAGAGGACCCATTCGGTTTCAGGACTAGGAACAGCGTGGATTAGTACCCCCTGCCTCTCTGAGCCAGAGGCACCGGCACTATCACTCCTGTATCCAGGATAGATTGTACCACCAAATGGAGAGTTTTTGCTTTTACCTGATTCTAAGGGATGTTCGTTAAGCAAAATTGTCGAGGGGGACGTTTCTTGAAAGAGATGGCGTATCCGTGAGTGACGACTTCCCATACCCAGGCGTCCGAAGTGGTCTGTAACTACACCTGAGCAAACAGTAGAAGTCGGCCTCCCACCCTGGGATCCACCAGGGGGAGGCCCGCCCCATCATGCGGCAGGCTTGTCTGTTGTGGAAGCAGGCTGACGGGCAGCCCAGGCACGTTTAGGTTTGGGCTTAGAGGTTTTGGAAGTGCGAGCCTGTTTCGGGTACGCCTGACCCTGTGCTTTACCTGGAGGCCGAAAGGAACAAAAGGAAGTACTCTTAGCCTTCGGAGCCGAAGGAGAAGTACTAGGCAGACATGCAGTCTTAGCTGATGCCAAGTCAGCAACAATCTTGTTGAGATCTTCCCCAAAAAGAATGTTTCACTTAAAAGGGATAACCTCCAAGGTCTTTTTAGAGTACAGATCTATAGACCAGGACCGCAACCAGAGAATCTGGAGAGCCAGAATGGATGTAGTAGACACCTTGGCCGCCAGGACACCTGCATCAGATGCCGCCTCCTGAATATACCGGTAATGAGAGGCTGCAATAATATAGGAAAGACACTGTCTAGCATTATCAGGAAAATCCGACAGGAGTTCCGCTTCAACTTCCTGAACCCAGGCTTCAATAGCTTTTGCCGCCCAAGAAGCCGCAATAGTGGGCCTATGCACAGCTCCAGCTGTTTAAATGGACTTCAAGCAACCCTCCACACGCTTATCCGTCGGTTCCTTCAGTGAGGTGACGGTAGTGACAGGCAGAGGACACCACCAGACGCGCGACTTGTGAATCCACCGGTGGAGGTGTTTCCCAATTTTTACTTAACTATGCAGCAAGGGGATAACGAGCTAGCATCTCTTTAGATAGGGAAAATTTCTTTCCTGGATTTTCCCAGGATTCCTGACGAATGTTAACGAAGTGGTCAGAATGAGGTAAAACTAATTTAGTAACCTTCTGACGTTTAAACTTATCTGGTTTCTTAGAGGTAGCTGGTGGCTCTTCGTCATCATCGATTTGAAGAATCAGCCTGATAGCCTCCAAGAGGTCAGGAACATCCACTTATGTCAGAGATTCCCCATCAGAAGCATCTGCATCAGTGTCTGAAGGGTCAGTGTAAGCGCCATCTTCATCGGACGAGGTATTCGAAACGTGTGGATTGTGAGGAAGTAAAGGCCCGTTTAGATGACCCCTTGGTCTTAGGCGGCGAGAGTCAGGATTTTGCTTAGCCAGAGACTGATTTAATTGCTGTAATTGAGAGGACAGTGTATCTGCCCATGGCAGATTAACTGCAGGGACAATATGTGGCTGTAATGGCACAGGAGGTCCCATATGGGGCGCAAGTCTAGTTACTAGCGTAGTCAGTAAATTAGAGAAAGCAGCACAAGGTGGGTCTTGATTTGCCCCCGTTGCTGCAGACTGACCATGGGGTATAGTTGCTATGTTTTCCTCCAAGCAATCCATGGTGTCAGCACTGCATAGTGCAGGATCAGCTATGGATCTACCACCCTGTTTAGCAGACATATGTAAGCGTAAATTAAGGGTGAAATAGTACAATATAAGCAGACAAGTTACCTGATAAAAAAAAACCCTGTACAGTGTGACTGTAAAGCAGAGCACAAACAGAGGATTTAAGAGGTATGTGGTGACTGTAAAATACAGAGAAAAATACCAAGGTAGTATATCCTGTGAAACACTATATTATATGAGAACCCTGACGCACTTAGCCCCCCTCAGGGTACAGAATATAGGGATAGCAATATGTGTGAGATACACGAAATAGAAATCACACAGCAGCTATTGGCACACACTCAGTCACCTATACAATGCAGAAATTATTACAAACAATAAGACTGCACTGGACTAGCAATACTAAGTACAAACTGTACCACTAAGTAAAGCTATATAGGTATATAGATATAACAATGCACAATAAAGACTGGAAGTATATCACAGGGTACTTGTACTAACTATCCCTGTAGTAATGCACTTGTTCTTAACTAACACTGTCTAAATGACATGTACAATACTTAAGTGTCCTGTAAATGCACAGCGCTGATGATGCAGACGGCTTTACAGAGAAAACATTGCCCAGCAGTCCCAGAATCAGCTCAGTATGTGTGTAATGGCGCCCAAACGCTGACAGAGAGTGAGGGAGACAGAGAGATGCAGCTCCAGAGCGGGAACATTTGCAGTAAATGGCGCCTGGGGCTGGGGGAGGGGCTACAGGTCAGAACCTTATCCCCTTGCTGGACTTCACCACCGGGTACTGTGGGGCCTATTAAAGTGGATTATGAGGTAATCTGACCTGTGCCCCTTGCCCTGCTGGTCCAGTGGGGTCCCTGTACGGCCACAGTGTCCACGCCAGTGCACGTGGCCCGTCTCCTAGAGACAGCGGCAGATCGCGGTTTTCAGCAGGTCCTACCTGGGGAACCCTCTTACCTCCTCCCTGTAACACGGCCACGTGATCGTGGAGAGCAGCGGCAAGTGTGTGTGCCTGAAGAGAAACCGGAGCCCTCTGCTGTAAGTACCCAGCATCCAGGGCGCGAGAGTATACAGCGCCGCTGGGGAAGGTGAGGGAGCCGCAGCACAATATGTCAGAATGACATATAGCACTTTTAAGTGCCTGTGCTGCGGCCCTTGAAGACTTCTGTCTCCTAAAAAAGCTCTTTTCAGGGCCGCCTAGCGCAGCCCTCCCTGTTAGCTGCCTGCACTGCAGGCACCAACTTACACACTGAGCTCCTGTGCACGGAGGCAGGGTTATAGAGGAGGCGGCGCTGTGCATCTTAGGAACAGTCAAAGCTTTTAGCCTGTTGATGCCTCGGATCAAGATCCAACTCTACATCCCAATGTTATTCCCTGTGGAACCCCAGTGTACCCCGCTGCAGAAAATGCAGCTACTGCTTAATGCTTTTAACTACACAGTGAGCGGTTCACGGCTGCGATGCCGCAATCTATACAATTATTTGAATCTATGCCATGCTGCTGCCGCCGCTGGACCTTGGGGCCCCCTCACAAAGGGGTATATTTACAAAGATTCGTGTTTTGTCCGTTTTGAAGGGTGTTTGAACTCGAATGGTATCGGGTGCATTTTACTGCAACTTTTTGAATCCTGATACGATCATTCACTAAGCTGCCGAGTTTTGCACAATCGTTTTTTCCGATGTCGATGTGATTCGTAATATCAGGCAGTGTTTTACGGGAGTGATGAGTAAAACACTGCCTGACAAAACACAAGGAATCCCGGCCGGATCTGTGAGATCCGTGCAGGGCTTCATTGTGTACCTTAAAAAGTTGATTAAAGTCTAAAAAAATCTGAAAAAAATTGCGTGGGGTCCCCCCTCCTAAGCATAACCAGCCTCGGGCTCTTTGAGCCAGTCCTGGTTGAAAAAATATGGGGGGAAAAATGACAGGGGTTCCCCCATATTTAATCAACCAGCACCGGGCTCTGCGCCTGGTCCTGGTTCCAAAAATATGGGGGACAAAAAGCATAGGGGTCCCACGTATTTTTCAAACCAGCACCGGGCTCCACTAGCCAGGTACATAATGCCACAGCCGGGGGACACTTTTATACTGGTCCCTGCGGCCCTGGCATTACATACCCAACTAGTCACCCCTGGCCGGGGTGCCCTGGAGGAGTGGGAACCCCTTAAATCAAGGGGTCCCCCCCCTCCAGCCACCCAAGGGCCAGGGGTGAAGCCCGAGGCTGTCCCCCCCATCCAAGGGCGGTGGATGGGGGGCTGATAGCCTTGTGAAAAAATGTGAATATTGTTTTTAGTAGCAGTACTACAAGTCCCAGCAAGCCTCCCCCGCAAGCTGGTACTTGGAGAACCACAAGTACCAGCATGCGGTGATAAACCGGGCCCGCTGGTACCTGTAGTACTACTACTAAAAAAATACCCCAAAAAAACAGGACACACACCGTGATGGTATAAGTTTATTACATACATGCACACCTCCATACATACATACTTACCTATGTTCCCACGAGGCTCGGTCCTCTTCTCCATGTAGAATCCTTGGGGTACCTGTGAAAAAAATTATACTCACATAATCCAGTGTAGAATCCGACCTTTGAATAATCCACGTACTTGGCAAAAAAAATAAAACGGAAACCCGACCACGCACTGAAAGGGGTCCCATGTTTACACATGGGACCCCTTTCCCCGACTGCCTGGACCCCCCCTGACTCCTGTCAAAGAGGGTCCCTTCAGCCAATCAGGGAGCGCCACGTCGTGGCACTCTCCTGATTGGCTGTGTGCTCCTGTAGTGTCTGTCAGGCAGCACACGGCACAGATACAATGTAGCGCCTATGCGCTCCATTGTAGCCAATGGTGGGAACTTTGCGGTCAGCGGTGAGGTTACTTTCGGTCAACCTCTGACCGCAAAGTTCCCCCTACGCTTTTTGTCCCCCGTATTTTTGGAACCAGGACCAGGCGCAGAGCCCGGTGCTGGTTGATTAAATATGGGGGAACCCCTGTCATTTTTCCCCCCATATTTTTTCAACCAGGACTGGCTCAAAGAGCCCGAGGCTGGTTATGCTTAGGAGGGGGGACCCCACGCAATTTTTTTCCCAGTTTTTACACTAAACAAACCCTTTCCCATAGATAACCATGCACAGATCTCACTGATCCGTGCATGGTTAACTGGAAAAAGCAGGTCTATTTTTTTGCTGCTTTTTTTAACGATTCGGAAAAAAACAGACCCGCACTTGAGCACTCAGAAACTAATACCCAAATATGAATGAATAGTGAATGCCCGTATTGTATGAAATATTAGCCGCGTTTGACTGATGGTCTATTCATTCGTATTTCGGAACTTTGCAAATCAAACCATTACAAATAGTCCAAACACTGCCGAGATTGGTGCTTAGTGAATTCCCAGATTGAGACTCAGAAAAAAAAACACAAATCGGACAAACTCGAATTCTTAGTAAATATTGGCCAAAGTCGGGGCCCAGGACTGGTGTCCCCTTTAACCCCCCCCCCCCTGTCGTCGGGCCTGAGGGAAAGGTCACATTTACGTATTTGCTGAGTTAAGGAAAGTTTATGCATGCACAGTGATACCTCTTTCACACATCCCGGGTGTTTGAACGTGAACACGCATCAATCCAGGATTTTGGTATGTCTGAAAGCAAACTCTCTTTCCAGAGATGGGCTGAGACCTTGGAATTTGTTTGTTTGCTAGACCCATCAACTTCCCGGATCGCAAGTCTGCAAGGAGTATTAGAAGAAGAAAAAGTCAAGAGACATAGGGCTTAATTCAGATCTGTTCGCTCGCTAGCTATTATTTGCAGCGCTGCGGACAGACGCCGCCTATAGGGGAGTGTATTTTAGCCTTGCAAGTGTGCGAACGCTTGTGCAGCCGAGCAGTACAAAAACAGTTTGTGCAGTTTCTGAGTAGCTCTGACCTTACTCAGCCGCTGCGATCACTTCAGCCTATTCGAGCCCGGAATTGACGTCAGACACCCGCCCTGCAAACGCCTCGACACGCATGCGTTTTTCCAAACACTCCCAGAAAGTGGTCAGTTGCCACCCACAAACGCCCTCTTTCTAATCAATCACCTTGCGTTCGGCTGTGCGAATGGATTCTTCGCTAGAACCAATGCACAGCAACGATCCGCTTTGTACAAGTACGACGCGCCTGCGCTTTGCGGTGCATACGCATGCGCAGTAGTAACCTGATCGCTGCTCAGCGAGAAACGTTAGCGAGCGAACAGATCTGAATTAGCCCCATAGAACATTTCTATGAGGATCACGATTTGTGGATCAATCCTATTCAAACATCCTACCTCCAGATCAATCAAAAAACACAATGTAATGGATATGAAGATCAGAATCAGAATCGATTCTGATCTTTATTTCCATTACATCAATGTTTGATAATTTGCTCTTCAGGATGCTTTTAAGGAGCACAGTGAAGATCCTTAAATCAGATATATGCTTTTTGATGGCAGGGAAGGTTCATATTTCCTATTCAGCTGAGTGGGGACTACAGACTGCTTGCTGATTTTGATCTTGTTTTGCAAAGTAATGAGTTATCTCAGAATGAGTGCTTTTCTGACGGATATTTTATGCGTTGCAAAAGGGATAGACTACAAAAAATATAAAACTTACAGAAGAGAATAAATGTGCTAAATGAAATTGTAGCTCTGCAAATTTGACCTCTTGTATTAGGGCACCAAACCGTTATCCATGAGGCGAGCCCACAAAAACTAGCCCAGTATGAAGTCACTCCTATAGTTTCTATTGATGTTATGATTGAGAAAAAGGTGGCCACTAGGTGGCAGCAAAGCCACATAAACACTCAGAGTCTATGATATAATAGGTTGAAGATAGCCTCAAGAATTTACTGCACAAAGGGGGTAATTCAGACCTGATCGCCGGGCAGCAATTTTTGCAGCTCTGCGATCGGATAGTCGCCACCTACGGGGGAGTGTATTTTTGCTGTGCAAGTGTGCGATCGCATGTGTAGCAGAGCTGCACAAACAGATTTTGTGCAGTCTCTGCGCAGCCCAGGACTTACTCAGCCGCTGCGGTCACTTCAGGCTGTTCAGGACCGGATTTGACGTCAGACTACCTCCTTGAAAACGCATGGACACGCCTGCGTTTTTCCAAACACTCCCTGAAAACGGTCAGTTGCCACCCACAAACGCCCTCTTCCTGTCAATCTCTTTGCGATCGCCCGTGCGAATGGATCTTTCGCACAAACCCATCACTGAGCGGATTTCCGCTTTCTAGCCGTGCGTTGCGCCTGCGCATTGCGGTGCATACGGATGCGTAGTTTGTGTCTGATCGCCCGCTGTGCGAAAACGCACAGCAGCGATCAGGTCTGAATCGGCCCCACCAGGGACGTGCAGTCATGAGTAGTCATGAGTAAAATAATACAAAGAAGATACTTATGACACATAAGTATCTTCTTTATTATTTTACCTATGTGAAAATCAGTTTGGGAGGCACCGATCGTGGTGCCTCCCGTAGTGATTGGGAACGGTATGGGGAGCGGGGGGCGGGCGCAGGCGGGCCCTAGCAATGGGCTGGAAAAGCCCATTGAAATAACATGGGAAAGCGGCACCATTTCATCCTATGAAAGCACGTCCCTGTGAGTGAAGGCACAGTGATTGGCCAGCGGATCCGTCACTGGATCCGCTGTCAATCACTGTGTGGGCGTCGGTACCTGCGGAGGTGCGGGCGGCGGAGATGCGGGATGCGGCGGGTCGGGCGGCGGATGTGCTGGCGGCAGAGAGGCGAGCGGCGGTAGCGGCGGCGGGACGCGGCATTCAGACCCCTTGTGCAGAGTTTGGTAGCGGAAGCGGTACCCATTTCAAAAATGGCGCCTCAGCGTCATTTTTGAAATTCAAGATGGCCGCCGCGAGCCAATCATGGCTCGCCGCGTCATCGCCCCGCCCCCTCCCGCTGACTTATATAAGTCAGCGCGAGGCAGCGGCTGTCAGTCCGACGGCGGAGGAGGAGCGGAGAAGAGCTCCTGAAGACGCCGTGGAAGTCCTGGATGGGCGGCGGCTATGCAAAAGAGCTTAGCAGCCGCCGCCCACCAGGTGAAGATGCTGGAAGTCCTGGGAAGGCGGCGGCCATGCAAAAGAGCTTAAAGGCCGCCGCCTCCCAGGTGAAGACGTCGTGGAAGTCCTGGATGTGCGGCGGCTATGCAAAAGAGCTTAGCAGCCGCCGCACACCAGGTGAAGACGCCGGAGGAAGACCCCAGAAGCCCTGTGGAGGTGGCGCCCCCCCAGGTGAAGATGGCGGAAGCCCTGGGAAGGCGGCGGCCATGCAAAAGAGCTTAAAGGCCGCCGCCCCCAGGTGAAGACCCAGTTTAATAAAGGATTTTTTAAAGAATGTGTCTTGTTTTCCCCCCAATATTTTCTTTACAGGTGGACTACAGGTGCCAGCAGGCCCTTTATGTCCGGGCATGCTGGCACTTGTGGTTCTCCAAGTGCCAGCATGCTGGGGCAGGCTTGCTGGGACCTGTAGGCCACCTGTAAAGAGCAATATTACTATTCTTTGCAGGTGGACTACAGGTGCCAGCGGGCCCTTTATGTCCGGGCATGCTGGCACTTGTGGTTCTCCAAGTGCCAGCATGCTGGGGTAGGCTTGCTGGGACCTGTAGGCCACCTGTAAAGAGCAATATTACTATTCTTTGCAGGTGGACTACAGGTGCCAGCGGGCCCTTTATGTCCGGGCATGCTGGCACTTGTGGTTCTCCAAGTGCCAGCATGCTGGGGCAGGCTTGCTGGGATCTGTAGGCCACCTGTAAAGAACAGTATTAGCATACAATGAACCCCGCACCCACCGCCACCAGGGGTGCGGGGCATAGCACTGGGCTATCAGCCCAGTGCTGGTTGTTGCTCGGGAGGGGGGACCCCATTTAGATTTCTCTGACGTCCTAGTGGATGCTGGGGACTCCGTCAGGACCATGGGGATTAGCGGCTCCGCAGGAGACAGGGCACAAAAATAAAGCTTTAGGATCAGGTGGTGTGCACTGGCTCCTCCCCCTATGACCCTCCTCCAAGCCTCAGTTAGGTTTTTGTGCCCGTCCAAGCAGGGTGCAATCTAGGTGGCTCTCCTAAAGAGCTGCTTAGAAAAAGTTTTTAGGTTTTTTATTTTACAGTGAGTCCTGCTGGCAACAGGCTCACTGCAACGAGGGACTTAGGGGAGAAGAAGTGAACTCACCTGCGTGCAGGATGGATTGGCTTCTTAGGCTACTGGACACCATTAGCTCCAGAGGGATCGAACACAGGCCCAGCCATGGAGTCCGGTCCCGGAGCCGCGCCGCCGACCCCCTTGCAGATGCCGAAAAGTGAAGAGGTCCAGAAACCGGCGGCAGAAGACTTTTCAGTCTTCATGAGGTAGCGCACAGCACTGCAGCTGTGCGCCATTGTTGTCACACACTTCACACCAGCGGTCACGGAGGGTGCAGGGCGCTGCGGGGGGCGCCCTGGGCAGCAATGAGAATACCTTGTTC
Source organism: Pseudophryne corroboree (assembly GCF_028390025.1). Classification (NCBI taxonomy): domain Eukaryota; kingdom Metazoa; phylum Chordata; class Amphibia; order Anura; family Myobatrachidae; genus Pseudophryne; species Pseudophryne corroboree. The sequence continues at coordinate 203,626,980 of NC_086448.1, forward strand.
TGGCTAAAAAAAATACATCACATATAGCCCCTGGGGCTATATGGATGTATTTCACCCCTGCCAGGTCTCACAAACACCGGAGAAGAGCCCGCCGAAATAGGGGGCGGGGCCTATCTCCTCAGCACACAGCGCCATTTTCCTGCTCAGCTCCGCTGCGAGGAAGGCTCCCAGGACTCTCCCCTGCACTGCACTACAGAAACAGGGTAAAACAGAGAGGGGGGGGCACTTTTTGGGCGTTTTTTGATATATTAAGCTGCTATAAGGGAGACAACACTTCTATAGGGTTGTTCCTATATATTTATAGCGCTTGGGTGTGTGCTGGCAAACTCTCCCTCTGTCTCCCCAAAGGGCTAGTGGGGTCCTGTCTTCGATAAGAGCATTCCCTGTGTGTCTGCTGTGTGTCGGTACGTGTGTGTCGACATGTATGAGGACGATGTTGGTGTGGAGGCGGAGCAATTGCCGGTAATGGTGATGTCACCCCCTAGGGAGTCGACACCGGAATGGATGGCTTTGTTTATGGAATTACGTGATAATGTCAGCACATTACAAAAATCAGTTGACGACATGAGACGGCCGGCAAACCAGTTAGTACCTGTACAGGCGTCTCAGACACCGTCAGGGGCTGTAAAACGCCCTTTACCTCAGTCGGTCGACACAGACCCAAGTAAGTGCGATGTCCATATCTGCCAGAAGAAGTTTATGGACGCGACAATGGTCAGGTGATGCGGATTCCAAACGGCATATGGAAGTATTGCCGTATAAGGGGGAGGAATTATTTGGGGTCGGTCTATCGGATTTGGTGGCCACGGCAACAGCCGGGAAATCCACCTTTTTACCTCAGGTCCCCTCCCAACAGAAAAAGACACCGTCTTTTCAGCCGCAGTCCTTTCGTTCCTATAGGAACAAGCGGGCGAAAGGACAGTCATATTTGCCCCGAGGCAAAGGAAAGGGTAAGAGAGTGCACCAAGCAGCTTCTTCCCAGGAGCAGAAGCCCTCCCCGGCTTCTGCAAAGCCCTCAGCATGACGTTGGGGCTTTACAAGCGGACTCAGGGGCGGTGGGGGGTCGACTCAAGAATTTCAGCGCACAGTGGGCTCACTCACAGTTGGACCCCTGGATCCTGCAGATAGTATCTCAGGGTTACAGGTTGGAATTCGAGAAGTCTCCCCCTCGCCGGTTCCTAAAGTCTGCTCTGCCAACGTCTCCCTCAGACAGGGCGACGGTATTGGAAGCCATTCACAAGCTGTATTCTCAGCAGGTGATAGTCAAGGTACCCCTCCTACAACAGGGAAAGGGGTATTATTCCACACTATTTGTGGTACCGAAGCCGGACGGCTCGGTAAGACCTATTCTAAATCTGAAATCTTTGAACCTGTACATACAAAAATTCAAGTTCAAGATGGAGTCACTCAGAGCAGTGATAGCGAATCTGGAAGAAGGGGACTTTATGGTGTCCCTGGACATCAAGGATGCTTACCTGCATGTCCCAATTTGCCCTTCACATCAAGGGTACCTCAGGTTCGTGGTGCAAAACTGTCATTATCAGTTTCAGACGCTGCCGTTTGGATTGTCCACGGCACCTCGGGTCTTTACCAAGGTAATGGCCGAAATGATGTTTCTTCTGCGAAGAAAATGCGTATTAATTATCCCTTACTTGGACGATCTCCTGATAAGGGCAAGGTCCAGGGAACAGCTGGGGGACGTAGTAGCACTAACCCAAGTAGTGCTGCAACAGCACGGGTGGATTCTGAATTTTCCAAAATCTCAATTGACCCCGACGACACGTCTGCTGTTCCTGGGAATGATTCTGGACACGGTTCAGAAAAAGGTGTTTCTTCCGGAGGAGAAAGCCAGGGAGTTATCCGAACTTGTCAGGAACCTCCTAAAACCAGGAAAAGTGTCTGTGCATCAATGCACAAGAGTCCTGGGAAAGATGGTGGCTTCTTACGAAGCGATTCCATTCGGCAGATTCCACGCACAAACTTTTCAGTGGGATCTGCTGGACAAATGGTCCGGATCGCATCTGCAGATGCATCAGCGGATAACCTTATCGCCACGGACAAGGGTGTCTCTTTCTGTGGTGGTTGCAGAGTGCTCATCTGTTAGAGGGCCGCAGATTCGGCATACAGGACTGGGTCCTGGTGACCACGGATGCCAGTCTGAGAGGCTGGGGAGCGGTCACACAGGGAAGAAACTTCCAGGGAGTATGGTCAAGCCTGGAGATGTCTCTTCACATAAATATACTGGAGCTAAGAGCGATTTACAATGCTCTAAGCCTGGCAAAACCCCTGCTTCAGGGTCAGCCGGTGTTGATCCAGTCGGACAACATCACGGCAGTCGCCCACGTAAACAGACAGGGCGGCACAAGAAGCAGGAGAGCAATGGCAGAAGCTGCAAGGATTCTTCGCTGGGCGGAAGATCATGTGATAGCACTGTCAGCAGTGTTCATTCCGGGAGTGGACAACTGGGAAGCAGACTTCCTCAGCAGACACGATCTACACCCGGGAGAGTGGGGACTTCATCCAGAAGTCTTCCACATGATTGTGAACCGTTGGGAAAAACCAAAGGTGGATATGATGGCATCTCGCCTCAACAAAAAACTGGACAGGTATTGCGCCAGGTCAAGAGACCCTCAGGCAATAGCTGTGGACGCTCTGGTAACACCGTGGGTGTTCCAGTCAGTGTATGTGTTTCCTCCTCTGCCTCTCATACCAAAAGTACTGAGAATTATACGGCAAAGGGGAGTAAGAACGATACTCGTGGCTCCGGATTGGCCAAGAAGAACTTGGTACCCGGAACTTCAGGAGATGCTCACGGAAGATCCGTGGCCTCTACCTCTAAGACGGGACCTGCTTCAGCAGGGACCGTGTCTATTCCAAGACTTACCGCGGCTGCGTTTGACGGCATGGCGGTTGAACGCCGAATTCTAAGGGAAAAAGGCATTCCGGAAGAGGTCATTCCTACACTGGTAAAAGCCAGGAAGGAGGTGACTGCACAACATTATCACCGCATTTGGAGAAAATATGTTGCGTGGTGTGAGGCCAGGAAGGCCCCCACGGAGGAATTTCAATTGGGTCGATTCCTACATTTCCTGCAAACAGGATTGTCTATGGGCCTCAAATTGGGGTCCATTAAGGTTCAAATTTCGGCCCTGTCGATTTTCTTCCAGAAAGAATTGGCTTCAGTTCCTGAAGTCCAGACTTTTGTAAAAGGAGTACTACATATACAGCCCCCGGTTGTGCCCCCAGTGGCTCCGTGGGACCTTAATGTAGTTTTGGATTTTCTCAAATCCCATTGGTTTGAGCCACTCAAATCGGTGGATTTGAAATATCTTACATGGAAAGTAACCATGCTACTGGCCCTGGCTTCAGCCAGGAGAGTGTCAGAATTGGCGGCTTTATCGTATAAAAGCCCATATCTGATTTTCCATTCGGACAGGGCAGAACTGCGGACGCGTCCTCAGTTTCTGCCTAAGGTGGTGTCAGCGTTTCACCTGAACCAGCCTATTGTGGTGCCTGCGGCTACTAGCGATTTGGAGGATTCCAAGTTGCTGGACGTTGTCAGGGCATTGAAAATATATATTTCAAGGACGGCTGGAGTCAGAAAATCTGACTCGCTGTTTATACTGTATGCACCCAACAAGCTGGGTGCTCCTGCTTCTAAGCAGACGATTGCTCGTTGGATTTGTAGCACAATTCAACTTGCACATTCTGTGGCAGGCCTGCCACAGCCTAAATCTGTCAAGGCCCATTCCACAAGGAAGGTGGGCTCATCCTGGGCGGCTACCCGAGGGGTCTCTGCATTACAACTCTGCCGAGCAGCTACGTGGTCGGGGGAGAACACGTTTGTAAAATTCTACAAATTTGATACCCTGGCTAAAGAGGACCTGGAGTTCTCTCATTCGGTGCTGCAGAGTCATCCGCACTCTCCCGCCCGTTTGGGAGCTTTGGTATAATCCCCATGGTCCTGACGGAGTCCCCAGCATCCACTAGGACGTCAGAGAAAATAAGATTTTACTTACCGATAAATCTATTTCTCGTAGTCCGTAGTGGATGCTGGGCGCCCATCCCAAGTGCGGATTGTCTGCAATACTTGTACATAGTTATTGTTACAAAAAAATCGGGTTGTTATTGTTGTGAGCCGTCTGTTCAGAGGCTCCTACGTTTGTCATACTGTTAACTGGGTTCAGATCACAAGTTGTACGGTGTGATTGGTGTGGCTGGTATGAGTCTTACCCGGGATTCAAAATCCTTCCTTATTGTGTACGCTCGTCCGGGCACAGTATCCTAACTGAGGCTTGGAGGAGGGTCATAGGGGGAGGAGCCAGTGCACACCACCTGATCCTAAAGCTTTATTTTTGTGCCCTGTCTCCTGCGGAGCCGCTAATCCCCATGGTCCTGACGGAGTCCCCAGCATCCACTACGGACTACGAGAAATAGATTTATCGGTAAGTAAAATCTTATTTTTTTGGGGGCCCCACTTTCCGAGGAATTCCAGCCCTGGGCTGACTGGTTTGGGGGGTGTTTAATGGCATGGCAGGGGGGCCCCACACTGAGTGTCTCCCCTGCTATGGCATTATTCCCCCTGGCTGGTTCTGCCTGGTGCTGGTTTTAGTGGTGTGGGGGGACTGCACTTTTTTTTTTTCCGGGGGGGGGGGGGGGGGGGGGGTGTTAGCTGCAGTGCCTCCCCAGGCCCGGACCTCACCGCACGTCACTGGGCCCCACAGAGCTTTCGCAATATTTACTGCACCAATTAAAACACCTGCAGGGTTCAGAGTGCCTATGTGGCTTCACTGGTATAGAGATTGGTAGTTTCCCTCTAAAATTGTGTTAGGTTAGTTACTAGAAACAGGTCTCAAATAGCAATCCTGCGTTCTAATACTGATAAACTGGGGGTCAGTCGGTCTTGTAATAAAACAGTTGACTGATGCACTGAAAGCTGATATTTGAAGGTAGAACAGAAGTCCCCAAACCTCCCTTAGGAGCTGGTGAAAGAAGATAGTTATTAGGGTCTATTCATGAAGCAGTGAAAAGTGTGGAGAAGTGAACCAGTGGAGAAGTTGCCCATGGCAACCAATCAGTGTTGAGGTAATATTTAAAAAGTGCATTCTATAAAATTATACAGAGCAGCTGATTGGCAGCTGACCTTTCACTGCTTCATGAATAGATACCTTAAATACCTTTATAGGCTGCTTGTTGGCAGCACAGGAATTCCAGCACTACTACACAATAAATTGCCTTAGCTGACACTGTACAATGGCCCTCATTCCGAGTTGTTCGCTCGCTAGCTGCTTTTAGCAGCATTGCACACGCTAGGCCGCCGCCCTCTGGGAGTGTATCTTAGCTTAGCAGAATTGCGAACGAAAGATTAGCAGAATTGCGAATAGAAAATTCTTAGCAGTTTCTGAGTATCTCGAGACTTACTCCTACACTGCGATCAGCTCAGCCCGTTTCGTTCCTGGTTTGACGTCACAAACACGCCCTGCGTTCGGCCAGCCACTCCCCCGTTTCTCCATACACTCCCGCGTTTTATCCTGGCACGCCTGCGTTTTTCCGCACACTCCTAGAAAACGGTCAGTTTCCGCCCAGAAATACCCACTTCCTGTCAATCACACACCGATCACTTCAACTATGAAAATTCTTCGTTCGGACGTGAGTAAATCTACTAAGTTTTGTGCTAAAATACTTAGCGCATGCGCACTGCGTACCATGCGCATATTTGCCTTAATCGCTCCGTTGCGAAGATCGGCAACGAGCGAACAACTTGGAATGACCCCCATAGTCCATAGAGCTGCAGGATTGTGGATGCCCTGTCGGGGGTGCTTACTGCTTTGTGGGTGACTGATTGGTAGTATTGTTGTGTTGCAGCTTCTTGTGGCAACTAGGCATCTTCTTGTGACGGGTCTTCGGAATGTTCCTATATGAGCGTAGTAGGAATGTGGCAGATCTCAGAGTCTTCCAGTGCCCTAAGGAGACTCCTATAGTCACTTTGGAGCAAAATTAAGACCTAGCGGGTTATATATTTATGGTTTAGAGAAGAGATCACAGGTCTTGCTGTCAATCCCAATGCCTGCCAAGCCACTTCCCTTTTATTTTCTTTTAAATCATGCATGAGAATTTCTTCTGAGACTGGCCCAGCTAAAGAGTGAGTTATCTTTTACCACCTTGACAGTATGTGACAGGGTATCGGTCAGCTGTCCGGTCATATTTTAATGTTGGAGTGATAAGTGATTGGAAATAAATGCCATCATCCACCTAATTTATGTGACAAATTCCATCCCCATCCATCTGCTTGTGAAAATAGCCGTCATCAATATCAGCGTGTATTTGCACAACTCATATTCTTTGTGCAATAAATCTGTCTGAAATCAAATGTATCTCTGCACACAGGCAACTCTAAATAGCTTGTAATTCCATGCATATGCCCACAGCACACTTATCTTCTGTGCAAGAGTCCCGTTGCCACCAATTTACATAAACTAAGCCGTACGTGGAAATGCGGCTGAGATGTTTATGATTCTATATCACCTATAGTTGTTCATAGCTGCATATGCAAGCACTGATACTTGCGCACTTGCTTGCGAGAGAAAGGAGGAGTGAGTACTAATTTCCTGGACCCGGCCAAACCCAGCTCTCTACAGACAAGCTTACGATCAGGCCGAGCTGATGACATTCTGGCTTCCCCCTCCGGGAAAGGACAGCCAGCTTGCCGCAGAAGGGGGCGGTGTAGATGGGCGTCACGTGGCATAGGGGGCACAATTATGGTTGGGCCATTGTGTCTACACCCCCTGCTATACAATGTCGAGATTACAGGCATTGTACACCGTGGCTAAAATGACGTAGTTCAGTGCCAATTGCATCATCAGCTGCCCGCCCAAGCCTTGAGTGGCATGTTGCGGCCGAATCTGGGAGACTTGCCTACTCTTCCGGGTGGCTGAAGTGTCACCAGATATTTGGGAGCCTCCCGCCCGTTCCAGGAGGATACGCAAGTATGTGCTTAGGAGATCCATCCTCATGGCGGAGTTGCATGTATGGTGAAGTTCCATGCAATTCTGAATCAGGCCCTTAGAATGTAAGCTAAAATTTCTGGGTCTGATTCGGAGCTGTGCATAAATATCAGCCACAAGCAAGGGCGTAGCTACCATATGTGAAGGCAGTGCAGCTGCTATGGGTCCCACAGCTGAGAGGGGCCCACCTTCCCTGTCAAAGTTACATTTGTTATATACATTTTTCGCCATTGGGAGGTACATAGGGGTCCTTTCAAACTTTTTCCTTGGGGCCTGCAATATATCTAGGTATGCCCCTGGACCTGCTCATTGTAGTGTGGAATAAAATGAACTGGAGGGCATTTTAATGTTACAGTATATAATATGAACCAGGGAACTGTAATGAGGCACAATATGAACGGGGAGCACTATATATCATAATGTGAATTGGGGGTACTGTGCGGCATAATGTGTACTGGCAGCTCTGATATGTGACATAGGGTGAACTTAAGCACTACTGCGATTCATAAAAGAAACTAGGGCACTACTATGGGGCATAACATTAAATAAGGCTCTGCTATGGTTCAGAAAATGAACTTGTGCACTATTAATATAGGGCATAAAATTAACAACTGCTGCAGAGAATATCTCTCTAGAAGCATTGGGACGGGGGCACCTTCAAAATGTTGCTATGGGGCCCACAATGTTCTGGCTATGCCCCTGACCACAAGTGAGTCTGCACGCCCACATCTATTGTTTAAGTAGTCATCATTAGGGATGGACAATAGAAGGTACTGCATTGATATTCTGCATTGGTGCAGGATCGGCCCCAACGCACCCATGACAGACGATCATCATTGGAGAAGTATCGATAGTATGGAATATCAAAGCGCTGAACTTGTTTGCAGGAGACCCATATCTTCCCTCACAGGACACGGCAGGTGAGCTCAGGAGAGTGACACAAGCCCAAGCTCCTCCCACTGAGCAGGCTGCACTCTCAGGGGTAAATTTACTAAGGCGGGAGGGTTTTTTTTTAGAACTAGTGATGTTGCCCATAGCAACCAATCAGATTCTATTATCTTTTAGAAGCAGCTAGATAAATCTTAAGTAGAATCTGACAGGGACGTGCAGTCAGGGGAGGCAGTGCCTCCCCTGTCATTAATGATTCAAATAATAGAAAGAAGATACTTATGACACATATTCTGTGTCATAAGTTTCTTCTTTATATTATTCCAATCATTGTAATACATATAATTAGTTTGGGAGGCACTGATAGCAGTGCCTCCCATTCACAATGGGAACAGGGATACAGCGGGGGGCGGGGCCAAGCACTGGGCTGAAAAAGCCCATTGAAAAAGGTGATGAAAGCGGCACTAGTATCAGTGCCTCAGTGACAGGGACGGGCTTTCAGCTCACATGAAAGCACATCCCTGTCAGCGCTGCAGATGTGATTGGACAGCGGATCCAGTACCGGATCCGCTGGTCCAATCACCTAGGTGGGCAAGGCTTGTCCATTATTACCTCCAGCTCCAGTGCAGTCGGATGCATGTTACATGACTGCGACCCCCAGAGCCCTGTGTCCCGGTCACCGGTGAGGAGTGCCGCTTCGATGATGCTCAGTGCTCCACTCGGCAGCTCCTCTAACAGGAAGGACCCGTCTGGCTGTCAGCACACTGAGCGGTTGGATGTGCTGAGGAGCCGGCCGGTCCTGTGTCAGATCGCCCGGTCCTGTGTCAGATCGTCCTCATTCCTTGGACTGCCCCTCTCCCCAGCACTCTTCCTGACTGCCTGTCTCTCCAGCACCAATCCCCGCTGTCAGAGCCGCACAGTACCCGCAGCCTGACGGGTCCTTCTTGTTAGAGGAGCTGCCGAGTGTAGCGCTGAGCGCACAGCTGCATCATAACGATTTAGTAATGCCCTGTGAGGTGAGCGGGTGTCTATATACTGTGAAGGGGGTAAGGAGGGGTAGGTGTCTGTGGGTGCTGCGGGCGTGAGGTGAGCGGGTGTCTATGTGCTGGGTGGTGAAGTGAGCGGGTGACTATGTGCTTGGAGGGGAAGGGGGGGCCGGTGTCTATGTGCTGTGGGGGGCGAGTGTCTGTATGTATTGCAGGGGAGGTGAGTCGGTGACTATATGCTTGTGGGGTGGGTGTCTATCTGATGTGTGGGGGGAGGTGAGCAGGTGTCTATATGCTGTGGGGGGATTTGAGCAGGTGACTGTGTTTGGGAGGGGAGCTGGTGTCTGTATGTACTGTGGGGGGGGGGGGGGGGTTAGCGGGTGTCTGTGCTGTGTGGGGGGAGGTGAGGGGGTGTCTATGTGTGCTGTAGGGGGGGGGGGGGTGAGCAGGTGTCTATATGCTGTGGGGGGATTTGAGCAGGTGACTATGTTGGGGAGGGGAGAGGGTGTTTGTATGTGCTGTGGGGGGGGGGGGGGTAAGCGGGTGTCTGAGCTGTGTGGTGTTAAATTCTCTTGGTTAACTAAATTAACCATCTTGTTGCTGTTTGGGTTGTTAAGTAAAATTAATGAATTGAAAACGGATTTATAAAAATCAATTATTATTTATTCAAAGGGCCACGCCCGTATACAGGGACGAGGGACATCCTCTCGTCCTGTCTCAAATCATTTAACCATGACATACACGTATCAACAATGAGTTTTATATAATACAAAGTAACGCCCATTTTGTATATCACTCCCATATGATTTCATTCTTCTGGAATACAATGTTAGGCAATATAGTTATGCAATATTTGGACAATTGTCAAGAATACTAACATGATACTCGTGAGCTTCAACTGTGTCCATATTAGGAATTACATCTGTACTCTGTGAGCTTTTAGAAAGTGCGTATGTGGAATTAATACTCAGCCAACAAAGTTGTTTTTCTCTCAGGGTGTGTATAAAGTTCAATATGAATTTGCTATATCATCTAGCTAGAATCAAAATGGATTCTGTTATGCTTTCATATTATACTAGTGAATATGAGAACACTTTGCTTATTGGATGTATACATAAAATACGTACTATCCCGTAGTGCACACACATAACTGTTAGGCCTTCAGCAGGTTGCCTCAGTCCCAGTATTCGACAGCTCCACCCTTTGATCAGGGACATTATCCATGTGCCCTGTCATCTCAGGAGAATTTCTGGGAACGTATAGTTCACTAATGATCATTTCATGTAATATTGCTATTCTGCGTTTGACAGTAGCCTTCTAAATATAACATATGCCGCACCTGTATGCGGTGAACATCAAATGAATGTCTATAATCACATTGGGGTCGCCAAAGAATAAACCTCATCACAGAATACATCATCACATACAATCACATACAATATATTTAAAAAACGTTTTCCTAATCCTGAAATTGAATACTAGGATTTAAACATTTATCTTTTCCAGTCCATATAATAATGCCTTGGTTAAAGTTCTTTTATATCATGGACCTCCTCTATATACTTGGCATTACACGTATCAGGATTCGTAATGTCTTTGGTCAGATAAGCACAGCATTGAGCTTAAAGTGCTGTTTCCGGACATCAACAATATCCTCCAATCTGTGGTATTAAAAAAATGTAGAACAATATGGTATCGTAATAGTTCATGTCCAATGTCCTGGAATCATCACAAATGTCCACAGTTCTGGAATATCCTATCATAAAGTTCAATCATGTTATCAATAATTTACTTGAAATAAAACATCAACTTCCAGTTGATTAATCATACGACTTCATTAGCCATAGGAGAACTTATTAGCCATCTTTACCACTTCGAGGTTTTATTGATGCTCTGGTGGCAGGAACATGTTTCCTGATTACTGAGTCAATTACTCTTTTTAGGAATAGTTCATCCTGCAAGAAAACTTTTCTCAAGTTAATATATGTTTTTGTATAAAACTGCTAAATCAATCTTCTTAAATAACAAACATTTTTAGAATTAATAGGTAACCAATTATATATCATATCCTAAGGACATGGTGACAACTACCATTCCCCGTTATGTATGATATCTTCTTTTAACCTTTGAATCTACTCCTAGTAAAATACATATTACATCATAAACTTTAATGAACATCATATGTAACCATTACTATTTATATACCTAACTCATTATATCCAGCACATCTAGAAATCTTAGGTTAGTATATTGTAACAATCCTTTCACATTCCCTTAAATCAACCTTTTCTATCTACATAAGATCTTTTATTGTTATTTTTTTTTTATTTTTTTTTATTATTGACCTATTTTATTTCCACTAACTGAAATACACCCGACATTTGTAACTAATATTATCACCAGTGGTTCTTTCTTGAGATACTGTTGTATCTATACACATGTACCGTGTTTCACTATTATCACGACTCTATAAAGTTTTGGTAATCACATCAAATGTAACTTGCATAGAGAACTTTGGCCTGCTAGTGTCTATGTATACATATCTAACAATTATAATAGTCTTAAATAATGATTAGCAATACAATTTATATAGCTGCAGTACTTAAAATCTTTCCAACAATTAATGGTATTGCTGGACTGGATACTCCTCAGAATAATATCCTAAATTATTTAAATTATCCATGCATTAATCTATACATCTGTCTTCAAGTGGAGTATAATACTCACAACCACGTTTTTCAAAGTGTGTGTTCGTTACACCAGTCATAAATCCCTCTGGATTTCCTGCTTAGAAAAGAAAAGAGGAAGGAAGGGTCTTATTGAAATAATTCCCATCCACAATAATGGATGAGTACTCATACCTACACCATACGTTTGCTCGCTCTCTCTTCAAAGAAAAATAAATAAATTAAGTCCTAATGCTGTTATAAATAACGTCGCTCCCGTATACTTTCAAAAATGTTAAAAGTTCTGTAGGATATTAGCTTATAAGCACATAGTCTATTATCAATGATCATAATCATCTCTATCTTGATTGAAGGGTTCATTCAAATACAACTCTGTGGTAGTAACCGTAGTAACAGTCTCTGTATTGTATCTCCATACAATTGTTTTTAGTGTTAGGTTCCTTTAAGCTCTGGTCTCTGACCTTTTCATTTCATTGCAAGCTCATGGATCTAGGTGTCCTTCTTCTGCAGCCTTTGCAACGGCTGTATCAGAGTCAGCGGTACTTGCCAAGGACCATCCTATGCGATCTGTAATGGAACCAAAACATAAGCAACTTCTCACCATAACACCGTCTTCACTCTCTTAGTGATTGTCCTGTGCCGGACTGTGTGTTTTCGTGTTGGTTAAATATCTTTCCAAGGTTCTTGCAGCTTTTGATATTCTTGTAACTGTTTAAATAATTTGTGTGACACATTTGAATCGTCAAATCATTTTGTAGTTTTGAATCAGTCTCTGGATAATATATCTTTGCGGGATAACATATCTTTGCTGGATTCCAAAAAGAATAACAAAAAATGATATAGAAGAGAGACTAAGCAGAGGCTTAGGTGTAATTCTACCACTATTGAACCAACGATTGGACCATGCCATGATTCAAATTCTGCCTTTCCTGTCTCTTTTGTAGATTAATAATGCTTAATTCTTTAAACTTTCCTTGTCACATTATGACTTTTTATTCTCAACATTACACATACTAAACACAAAATATTTTTCAAACTCCTATAAACTCTTTCTATCAGTAAAGAAACTTTACTGTCTTTTGAAACAATAGCTCACACCTCTGGCCTTATTATTCATCTCTCAAATAACCCCTTAACACCTGTTACACATACTATAGTTCCTTTTTAGCATTACACTATGTTGTATTAAAACAATGTTGTTTTTAATCAACCCAATCATCTGCAGTAAACATGCTATAGCTTTCTTTATCACCATCACGATCCCTCTTATTATCACATAATTTGTTATTTTGGTCCCATGCCAAAACACAATGTACACTTCTCCATTAAACTTCATCCTACCATAGAAAGCTCGCTTCGGCAGCACATATACGAAAATTGGCAACAACACTTTATTATTAATAATACTAATTCACCAATTCACTAATTCACCAACATTATCCCCTATGGATGCTCAAGAAATTATTCTCCTGTTAATCAGTTTTTTTTTTTTTTTTTTTTTTTTCAATTCCTTTAAATACAATGTAAAATGCGATGTAATCATTATAATTGTCTTACTCATCCACATTATATTCCTTATACTCCCCACTTTTGGGGGTGAGGAAGACAAGTATGCAGCTGTATCTAAGTTGTGGTGGATCCTGTGAATCGGGAAAACACTCTGAGCTGGGCATCACTGTGCCACCAGAGGAAACCCTACCAGGATAGGTTCTTGGACAGGGGAATCGGGTGACGAGGGTCAGTGAAGCAAGTAAAAGGACTGATACGCTGAATAAACCATCTGCGGTGGTGCCTAGGCTATTTTCAGCCTCGGACCCATGTTGCTTCTTTAAGCTAGCCCACCGCAATCCCATTATATGGTGAGAGATTTACATCTATCACACGGTCACTTTAACTGGTCCAGATTCACCCATGCACTTTATGTATGTAGTATGTCAGTGAGTTTATGTGTCCTAATAAACACATTTTTCATGGAACAAATCATTTGTTACAATTTCCCTGTTGGTTCATATATCCCCTATTGAGTGAAGGGATATATCTTTAAATCTGAAATCTCTCCGTGAGCTACACTATTGCATTTTATATTTAAGTTGTATACTGTCAGAGGTAAAATGTACACATCATATAAAATCTACTGCTTAACCTCAGTATTAAACCTATATACTCAGTATTAAACATATATGTTCTTGCTGATGCATAAGTGGATGGTTTGGCTCTGACTGTGTATTCATAATGTTTTATTTATGATAAAGTGTAATATTGTATTACCTTCTATAATTTCTTTGGTTATGACCTTAAATGTATGCATATAGCATTTCCCAAAAAAAAAATTACTGTATCTAGAGATTTATCATCTGGTCATACATATCTATCTATCAATAAATGTATACCAAGGCTCCACCCTCTAAGGGTTTTAACTATCTTTGGCCTAGCGCCAAAAAAAAATCATCTAGGTAGTTAACTATGTCAGCACACAGTTGACTTTTTGCCTTTCGACACCGTGTGTCCTTTTCTGTAAGAAAACACAACTGTTTAGTATCTGACACCAATACTTCAAATAATTTATAGCACAAAGGTATATCATCCACATACTGGTTACATTACTCAACATATCATTCAGACTGGCCAGTCCACACAAACTGTACGTTTCTCATGCACACCCATCACTTCCTGTGCTTCTAAGCAAACTTTTCTTGGACTGTGTCCATCCCATGGATGTTTTGGCACATATACATATTCACTGAAAAATCACTTACAAATTTAACAACGCTCCTGCTTTTATCTGTGCTTTTGTATAAGATTATATCCCCACACTTCCTGGCTACGGAACCTGGTTCATCACTGCATATTGTGCAGTCCACTAAGAACTTTTGCAACGTATTATATCGATGCCTATAAAATCCCGGACGAGCCCCCATCTTGTTAAATTCTCTTGGTTAACTAAATTAACCATCTTGTTGCTGTTTGGGTTGTTAAGTAAAATTAATGAATTGAAAACGGATTTATAAAAATCAATTATTATTTATTCAAAGGGCCACGCCCGTATACAGGGACGAGGGACATCCTCTCGTCCTGTCTCAAATCATTTAACCATGACATACACGTATCAACAATGAGTTTTATATAATACAAAGTAACGCCCATTTTGTATATCACTCCCATATGATTTCATTCTTCTGGAATACAATGTTAGGCAATATAGTTATGCAATATTTGGACAATTGTCAAGAATACTAACATGATACTCGTGAGCTTCAACTGTGTCCATATTAGGAATTACATCTGTACTCTGTGAGCTTTTAGAAAGTGCGTATGTGGAATTAATACTCAGCCAACAAAGTTGTTTTTCTCTCAGGGTGTGTATAAAGTTCAATATGAATTTGCTATATCATCTAGCTAGAATCAAAATGGATTCTGTTATGCTTTCATATTATACTAGTGAATATGAGAACACTTTGCTTATTGGATGTATACATAAAATACGTACTATCCCGTAGTGCACACACATAACTGTTAGGCCTTCAGCAGGTTGCCTCAGTCCCAGTATTCGACAGTGGGGGGAGGTTGAGCAGGTGTCTATGTGCTGTGGGGGGGTGAGCGGGTGTCTATGTGCTATGGGGTAAAAGGTGAGCGGGTGTCTGTATGCGCTGCGGGGTGGGCAGGTGACTGTATGTGCTGTGCGGGGGGGTGAGCGGGTGACTGTGTATGTGCTACGGGGGGGAGGTAAGCGGGTGTCTGAGCTGTGTGGGGGAGGTTGAGCAGGTGTCTATGTGCTGTGGGGGGGGGTGAGCTGGTGTCTATGTGCTATGGGGTAGAAGGTGAGCGGGTGTCTATGCGCTGCGGGGGGAGGCGGGGTGAGCAGGTGACTGTATGTGCTGTGCGGGGGGGTGAGCAGGTGACTGTGTATGTGCTGCGGGGCGCAGGTGAGCAGTTGACCGTGTGTACTGAGCGGGGTGAGCACCGGTGACTGTATGTGCTGCAGGGTGTGGCTCAGCGTGATCACTGTTACTGTGTGGCTTAATTTGTAAGTGGCACTACTGTGACATTAAAGAATAAGGAGCACTACTATGTGACATGGTGTGAAAAAGGGGCACTACCGTGTTGCGTAATGTGAATAAGTTGTACTATAGTGCAGTGTAATGAAAATAAGGTTACGCTACTGTGTGGCGCACTTTGACTTGGGGGTACTGTTGTGTGGACACACCCATTCACAGTGAGACCACACCTTTTATTGGTGCTGTCCCTATTTAGCATGTGGTGAGTGAAGGGGGGACACCAACATCTATCTTGCCTCCGGGCAACTGGGATGAAGTTACGCTACTGGAGCTACCCCACCTCCGGTGATTGTCCTGGTGTAATCGCCATCCCCCGCTCTGCGCTGCATGGACACTCCGCGCTCACATCCTCCCAGCCCGCGGCTGCACTGACTAGTTCCGCCCGCCGTCAGCGTTAGTCAGTCTCCTCTTCCTGGGCTGATGGCGCCAGAAGATGGGCTGTGGGAGTCTGGGTCTGGGAGAAGGCCCCTGCCGAGGACCCTGTGCTGTCCCTGCAGGATGTGCGGGAGGAGCCGGAGGGCGATGCCTTGGAGAGTGAGCGCAGCGCTGCGTGGACGGGACACCTAGAAGCGTTCTTACCCCCATCAGCCTTTTTATGTGAGAATTTAAACAGTAGTTATGGAATATAGAGACACACATATATATATTTTGAAACAAGTATATACAGGTGCGCTGGTGACTCTATGTAAGGTAGTCCACAGACCAACAATCCGGGCTTCAGGCACAGGTAATTTTAATTACCGCAGCAATATTCTCCTATATTCACTCCGAACTCCTGGAGATAAGTTTTCTAAAGATACAAATGAGGAGAAAGTGCGCTCATAGTGCAGGTAAGTATTTTAATGGATAAAACAACACTGTGTATAATCCAGGACAGGTAATTTAAAGACTCGTACCCTGATTACCCACTCTGTGGGCTGATTACCACATGATATAGATATTTCCACAAGGCTGTCTCAACGATCGCCTACCACAGTCCGGGACACAGCACCGTCTCCAGCCGCAAACACGTCAGGATCCGTCCAGCCACCGTGCCGTGCAGTCGACCCGATCAGCCAGCACAATTGTGGAGAGAAGACGTCAGACAGACCACGCCCCAACGCGTTTCGTATACCACTTCGTCACGAAGTGGTATACGAAACGCGTTGGGGCATGGTCTGTCTGACGTCTTCTCTCCACAATTGTGCTGGCTGATCGGGTCGACTGCACGGCACGGTGGCTGGACGGATCCTGACGTGTTTGCGGCTGGAGACGGTGCTGTGTCCCGGACTGTGGTAGGCGATCGTTGAGACAGCCTTGTGGAAATATCTATATCATGTGGTAATCAGCCCACAGAGTGGGTAATCAGGGTACGAGTCTTTAAATTACCTGTCCTGGATTATACACAGTGTTGTTTTATCCATTAAAATACTTACCTGCACTATGAGCGCACTTTCTCCTCATTTGTATCTTTAGAACACATATATATATATATATATATATATATATGTATATCCTTGTTAGGGCCCCCCTCCCCCATCCTATAATTTGGTGCCTCCCCAGCAATTGACCTCACCGCACGTTACTGGAATCTGATTGGTTGCTCGGGCAACATCACCAGTTTTAAACTTACCCCTCAGAATGAAGGGGTGTTTACCAATGGGGAAGTGGAGGGTATGAGTGGGGGTACTGTGAGCGTGAATGTGGCGATGGAAAGCAGCACCACAATCACACTGGGCTAACAGATATCCTTACACAGCTTGAAAATTAGTTTGACTGAAAACGCATTGATATGCCCAATATAGCTGACTTCCTGCACCGATGCGAAAGCTCACTTACACCAAACACAAAGATCGGTGCTTTTGATAAATAAATATCCCCTATCCACCCGTAGCTGTCATCACTATTAGAACCCTATACTTGGTGTGAGATCAGTCTGAAATCTGACAGTTCTCCGCATACGATCAACTGTGGATAGCCTGCAATTACACCTACACACCCCAGGAGACTTTAGTGTCCGTGCGAACACCCAGTGGCCTCCCAGTTACACCCATTAAGACACAAGTGAGGATGTAGCTTAGACATAGTTGCCTACCCTCCCTCATTCTGCAGGAGACTCCCTGAAATAGCAGCAATCTCCCTCACTCCCTGAAAAGTCCAGCAATCTCCCCATTATGCAGTTGTTACATTCTTGGGGGGGGGGGGGGGGGGGTAACAAATCAGAGCTACATACATTCAAATGGGATTATTAGTGCCATTTCCTTGCATTGGTTATAAGGCACAATGATCCCTATGGCCACTTACAGTATATGAAAGCTCTTGTAAAACACAATAAACAAACAAATCCTGCAAAATATAGGTGTATTTTCTTCAACAAATAGATCTTACTTAATTTGGGGCTCATTTACATTTGGATGTAAGTTATTTTCATGACACGCCTCTCCGATGTAGCAGTATGCGCCCGCGCTGATAGGTGTTACTTTCACATCTCCCTGACAGGCTTTTTCAAAAGTAGGCAAGTATGAGCTTAGAAGCATATAACTCTGAATTGCCAATAGGTGCTTATAACAGTGTATACTTAGCACAGACACATGTCAATACAAACAATCATAAGGTCCATCTGCTAAATGGACTGTGTGCAACTCTGAATAAGGCACTATGGGGGTCATTACGAGTTGTTCGCTCGCAAGCTGCTTTTAGCAGCATTGCACACGCTAAGCCGCCGCCTACTGGGAGTGAATCTTAGCTTCTTAAAATTGCGAACGAAAGATTTGCATTATTGCGAAAATACATCTCTGTGCAGTTTCTGAGTAGCTCGAGACTTACTCGGCATCTGCGATCAGTTCAGTGCTTGTCGTTCCTGGTTTGACGTCACAAACACACCCAGCGTTCGCCCAACCACTCCTCCGTTTCTCCAGCCACTCCCGCGTTTTTCCCAGAAACGGTAGCGTTTTTTCACACACTCCCATAAAACGGACAGTTTCCGCCCAGAAACACCCACTTCCTGTCAATCACATTACGATCACCAGAACGAAGAAAAAACCTCGTAATGCCGTGAGTAAAATACCTAACTGCATAGCAAATTTACTTGGCGCAGTCGCACTGCGGACATTGCGCATGCGCATTAGCAACTAATCGCTCCGTTGCGAGAAAAAAATAACGAGCGAACAACTCGGAATGACCCCCTATATGTATGTGTGAATTTAGGGCCTAATTCAGACCTGATCGTAGCAGTAAATTTGTTAACAGTTGGGCAAAACCATGTGCAGTGCAGGTGGGGCAGATATAACATGTGCAGAGAGAGTTAGATTTGGGTGGGGTGTGTTCAAACTGAAATCTAAATTGCAGTGTAAAAATAAAGCAGCCAGTATTTACTCTGCACAGAAACAATATAACCCACCCAAATCTAACTCTCTTTGCACGTTACATCTGCCCCACCTGCAGTGCACATGGCTTTGCCCAACTGCTAACAAATGTTCTGCTGCGATCAACTCTGAATTACCCCCTTAGACTGTAAGCTCCAATGGCACAGTCAGGGACTGATTCTATATTCCCTGGAAAGCACTGACCAGTATGGTAGTGTGACAGAAATACTTAATAATTATAACAATAATAATAATAATGTTAAGAATTCTGTTCAGCTCTGCATCAAACACTATGAGAACATAGATATCTGCACCAGTTACATATCTGCCAACTGGATGAGATATCCACTTCAATGTGAAACCACTAGATGGTGTAAACACATTTTCTCTATCGTCCTAGTGGATGCTGGGGTTCCTGAAAGGACCATGGGGAATAGCGGCTCCGCAGGAGACAGGGCACAAAAAGTAAAGCTTTTTCCGATCAGGTGGTGTGCACTGGCTCCTCCCCCTATGACCCTCCTCCAGACTCCAGTTAGATTTTTGTGCCCGGCCGAGAAGGGTGCAATCTAGGTGGCTCTCCTAAAGAGCTGCTTAGAAAAAGTTTAGCTAGGTTTTTTATTTTACAGTGATTCCTGCTGGCAACAGGATCACTGCAGCGAGGGACTGAGGGGAGAAGGAGTCAACTCACCTGCGTGCAGGATGGATTGGTTTCTTGGCTACTGGACATCAAGCTCCAGAGGGACGATCACAGGTACAGCCTGGATGGTCACCGGAGCCACGCCGCCGGCCCCCTTGCAGATGCTGAAGACAGAAGAGGTCCAGAATCGGCGGCTGAAGACTCCTGCAGTCTTCAAAAGGTAGCGCACAGCACTGCAGCTGTGCGCCATTTTCCTCTCAGCACACTTCACACGGCAGTCACTGAGGGTGCAGGGCGCTGGGAGGGGGGCGCCCTGGGAGGCAAAATGATTACCTATAAAGGCTAAAAATACCTCACATATAGCCCTAGAGGCTATATGGAGATATTTAACCCCTGCCTAATTTTTCTAAATAGCGGGAGACGAGCCCGCCAGAAAAGGGGCGGGGCCTATCTCCTCAGCACACGGCGCCATTTCCTCTCACAGCTCCGCTGGTCAGGACGGCTCCCAAGTCTCTCCCCTGCACTGCACTACAGAAACAGGGTAAAACAGAGAGGGGGGGGGCACATTTATGGCGATATTTTGATATAACAAAGCAGCTATAAGGGAGCACTTATTATAAGGCTATCCCTGATATATATATAGCGCTTTTGGTGTGTGCTGGCAAACTCTCCCTCTGTCTCCCCAAAGGGCTAGTGGGTCCTGTCTTCGTTAGGAGCATTCCCTGTGTGTCTGCTGTGTGTCGGTACGTGTGTGTCGACATGTATGAGGACGATATTGGTGTGGAGGCGGAGCAATTGCCAAATATGAGGATGTCACCCCCTAGGGAGTCGACACCGGAATGGATGCCTTTATTTATGGAACTACGGGATAGTGTCAACACGCTAAAGCAGTCGTTTGACGACATGAGGCGGCCAGACAATCAATTAGTGCCTGTCCAGGCGACTCAAACACCGTCAGGGGCTGTGAAACGCCCTTTGCCTCAGTCGGTCGACACAGACCCAGACACAGGCGATGACTCCAGTGGTGACGGTGACGAATCAACCGTATTTTCCAGTAGGGCCACACGTTATATGATTTTGGCAATGAAGGAGGCGTTACATTTAGCTGATACTACAGGTACCACTAAACAGGGTATTATGTGGGGTATGAAAAAACTACCTATAGTTTTTCCTGAATCAGAAGAATTAAATGACGTGTGTAATGAAGCGTGGGTTGCCCCTGATAAAAAGCTGATAATTTCAAAGAAATTATTGGCATTATACCCTTTCCCGCCAGAGGTTAGGGAGCGCTGGGAAACACCTCCTAGGGTGGACAAGGCGCTAACACGCTTATCTAAACAAGTGGCGTTACCCTCTCCTGAGACGGCCGCACTTAAAGATCCATCAGATAGGAGGATGGAAAATATCCAAAAAAGTATATACACACATGCAGGTGTTATACTACGACCAGCTGTAGCGACTGCCTGGATGGGCAGTGCTGGGGTAGTTTGGTCAGAGTCCCTGATTGAAAATATTGATACCCTGGACAGGGACAATATTTTACTGTCGTTAGAACAAATAAAGGATGCATTTCTTTATATGCGTGATGCACAGAGGGATATCTGCACACTGGCATCACGGGTAAGTGCTATGTCCATTTCGGCCAGAAGAGCTTTATGGACGCGACAGTGGACAGGCGATGCGGATTCAAAACGGCATATGGAAGTTTTGCCGTTTAAAGGGGAGGAGTTATTTGGAGTCGGTCTATCAGATTTGGTGGCCACGGCTACAGCCGGGAAATCCACCTTTCTACCTCAAGTCACTCCCCCACAGAAAAAGGCACCGACTTTTCAACCGCAGCCCTTTCGTTCCTTTAAAAATAAGAGAGCAAAGGGCTATTCATATCTGCCACGAGGCAAAGGTCGAGGGAAGAGACAGCAACACGCAGCTCCTTCCCAGGAACAGAAGCCCTCCCCGGCTTCTACAAAAGCCTCAGCATGACGCTGGGGCTTCTCAAGCGGACTCGGGGACGGTGGGTGGTCGTCTCAAAAATTACAGCGCGCAGTGGGCTCACTCGCAGGTAGATCCCTGGATCCTGCAGATAATATCTCAAGGGTACAGGTTGGAATTAGAGACAGATCCACCTCGCCGTTTCCTGAAGTCTGCTTTACCAACGTCCCCCTCCGAAAGGGAGACGGTTTTGGAAGCCATTCACAAGCTGTACTCTCAGCAGGTGATAGTCAAGGTACCTCTTCTACAACAAGGGAAGGGGTATTATTCCACTCTTTTTGTGGTACCGAAGCCGGATGGCTCGGTAAGGCCTATTCTAAATCTGAAGTCCTTGAACCTGTACATAAAAAAGTTCAAGTTCAAGATGGAGTCACTCAGAGCAGTGATAGCGAACCTGGAAGAGGGGGACTTTATGGTATCCTTGGACATCAAGGATGCGTATCTCCACGTTCCAATTTACCCCTCACACCAGGGGTACCTCAGGTTCGTTGTACAAAACTGTCACTATCAGTTTCAGACGCTGCCGTTCGGATTGTCCACGGCACCTCGGATCTTTACAAAGGTAATGGCCGAGATGATGATTCTTCTTCGAAGAAAAGGCGTATTAATTATCCCATACTTGGACGATCTCCTAATAAGGGCGAGGTCCAGAGAACAGCTAGAGATGGGATTAGCACTGTCTCAAGAAGTGCTAAAACAGCACGGGTGGATTCTGAATATTCCAAAATCCCAGTTAATGCCGACAACTCGTCTGCTGTTCCTAGGGATGATTCTGGACACGGTTCAGAAAAAGGTTTTTCTCCCGGAGGAAAAAGCCAAGGAGTTATCCGAACTTGTCAGGAACCTCCTAAAACCAGGAAAGGTGTCTGTACATCAATGCACAAGAGTCCTGGGAAAAATGGTGGCTTCTTACGAAGCAATTCCATTCGGCAGATTCCACGCAAGAATTTTCCAAAGGGATCTGTTGGACAAATGGTCAGGGTCGCATCTTCAGATGCACCTACGGATAACCCTGTCTCCAAGGACAAGGGTGTCTCTTCTGTGGTGGTTGCAGAGTCCTCATCTATTGGAGGGCCGCAGATTCGGCATACAGGATTGGATCCTGGTGACCACGGACGCCAGCCTGAGAGGCTGGGGAGCAGTCACACAAGGAAGAAACTTCCAGGGAGTATGGACGAGCCTGGAAACGTCTCTTCACATAAACATTCTGGAACTAAGAGCAATATACAATGCTCTAAGCCAGGCAGAACCTCTGCTTCAGGGAAAACCGGTGTTGATCCAGTCGGACAACATCACGGCAGTCGCCCATGTGAACAGACAGGGCGGCACAAGAAGCAGGAGTGCAATGGCAGAAGCTGCAAGGATTCTTCGCTGGGCAGAGAATCATGTGATAGCACTGTCAGCAGTGTTCATCCCGGGAGTGGACAACTGGGAAGCAGACTTCCTCAGCAGACACGATCTTCACCCGGGAGAGTGGGGACTTCATCCAGAAGTCTTCCACATGCTGGTAACCCGTTGGGAAAGACCAATGGTGGACATGATGGCGTCTCGCCTCAAAAAAAACTGGACAGGTATTGCGCCAGGTCAAGAGATCCGCAGGCAATAGCTGTGGACGCGCTGGTAACGCCTTGGGTGTACCAGTCGGTGTATGTGTTTCCTCCTCTGCCTCTCATACCAAAAGTATTGAGAATTATACGGCAAAGAGGCGTAAGAACGATACTAGTGGTTCCGGATTGGCCAAGAAGGACTTGGTACCCGGAACTTCAAGAGATGATCACGGAAGATCCGTGGCCTCTACCTCTAAGGAGGGACTTGCTTCAGCAGGGTCCCTGTCTGTTTCAAGACTTACCGCGGCTGCGTTTGACGGCATGGCGGTTGAACGCCGGATCCTAATGGAAAAAGGCATGCCGGAAGAAGTCATTCCTACTTTGATTAAAGCAAGGAAAGAAGTAACCGTGCAACATTATCACCGAATTTGGCGAAAATATGTTGCGTGGTGCGAAGATCGGAGTGCTCCGACGGAGGAATTTCAACTGGGTCGATTCCTACATTTCCTGCAATCAGGATTGTCTATGGGTCTCAAATTGGGATCTATTAAGGTTCAAATTTCGGCCCTGTCGATATTCTTTCAAAAAGAATTGGCTTCAGTCCCTGAAGTCCAGACCTTTGTTAAGGGAGTGCTGCATATACAGCCCCCTGTGGTGCCTCCAGTGGCACCGTGGGATCTCAATGTAGTTTTGGATTTTCTAAAATCTCATTGGTTTGAACCACTAAATAAGGTGGATTTGAAATATCTCACTTGGAAAGTGACCATGCTTCTAGCCCTGGCTTCTGCCAGGAGAGTGTCAGAATTGGCAGCTTTATCTTACAAAAGCCCATATCTGATTTTCCATTCGGACAGGGCAGAACTGCGGACTCGTCCGCATTTTCTCCCTAAGGTGGTGTCAGCATTTCATCTGAACCAGCCTATTGTAGTGCCTGCGGCTACAAGTGACTTGGAGGACTCCAAGTTACTGGACGTTGTCAGAGCATTAAGTATATATATTGCAAGAACAGCTGGAGTCAGAAAATCTGACTCGTTGTTTATATTGTATGCACCCAACAAGATGGGTGCTCCTGCGTCTAAGCAGACGATTGCTCGTTGGATCTGTAGCACAATCCAACTGGCACATTCTGTGGCAGGCCTGCCACAGCCTAAATCTGTAAAGGCCCACTCCACAAGGAAGGTGGGCTCATCTTGGGCGGCTGCCCGAGGGGTCTCGGCATTACAACTTTGCCGAGCAGCTACGTGGTCAGGGGAGAACACGTTTGTAAAATTTTACAAATTTGATACTCTGGCTAAGGAGGACCTGGAGTTCTCTCATTCGGTGCTGCAGAGTCATCCGCACTCTCCCGCCCGTTTGGGAGCTTTGGTATAATCCCCATGGTCCTTTCAGGAACCCCAGCATCCACTAGGACGATAGAGAAAATAAGATTTTACTTACCGATAAATCTATTTCTCGGAGTCCGTAGTGGATGCTGGGCGCCCATCCCAAGTGCGGATTATCTGCATAAATTGTACATAGTTATTGTTAACTTATTCGGGTTATTGTTGTTGGAAGCCATCTTTCAGAGGCTCCGCTGTTATCATACTGTTAACTGGGTTTAGATCACAAGTTGTACGGTGTGATTGGTGTGGCTGGTATGAGTCTTACCCGGGATTCAAAATCCTCCCTTATTGTGTACGCTCGTCCGGGCACAGTACCTAACTGGAGTCTGGAGGAGGGTCATAGGGGGAGGGGCCAGTGCACACCACCTGATCGGAAAAAGCTTTACTTTTTGTGCCCTGTCTCCTGCGGAGCCGCTATTCCCCATGGTCCTTTCAGGAACCCCAGCATCCACTACGGACTCCGAGAAATAGATTTATCGGTAAGTAAAATCTTATTAAAAAAGCTACTGTATATTTAGTGCTGTCCTAGAGTCGGCTGGATCTCTTTGCACAGACATGAATATTGAGTTTGATCATATAGCACATACGAAGAAGCAAGCTGATTCAGGATTGGCCGGATCTTTGCCAGATCTATCTTTGTGTGAAATGGGTGTTTTTGGACGGGATCTGGGCCACGCGGAAGTGTTCTGCCTTGTCGGAGTGTCATGGGCGTGTAGCTTGAGTTCCACTCTATCCCGAGTTGTGCGTATGGAGAAGGGAAGCCTGTATCAGACAATCTCCTGCACTTAGCATGGGGCAGGTGCAAGTGCAGGTACTAACAATGGGGCTAATTCAGACCTGATCGCTGCTATGCGTTTTCGCACAGCGGATGATCAAGTCCAAACTGCGCATGCGTATGCACCGCAATGCGCAGGCGCGTCGCACGGGTACAAAGCGGATCGCCACTCAGCGATGCGTTTGTGCGGCGGACCCGATCGCACGGGCGATCGCAAGGAGATTGACAGGAAGAAGGCGTTTGTGGGTGGCAACTGACCGTTTTCTGGGAGGGGTTGGAAAAACGCAGGCGTGTCCATGCGTTAGGACAAAGGAATGATATTGCACCACATGCGAAAACAGACAAAAAACTCTCAGAGGATTTATACTATATAAGTAAAAACTAGAGATGTGCACTTGAAATTTTTCGGGTTTTGTGTTTTGGTTTTGGGTTCGGTTCCGCGGCCGTGTTTTGGGTTCGTCCGCGTTTTGGCAAAACCTCACCGAATTTTTTTTGTCGGATTCGGGTGTGTTTTGGATTCGGGTGTTTTTTTCAAAAAACACTAAAAAACAGCTTAAATCATAGAATCTGGGGGTCATTTTGATCCCAAAGTATTATTAACCTCAAAAACCATAATTTCCACTCATTTTCAGTCTATTCTGAATACCTCACACCTCACAATATTATTTTTAGTCCTAAAATTTGCACCGAGGTCGCTGGATGACTAAGCTAAGCGACCCTAGTGGCCGACACAAACACCGGGCCCATCTAGGAGTGGCACTGCAGTGTCACGCAGGATGGCCCTTCCAAAAAACACTCCCCAAACAGCACATGACGCAAAGAAAAAAAGAGGCGCAATGAGGTAGCTGTGTGAGTAAGATAAGCGACCCTAGTGGCCGACACAAACACCGGGCCCATCTAGGAGTGGCACTGCAGTGTCACGCAGGATGGCCCTTCCAAAAAACACTCCCCAAACAGCACATGACGCAAAGAAAAAAAGAGGCGCAATGAGGTAGCTGTGTGAGTAAGCTAAGCGACCCTAGTGGCCGACACAAACACCTGGCCCATCTAGGAGTGGCACTGCAGTGTCACGCAGGATGGCCCTTCCAAAAAACACTCCCCAAACAGCACATGACGCAAAGAAAAAAAGAGGCGCAATGAGGTAGATGTGTGAGTAAGATAAGCGACCCTAGTGGCCGACACAAACACCGGGCCCATCTAGGAGTGGCACTGCAGTGTCACGCAGGATGGCCCTTCCAAAAAACACTCCCCAAACAGCACATGACGCAAAGAAAAAAAGAGGCGCAATGAGGTAGCTGTGTGAGTAAGATAAGCGACCCTAGTGGCCGACACAAACACCGGGCCCATCTAGGAGTGGCACTGCAGTGTCACGCAGGATGGCCCTTCCAAAAAACACTCCCCAAACAGCACATGACGCAAAGAAAAAAAGAGGCGCAATGAGGTAGCTGTGTGAGTAAGATAAGCGACCCTAGTGGCCGACACAAACACCTGGCCCATCTAGGAGTGGCACTGCAGTGTCACGCAGGATGGCCCTTCCAAAAAACACTCCCCAAACAGCACATGACGCAAAGAAAAATTAAAGAAAAAAGAGATGCAAGATGGAATTGTCCTTGGGCCCTCCCACCCACCCTTATGTTGTATAAACAGTAGAGATGAGCGCCTGAAATTTTTCGGGTTTTGTGTTTTGGTTTTGGGTTCAGTTCCGCGGCCGTGTTTTGGGTTCGACCGCGTTTTGGCAAAACCTCACCGAATTTTTTTTGTCGGATTCGGGTGTGTTTTGGATTCGGGTGTTTTTTTCAAAAAACCCTAAAAAACAGCTTAAATCATAGAATTTGGGGGTCATTTTGATCCCAAAGTATTATTAACCTCAAAAACCATAATTTCCACTCATTTTCAGTCTATTCTGAATACCTCACACCTCACAATATTATTTTTAGTCCTAAAATTTGCACCGAGGTCGCTGTGTGAGTAAGATAAGCGACCCTAGTGGCCGACACAAACACCGGGCCCATCTAGGAGTGGCACTGCAGTGTCACGCAGGATGTCCCTTCCAAAAAACCCTCCCCAAACAGCACATGACGCAAAGAAAAAAAGAGGCGCAATGAGGTAGCTGTGTGAGTAAGATTAGCGACCCTAGTGGCCGACACAAACACCGGGCCCATCTAGGAGTGGCACTGCAGTGTCACGCAGGATGTCCCTTCCAAAAAACCCTCCCCAAACAGCACATGACGCAAAGAAAAAAAGAGGCGCAATGAGGTAGCTGACTGTGTGAGTAAGATAAGCGACCCTAGTGGCCGACACAAACACCGGGCCCATCTAGGAGTGTCACTGCAGTGTCACGCAGGATGTCCCTTCCAAAAAACCCTCCCCAAACAGCACATGACGCAAAGAAAAAAAGAGGCGCAATGAGGTAGCTGACTGTGTGAGTAAGATAAGCGACCCTAGTGGCCGACACAAACACCGGGCCCATCTAGGAGTGGCACTGCAGTGTCACGCAGGATGGCCCTTCCAAAAAACCCTCCCCAAACAGCACATGACGCAAAGAAAAAGAAAAGAAAAAAGAGATGCAAGATGGAATTGTCCTTGGGCCCTCCCACCCACCCTTATGTTGTATAAACAGGACATGCACACTTTAACCAACCCATCATTTCAGTGACAGGGTCTGCCACACGACTGTGACTGATATGACGGGTTGGTTTGGACCCCCCCCAAAAAAGAAGCAATTAATCTCTCCTTGCACAAACTGGCTCTACAGAGGCAAGATGTCCACCTCATCATCATCCTCCGATATATCACCGTGTACATCCCCCTCCTCACAGATTATCAATTCGTCCCCACTGGAATCCACCATCTCAGCTCCCTGTGTACTTTGTGGAGGCAATTGCTGCTGGTCAATGTCTCCGCGGAGGAATTGATTATAATTCATTTTAATGAACATCATCTTCTCCACATTTTCTGGATGTAACCTCGTACGCCGATTGCTGACAAGGTGAGCGGCGGCACTAAACACTCTTTCGGAGTACACACTTGTGGGAGGGCAACTTAGGTAGAATACAGCCAGTTTGTGCAAGGGCCTCCAAATTGCCTCTTTTTCCTGCCAGTATAAGTACGGACTGTGTGACGTGCCTACTTGGATGCGGTCACTCATATAATCCTCCACCATTCTTTCAATGTTGAGAGAATCATATGCAGTGACAGTAGACGACATGTCCGTAATCGTTGTCAGGTCCTTCAGTCCGGACCAGATGTCAGCATCAGCAGTCGCTCCAGACTGCCCTGCATCACCGCCAGCGGGTGGGCTCGGAATTCTGAGCCTTTTCCTCGCACCCCCAGTTGCGGGAGAATGTGAAGGAGGAGATGTTGACAGGTCGCGTTCCGCTTGACTTGACAATTTTCTCACCAGCAGGTCTTTCAACCCCAGCAGACTTGTGTCTGCCGGAAAGAGAGATCCAAGGTAGGCTTTAAATCTAGGATCGAGCACGGTGGCCAAAATGTAGTGCTCTGATTTCAACAGATTGACCACCCGTGAATCCTTGTTAAGCGAATTAAGGGCTCCATCCACAAGTCCCACATGCCTAGCGGAATCGCTCCGTGTTAGCTCCTCCTTCAATGTCTCCAGCTTCTTCTGCAAAAGCCTGATGAGGGGAATGACCTGACTCAGGCTGGCAGTGTCTGAACTGACTTCACGTGTGGCAAGTTCAAAGGGCATCAGAACCTTGCACAACGTTGAAATCATTCTCCACTGCGCTTGAGACAGGTGCATTCCACCTCCTATATCGTGCTCAATTGTATAGGCTTGAATGGCCTTTTGCTGCTCCTCCAACCTCTGAAGCATATAGAGGGTTGAATTCCACCTCGTTACCACTTCTTGCTTCAGATGATGGCAGGGCAGGTTCAGTAGTTTTTGGTGGTGCTCCAGACTTCTGTACGTGGTGCCTGTACGCCGAAAGTCTCCCGCAATTCTTCTGGCCACCGACAGCATCTCTTGCACGCCCCTGTCGTTTTTTAAAAAATTCTGCACCACCAAATTCAAGGTATGTGCAAAACAGTCATATAGTCCTGACCCTGCCCTGCTCCACTTGTCCACATGTCCGTGGTTAAGTGGACATTGGGTCCAGCTGCATTTTTTAGGACACTGGTGAGTCTTTTTCTGAGGTCCGTGTACATTTTCGGTATCGCCTGCCTAGAGAAGTGGAACCTAGATGGTATTTGGTAACGGGGGCACACTGCCTCAATAAATTGTCTAGTTCCCTGTGAACTAACGGCGGATACCGGACGCACGTCTAACACCAACATAGTTGTCAAGGCCTCAGTTATCCGCTTTGCAGCAGGATGACTGCTGTGATATTTCATCTTCCTCGCAAAGGACTGTTGAACAGTCAATTGCTTACTGGAAGTAGTACAAGTGGGCTTACGACTTCCCCTCTGGGATGACCATCGACTCCCAGCAGCAACAAAAGCAGCGCCAGCAGCAGTAGGCGTTACACGCAAGGATGCATCGGAGGAATCCCAGGCAGGAGAGGACTCGTCAGAATTGCCAGTCACATGGCCTGCAGGACTATTGGCATTCCTGGGGAAGGAGGAAATTGACACTGAGGGAGTTGGTGGGGTGGTTTGCGTGAGCTTGGTTACAAGAGGAAGGGATTTACTGGTCAGTGGACTGCTTCCGCTGTCACCCAAAGTTTTTGAACTTGTCACTGACTTATTATGAATGCGCTGCAGGTGACGTATAAGGGAGGATGTTCCGAGGTGGTTAACGTCCTTACCCCTACTTATTACAGCTTGACAAAGGGAACACACGGCTTGACACCTGTTGTCCGCATTTCTGTTGAAATAGTTCCACACCGAAGAGCTGATTTTTTTGGTATTTTCACCAGGCATGTCAACGGCCATATTCCTCCCACGGACAACAGGTGTCTCCCCGGGTGCCTGACTTAAACAAACCACCTCACCATCAGAATCCTCCTGGTCAATTTCCTCCCCAGCGCCAGCAACACCCATATCCTCCTCATCCTGGTGTACTTCAACACTGACATCTTCAATCTGACTATCAGGAACTGGACTGCGGGTGCTCCTTCCAGCACTTGCAGGGGGCGTGCAAATGGTGGAAGGCGCATGCTCTTCACGTCCAGTGTTGGGAAGGTCAGGCATCGCAACCGACACAATTGGACTCTCCTTGTGGATTTGGGATTTCGAAGAACGCACAGTTCTTTGCGGTGCTACTGCTTTTGCCAGCTTGAGTCTTTTCATTTTTCTAGCGAGAGGCTGAGTGCCTCCATCCTCATGTGAAGCTGAACCACTAGCCATGAACATAGGCCAGGGCCTCAGCCGTTCCTTGCCACTCCGTGTGGTAAATGGCATATTGGCAAGTTTACGCTTCTCCTCCGACAATTTTATTTTAGGTTTTGGAGTCCTTTTTTTACTGATATTTGGTGTTTTGGATTTGACATGCTCTGTACTATGACATTGGGCATCGGCCTTGGCAGACGACGTTGCTGGCATTTCATCGTCTCGGCCATGACTAGTGGCAGCAGCTTCAGCACGAGGTGGAAGTGGATCTTGATCTTTCCCTAATTTTGGAACCTCAACATTTTTGTTCTCCATATTTTAATAGGCACAACTAAAAGGCACCTCAGGTAAACAATGGAGATGGATGGATACTAGTATACAATTATGAATGGACTGCCGAGTGCCGACACAGAGGTAGCAACAGCCGTGGACTACCGTACTGTACTGTGTCTGCTGCTAATATAGACTGGATGATAATGAGATGTAGTATGTATGTATAAAGAAGAAAGAAAAAAAACCACGGGTAGGTGGTATACAATTATGGATGGACTGCCGAGTGCCGACACAGAGGTAGCTACAGCCGTGGACTACCGTACTGTACTGTGTCTGCTGCTAATATAGACTGGTTGATAATGAGATGTAGTATGTATGTATAAAGAAGAAAGAAAAAAAACCGCGGGTAGGTGGTATACAATTATGGACGGACTGCCGAGTGCCGACACAGAGGTAGCTACAGCCGTGAACTACCGTACTGTACTGTGTCTGCTGCTAATATAGACTGGATGATAATGAGATGTAGTATGTATAAAGAAGAAAGAAAAAAAAAACCACGGGTAGGTGGTATACAATTATGGATGGACTGCCGAGTGCCGACACAGAGGTAGCTACAGCCGTGGACTACCGTACTGTACCTGCTGCTAATATAGACTGGATGATAATGAGATGTAGTATGTATAAAGAAGAAAGAAAAAAAAAACCACGGGTAGGTGGTATACAATTATGGATGGACTGCCGAGTGCCGACACAGAGGTAGCTACAGCCGTGAACTACCGTACTGTGTCTGCTGCGACTGGATGATAAATAATGATATAAAAAATATATATATATCACTACTGCAGCCGGACAGGTATATATTATATAATGACGGACCTGCTGGACACTGTCTGTCAGCAGAATGAGTTTTTTATAGAATAAAAAAAAAAACACCACACAAGTCACACGACGAGTGTTTAACTTTTTCAGGCAATCACAATATAGTATACTATACTGGTGGTCAGTGTGGTCAGGTCACTGGTCAGTCACACTGGCAGTGGCACTCCTGCCTGCAGCAAAAGTGTGCACTGTTTAATTTTAATAATATGTATGTACTCCTGGCTCCTGCTATAACCTATAACTGCTCCCCAGTCTCCCCCACAATTAAGCTGTGTGAGCACAGTCAGATATTATACATAGATGATGCAGCACACTGGGCTGAGCACAGATATGGTATGTGACTGAGTCACTGTGTATCGTTTTTTTCAGGCAGAGAACGGATTATATTAAATAAAACTGCACTGGTGGTCACTGGTCAGTCACTAGTAAACTCTGCACTCTCTAGTACTCCTAAGCTCCAGTAAATCAAGTGTCTCTGTCTCAATCTCACTCTCTCTCTTCTAATCTAAATGGAGAGGACGCCAGCCACGTCCTCTCCCTATCAATCTCAATGCACGTGTGAAAATGGCGGCGACGCGCGGCTCCTTATATAGAATCCGAGTCTCGCGATAGAATCCGAGCCTCGCGAGAATCCGACAGCGTCATGATGACGTTCGGGCGCGCTCGGGTTAACCGAGCAAGGCGGGAAGATCCGAGTCGCTCGGACCCGTGTAAAAAAACATGAAGTTCGGGCGGGTTCGGATTCCGAGGAACCGAACCCGCTCATCTCTAATAAACAGGACATGCACACTTTAACCAACCCATCATTTCAGTGACAGGGTCTGCCACACGACTGTGACTGAAATGACGGGTTGGTTTGGACCCCCACCAAAAAAGAAGCAATTAATCTCTCCTTGCACAAACTGGCTCTACAGAGGCAAGATGTCCACCTCATCATCATCCTCCGATATATCACTGTGTACATCCCCCTCCTCACAGATTATCAATTCGTCCCCACTGGAATCCACCATCTCAGCTCCCTGTGTACTTTGTGGAGGCAATTGCTGCTGGTCAATGTCTCCACGGAGGAATTGATTATAATTCATTTTAATGAACATCATCTTCTCCACATTTTCTGGAAGTAACCTCGTACGCCGATTGCTGACAAGGTGAGCGGCGGCACTAAACACTCTTTCGGAGTACACACTTGTGGGAGGGCAACTTAGGTAGAATAAAGCCAGTTTGTGCAAGGGCCTCCAAATTGCCTCTTTTTCCTGCCAGTATAAGTACGGACTGTGTGACGTGCCTACTTGGATGCGGTCACTCATATAATCCTCCACCATTCTTTCAATGGGGAGAGAATCATATGCAGTGACAGTAGACGACATGTCCGTAATCGTTGACAGGTCCTTCAGTCCGGACCAGATGTCAGCATCAGCAGTCGCTCCAGACTGCCCTGCATCACCGCCAGCGGGTGGGCTCGGAATTCTGAGCCTTTTCCTCGCACCCCCAGTTGCGGGAGAATGTGAAGGAGGAGATGTTGACAGGTCGCGTTCCGCTTGACTTGACAATTTTCTCACCAGCAGGTCTTTGAACCCCAGCAGACTTGTGTCTGCCGGAAAGAGAGATCCAAGGTAGGTTTTAAATCTAGGATTGAGCACGGTGGCCAAAATGTAGTGCTCTGATTTCAACAGATTGACCACCCGTGAATCCTTGTTAAGCGAATTAAGGGCTCCATCCACAAGTCCCACATGCCTAGCGGAATCGCTCCGTGTTAGCTCCTCCTTCAATGTCTCCAGCTTCTTCTGCAAAAGCCTGATGAGGGGAATGACCTGACTCAGGCTGGCAGTGTCTGAACTGACTTCACGTGTGGCAAGTTCAAAGGGCAGCAGAACCTTGCACAACGTTGAAATCATTCTCCACTGCGCTTGAGACAGGTGCATTCCACCTCCTATATCGTGCTGAATTGTATAGGCTTGAATGGCCTTTTGCTGCTCCTCCAACCTCTGAAGCATATATAGGGTTGAATTCCACCTCGTTACCACTTCTTGCTTCAGATGATGGCAGGGCAGGTTCAGGCGTTTTTGGTGTTGCTCCAGTCTTCTGTACGTGGTGCCTGTACGCCGAAAGTGTCCCGCAATTCTTCTGGCCACCGACAGCATCTCTTGCACGCCCCTGTCGTTTTTTAAAAAATTCTGCACCACCAAATTCAAGGTATGTGCAAAACATGGGACGTGCTGGAATTTGCCCAGATTTAATGCACACACAATATTGCTGGCGTTGTCCGATGCCACAAATCCACAGGAGAGTCCAATTGGGGTAAGCCATTCCGCGATGATCTTACTCAGTTGCCGTAAGAGGTTTTCAGCTGTGTGCGTATTCTGGAAACCGGTGATACAAAGCGTAGCCTGCCTAGGAAAGAGTTGGCGTTTGCGAGATGCTGCTACTGGTGCCGCCGCTGCTGTTCTTGCGGCGGGAGTCCATACATCTACCCAGTGGGCTGTCACAGTCATATAGTCCTGACCCTGCCCTGCTCCACTTGTCCACATGTCCGTGGTTAAGTGGACATTGGGTACAGCTGCATTTTTTAGGACACTGGTGACTCTTTTTCTGAGGTCTGTGTACATTTTCGGTATCGCCTGCCTAGAGAAATGGAACCTAGATGGTATTTGGTACCGGGGACACAGTACCTCCAACAAGTCTCTAGTTGGCTCTGCAGTAATGATGGATACCGGAACCACGTTTCTCACCACCCAGGATGCCAAGGCCTCAGTTATCCACTTTGCAGCAGGATGACTGCTGTGATATTTCATCTTCCTCGCAAAGGACTGTTGGACAGTCAATTGCTTGGTGGAAGTAGTAAAAGTGGTCTTACGATTTCCCCTCTGGGATGACCATCGACTCCCAGCAGCAACAACAGCAGCGCCAGCAGCAGTAGGCGTTACACGCAAGGATGCATCGGAGGAATCCCAGGCAGGAGAGGAATCGTCAGAATTGCCAGTGACATGGCCTGCAGGACTATTGGCATTCCTGGGGAAGGAGGAAATTGACACTGAGGGAGTTGGTGGGGTGGTTTGCGTGAGCTTGGTTACAAGAGGAAGGGATTTACTGGTCAGTGGACTGCTTCCGCTGTCGCCCAAAGTTTTTGAACTTGTCACTGACTTATTATGAATGCGCTGCAGGTGACGTATAAGGGAGGATGTTCCGAGGTGGTTAACGTCCTTACCCCTACTTATTACAGCTTGACAAAGGCAACACACGGCTTGACAAATGTTGTCCGCATTTCTGTTGAAATAGTTCCACACCGAAGAGCTGATTTTTTTGCTATTTTCACCAGGCATGTCAACGGCCATATTCCTCCCACGGACAACAGGTGTCTCCCCGGGTGCCTGACTTAAACAAACCACCTCACCATCAGAATCCTCCTTGTCAATTTCCTCCCCAGCGCCAGCAACACCCATATCCTCCTCATCCTGGTGTACTTCAACACTGACATCTTCAATCTGACTATCAGGAACTGGACTGCGGGTGCTCCTTCCAGCACTTGCAGGGGGCGTGCAAATGGTGGAAGGCGCATGCTCTTCACGTCCAGTGTTGGGAAGGTCAGGCATCGCAACCGACACAATTGGACTCTCCTTGTGGATTTGGGATTTCGAAGAACGCACAGTTCTTTGCGGTGCTTTTGCCAGCTTGAGTCTTTTCATTTTTCTAGCGAGAGGCTGAGTGCTTCCATCCTCATGTGAAGCTGAACCACTAGCCATGAACATAGGCCAGGGCCTCAGCCGTTCCTTGCCACTCCGTGTGGTAAATGGCATATTGGCAAGTTTACGCTTCTCCGACGACAATTTTATTTTAGATTTTGGAGTCCTTTTTTTACTGATATTTGGTGTTTTGGATTTTGCATGCTCTGTACTATGACATTGGGCATCGGCCTTGGCAGACGACGTTGCTGGCATTTCATCGTCTCGGCCATGACTAGTGGCAGCAGCTTCAGCACGAGGTGGAAGTGGATCTTGATCTTTCCCTAATTTTGGAACCTCAACATTTTTGTTCTCCATATTTTAATAGGCACAACTAAAAGGCACCTCAGGTAAACAATGGAGATGGATGGATACTAGTATACTTATGGATGGACGAGCGACTGCCGACACAGAGGTAGCTACAGCCGTGGACTACCGTACTGTGTCTGCTGCTAATATAGACTGGATGATAATGAGATGAAATCAATATATATATATATAATATCACTAGTACTGCAGCCGGACAGGTATATATATTTATTATGTAATGACTGATGACGGACCTGCTGGACACTGTCAGCTCAGCAGCACCGCAGACTGCTACAGTAAGCTACTATAGTAGTATGTATAAAGAAGAAAGAAAAAAAAAACCACGGGTAGGTGGTATACAATTATGGATGG
Organism: Pseudophryne corroboree; assembly: GCF_028390025.1. Classification (NCBI taxonomy): domain Eukaryota; kingdom Metazoa; phylum Chordata; class Amphibia; order Anura; family Myobatrachidae; genus Pseudophryne; species Pseudophryne corroboree. The sequence goes on from NC_086448.1 coordinate 203,663,115, forward strand.
ACGAGCGACTGCCGACACAGAGGTAGCTACAGCCGTGGACTACCGTACTGTGTCTGCTGCTAATATAGACTGGATGATAATGAGATGAAATCAATATATATATATATATAATATCACACTAGTACTGCAGCCGGACAGGTAGATATATTTATTATGTAATGACTGATGACGGACCTGCTGGACACTGTCAGCTCAGCAGCACCGCAGACTGCTACAGTAAGCTACTATAGTAGTATGTATAAAGAAGAAAGAAAAAAAAAAAAACACGGGTAGGTGGTATACAATTATGGATGGACGAGCGACTGCCGACACAGAGGTAGCTACAGCCGTGGACTACCGTACTGTGTCTGCTGCTAATATAGACTGGATGATAATGAGATGAAATCAATATATATATATAATATCACACTAGTACTGCAGCCGGACAGGTAGATATATTTATTATGTAATGACTGATGACGGACCTGCTGGACACTGTCAGCTCAGCAGCACCGCAGACTGCTACAGTAAGCTACTATAGTAGTATGTATAAAGAAAGAAAAAAAAAACCACGGGTAGGTGGTATACAATTATGGATGGACGAGCGACTGCCGACACAGAGGTAGCTACAGCCGTGGACTACCGTACTGTGTCTGCTGCTAATATAGACTGGATGATAATGAGATGAAATCAATATATATATATAATATCACACTAGTACTGCAGCCGGACAGGTAGATATATTTATTATGTAATGACTGATGATGGACCTGCTGGACACTGTCAGCTCAGCAGCACCGCAGACTGCTACAGTAAGCTACTATAGTAGTATGTATAAAGAAGAAAGAAAAAAAAAAAACACGGGTAGGTGGTATACAATTATGGATGGACGAGCGACTGCCGACACAGAGGTAGCTACAGCCGTGGACTACCGTACTGTGTCTGCTGCTAATATAGACTGGATGATAATGAGATGAAATCAATATATATATATATAATATCACACTAGTACTGCAGCCGGACAGGTAGATATATTTATTATGTAATGACTGATGACGGACCTGCTGGACACTGTCAGCTCAGCAGCACCGCAGACTGCTACAGTAAGCTACTATAGTAGTATGTATAAAGAAAAAAAAAAAAAACCACGGGTAGGTGGTATACAATTATGGATGGACGAGCGACTGCCGACACAGAGGTAGCTACAGCCGTGGACTACCGTACTGTGTCTGCTGCTAATATAGACTGGATGATAATGAGATGAAATCAATATATATATATATAATATCACACTAGTACTGCAGCCGGACAGGTAGATATATTTATTATGTAATGACTGATGACGGACCTGCTGGACACTGTCAGCTCAGCAGCACCGCAGACTGCTACAGTAAGCTACTATAGTAGTATGTATAAAGAAGAAAGAAAGAAAAAAAACCACGGGTAGGTGGTATACAATTATGGATGGACGAGCGACTGCCGACACAGAGGTAGCTACAGCCGTGGACTACCGTACTGTGTCTGCTGCTAATATAGACTGGATGATAATGAGATGAAATCAATATATATATATAATATCACACTAGTACTGCAGCCGGACAGGTAGATATATTTATTATGTAATGACTGATGACGGACCTGCTGGACACTGTCAGCTCAGCAGCACCGCAGACTGCTACAGTAAGCTACTATAGTAGTATGTATAAAGAAAGAAAAAAAAAAACCACGGGTAGGTGGTATACAATTATGGATGGACGAGCGACTGCCGACACAGAGGTAGCTACAGCCGTGGACTACCGTACTGTGTCTGCTGCTAATATAGACTGGATGATAATGAGATGAAATCAATATATATATATATAATATCACACTAGTACTGCAGCCGGACAGGTAGATATATTTATTATGTAATGACTGATGATGGACCTGCTGGACACTGTCAGCTCAGCAGCACCGCAGACTGCTACAGTAAGCTACTATAGTAGTATGTATAAAGAAGAAAGAAAAAAAAAAAACACGGGTAGGTGGTATACAATTATGGATGGACGAGCGACTGCCGACACAGAGGTAGCTACAGCCGTGGACTACCGTACTGTGTCTGCTGCTAATATAGACTGGATGATAATGAGATGAAATCAATATATATATATATAATATCACACTAGTACTGCAGCCGGACAGGTAGATATATTTATTATGTAATGACTGATGACGGACCTGCTGGACACTGTCAGCTCAGCAGCACCGCAGACTGCTACAGTAAGCTACTATAGTAGTATGTATAAAGAAAAAAAAAAAAAAAACACGGGTAGGTGGTATACAATTATGGATGGACGAGCGACTGCCGACACAGCGGTAGCTACAGCCGTGGACTACCGTACTGTGTCTGCTGCTAATATAGACTGGATGATAATGAGATGAAATCAATATATATATATATAATATCACACTAGTACTGCAGCCGGACAGGTAGATATATTTATTATGTAATGACTGATGACGGACCTGCTGGACACTGTCAGCTCAGCAGCACCGCAGACTGCTACAGTAAGCTACTATAGTAGTATGTATAAAGAAGAAAGAAAGAAAAAAAACCACGGGTAGGTGGTATACAATTATGGATGGACGAGCGACTGCCGACACAGAGGTAGCTACAGCCGTGGACTACCGTACTGTGTCTGCTGCTAATATAGACTGGATGATAATGAGATGAAATCAATATATATATATATATAATATCACACTAGTACTGCAGCCGGACAGGTAGATATATTTATTATGTAATGACTGATGACGGACCTGCTGGACACTGTCAGCTCAGCAGCACCGCAGACTGCTACAGTAAGCTACTATAGTAGTATGTATAAAGAAGAAAGAAAAAAAAAACCACGGGTAGGTGGTATACAATTATGGATGGACGAGCGACTGCCGACACAGAGGTAGCTACAGCCGTGGACTACCGTACTGTGTCTGCTGCTAATATAGACTGGATGATAATGAGATGAAATCAATATATATATATATATAATATCACACTAGTACTGCAGCCGGACAGGTAGATATATTTATTATGTAATGACTGATGACGGACCTGCTGGACACTGTCAGCTCAGCAGCACCGCAGACTGCTACAGTAAGCTACTATAGTAGTATGTATAAAGAAGAAAGAAAAAAAAAAAACCACGGGTAGGTGGTATACAATTATGGATGGACGAGCGACTGCCGACACAGAGGTAGCTACAGCCGTGGACTACCGTACTGTGTCTGCTGCTAATATAGACTGGATGATAATGAGATGAAATCAATATATATATATATATAATATCACACTAGTACTGCAGCCGGACAGGTAGATATATTTATTATGTAATGACTGATGACGGACCTGCTGGACACTGTCAGCTCAGCAGCACCGCAGACTGCTACAGTAAGCTACTATAGTAGTATGTATAAAGAAGAAAGAAAAAAAAAAAACACGGGTAGGTGGTATACAATTATGGATGGACGAGCGACTGCCGACACAGAGGTAGCTACAGCCGTGGACTACCGTACTGTGTCTGCTGCTAATATAGACTGGATGATAATGAGATGAAATCAATATATATATATATTCCATAGACAAAAAACCTTACGGTTTCACATGTCCCATTAAGGCTTCTTAGACATGATCGAAATTTCAGAAACCTGTTGTAACTCTTCCACTCAAACTCCAAAAAGCAATGAAATTCCGATCATTAAGGCTGACGCCTTAATGGACGTGTTCCTTGCGCAATACAGATATGGTATGCCATCACAGCCTGTGGGTAAGTGCAGATTCAGCACTCTCACAGAGTGAGATTGCTGTCACTCACACAATGGTGGAGCTGCTAATTCACAGATTTGTGTGCTCATTGGAATACACACATGCAGTCTATGCAACTGAAGGTCTGAGCGGAAGACAAAGCTGCTCAGATGAGGTAAGAGTGTTGTTGATTGGAGGGAGGAAATCGGTGTGGATGGGGGAACAGAAGTGTGTGGATAGAGGGAACACTAAGCAGCACTAATGGGGGGGACAAAGAAACACGGGGTAATTCAGACCGCAGCAGCAGCGATTGCAGTCTGAATTAGTTTGTGAGGTGCGCACGTGCATTGGCCGCACTGCGCGTGCGTACCCCAGGAGCCCAGTGAGATGCTATCACCCTGCCTGATTGATAGGCAGAGGTGGTTGCGGGGAAGGAAGGGGGCGAGCAAACAGCGTTAGAATGCCATTGGCAGGGCATGGTCTGCACAACGGAGGCGTTTCCGGACCACTGGGGGGTGGGCTGTGGCGGTTATCCCCCTGCCAAGAGCGCAGGATCCACTAAATTTACCTTCAGGATGTCAGCTACATGAATGGGGTAAGAGTGGTGTGGATAGGGGGTAGATTAAGCAGCAAGTATGGGAAGGGAGACAGAGCGGTGTAGATGGGGGAAATGGTGCAGATGGGTTGAAAACACTGGCATGGATGGGTAGAAAACTGGTGCAGATGGGAGAGAAGACAGTGTGCTATGTATTGGAGGAGGCAGAGTGACGTTGAAGAAGGAAACACTGAGCAGCACAGAGAAAAGGAAACGGTGGTACAGACAAGGCACAGGTGGGGAAAGATGGTACAGACTAGCACAGATGGGAGAACACAGCAGTAGGGATTGGGGAAGACAGGGCAGCATGGGGGTGTATAGGGGAAGTAAGTGTAGATGCATAGTCCGTAGATGGGGTATTATAGTTTAGCAAATAACCAAGATGTTTGAGGGAGCTAAATGTGTATACTAAGTGAGATGGATGTATGGAGTGAGAAGGATGTTGTAACAAGGTGGCATTGTTGTGGTGACTGAATGGGATGGTTGTGGGCACTGTGTGGGATGGGAGCACCACAAAACTGCACAGACCTTCAGTTGCATAGACTGCATGTGTGTATTCCAATGAGCACACAAATCTGTGAATTAGCAGCTCCACCATTGTGTGAGTGACAGCAATCTCACTCTGTGAGAGTGCTGAATCTGCACTTACCCACAGGCTGTGATGGCATACCATATCTGTATTGCGCAAGGAACACGTCCATTAAGGCGTCAGCCTTAATGATCGGAATTTCATTGCTTTTTGGAGTTTGAGTGGAAGAGTTACAACAGGTTTCTGAAATTTCGATCATGTCTAAGAAGCCTTAATGGGACATGTGAAACCGTAAGGTTTTTTGTCTATGGAATTTCATCGCTTTTTTTAAATTTATTTTTTTTATTCAGAAATGTAAAATTTCACTGTAAGAATAAACATTTGATTTTTTAAATGTTTAATGAAAATGTTCGTATAACATCACTGTTCTGTGCAAAATAATTTTATTTACCAAACCGAATTGTTTAAGGTCCGTACACACTTAACGATTTAATGAGCGACGTCGCTCATTTTCCCCCTCCTTGAGCGACATCGCTCGTTTTATCGTTAAGTGTATATGCCGCCAGCGAAGAAACAATGCGCGGCCCCGCGGGTCGGCAACAATCGTCGCTGTCGGTAGGGCATGCATGAAGGATGTGGACTGTCGTCCACGACCTTCATACAGGGCTGGCGGGGGCGTGACGTCACTGAGCAATATGAGCGGTCATACCGCTCAGTGTGTACAGCCGGCCGCCGGCCCGGGAGGGGGAAACATTAGACAATGTCGCTCACAGAGCGACATCGTTTAATGTGTATGGGCCTTTAGACTTTGGTCAAAATATTTTGCAGCTGATGCAGGGAGGGGGGTAGGCGGCAGCAGCATGTAACTGAGGCTGGAGGTAGGCGTGAAATGCATTGCTTGTACGTGTGAGTGCGTGGTGTCAGGTGCTGCGCATGTATATGTGTGTGTGTCAGGTGCTGCCTGTGTATGTGTGTCAGGTCCTGTGTGTGTGTGTGTGTGTGTCAGGTGCTGCGTGTATATATGAGTGTGTCTGATGAAGCGTGTGTATGCGTCAGCTGCCGCACGTGTGTGTGTGTCAGGTGTTGCGGGTGTATATGTGTGCGAGTATCATGTGCTCCGCGTGTGTACAAGTGTATGTCTGGTGCTGCGCATGAATACGTATGTCTGTGTCAGGTGCTGCGCGTGTACATTAGTGTGCGTCAGGTGCTGCGCGTGTACATGAGTGTGTATTAGGTGCTGTGCATGTACATGAGTGTGCGTCAGGTGCTGCGTGTGTACATGAGTGTGCATTAGGTGCTGCGCGTGTACATGTGTGTGCGTCAGGTGCTGCACGTGTCTATGTGTGTGTCAGGTGCTGCATGTGTATATTAGTGTGTCTGATGGTGTGCGTGTATATGTATGTGTCAGGTGCTCCGTGTATATGTATGTGTCAGGTGCTGCGTGTATATGCATGTGTCAGGTGCTGCATGTTTATTTTATTGTGTCTGATGCTACGTGTGTGTGTCAGGTGCCGCATGTGTATATGTGTGTGTGTCAGGTGTTGCGCGTGTGTGTGTCAGGTGCTGCATGTATATTTTATTGTGTCTGATGCTACGTGTGTGTGTCAGGTGCCGCACGTGTATGTGTGTGTGTGTCAGGTGTTGCGCGTGTATGTGTATGTCAAGTGCCGTTCCCCTTCTTCCCATCCCAGCTCTCTCTGTAGAATACAGCTCTGCACCCAGAGAGAGGGAAAGACCAGGGGGCTGATCACTGCACTGCTCACTTTTTGGTCATGAGTTCGGCCTCCTGTTTCTTCCAGTGCTGTGTTCCTGCAGCCCAGCCCTCCCTGTTGTGCCAGAGAATCAGCCCTTCCTTCCCCTGCCAGTGAGAGAGAGTCCGAGGCAGAGACACTCTTCCCGTAGCTGGCCTACCCCCAGTACTTCAGCACTGGCCATGCGGCAGTCAACAAAGGAGACCAGCAGGGGGTCCTGGCAGCATCAGCTGTGGCCGCAGCTGGATCGGGGAGGCCTGCAGTGTCTGAGGTGGGCAGCACTTCCTCCGCCGCTGTCACCTTCCCCTGCCGGAGAGAAAGCCAGAGACATACCCTTCCCGCAGCTGGGCTACCCCTAGTACCTCATCGCTGGCCAGGCAGAAGTCTATGGAGGGGACCGGCAGGGGTTTCGGGGCCACAGCAGCAGCGGCCGAAGCCAGATCAGGGAGGCCTGCAGGGTCAGAGCTGGGCAGCACTTCCACCAACACTGTCACCTCTGTGCTGGGCATGTACACCAGTCCGTACAGACGGAGGTGTCCACAACAGGCAGCAGTATAATGAGTCAGACAAACTCATTACACGCTGCCCACTGCTGCGCCGCATGCCCTCGATGGAGGAAGCCTAGATGCGGTCCCCAGCTGCAGCGAGGGAGAAGGGTGATCACATCACCCTTCAACCCGGCACCTCACAATCAGCTGGGGATCTGCAGTAGCTTCATCTCTCTCTTCCTCTCCCTCTCTGACAGCACAGCAGCCCCTCTGGGTTCCATGTAGCTCTGCCCCCCTGCTCACAGTTCACTTGGCCTCTCCTGATTAAAAAGAAAATAAGAGCCTGACCTGCTGCTCAGATGCGAGGAGGGGACGGGCGGTAGGTCCTCTGTGAGTGCAGTACACAGTCAAAATTAACTCTGACTCCTCACAACAGTGTGGACTGCGGGCGACGTCATATGCCAATTTGGGTGTGCTTGCCGCACTACCTGCCCATCAAGCCCAACGTGGTGCCATGGTGCCAGCCCCACCCACTATACGGATTCCATTTTGTATTAGGAACCCTATAACAACATTCCGACATCCCTCCCTATGACGCTGCCATCCATACACTGCCATTCTCATATATCCGTACACCGCCACTCTCATACACAACTGTACACTGTTGCTCTCATATATCCATACACTGCCGCTCTCATACATCCGTACAACCCCGCTCTTATACATCCGTACAACTCCGCACTCTTACAGACGCACACTGCCGCACTCTTACAGACGCACACCATCACACTCATACAGCCGCACACCGATGCAGTTATACAGCCGTACATTGCCGCTCTCATACATCCGCACACTGCCGCTCTCATATATCCGCACACTGCCGCTCACATCTATGCATACATAGCCTCCATACATCTACACATCAAATCCCCGCGCAAGGGAACACTGAAAATAGGATTTTGGTACTTACCAGGTAAATCCTTTTCTTTGAATCCATAGGGGGCACTGGGGTACTCTTAGGGATATGGACGGGCGTAGCTGAACAAAGGCACTGAATATTTAAATTTAGGACTCTCCCCCCTCCATATCCCCGAGTACCTCAGTGTACTCTCTCAGTGTTTTTTACTGAGCGAACAGGAACTATATAGAGAGGTTGACAATGGAGAATACCTATAACATAACGGACAACAACAAAGTTGACCCATAACCTTACTGTCAACTAAACAGTTGACACCATAACCGATAGAACTTTATAATTTGAACCAATCGGTGAAAATGTGTTACCATAAGCTCCTCTGAGCTTAATATCAATCAAGTAAAACTTTTTACCCTAAGCTCCCTTGAGCTTAAAACAACCCAGGTAAAACTGCTCTGGGTGGGCGTCCAGTGCCCCCTATGGATTCAAAGAAAAGGATTTACCTGGTAAGTACCAAAATCCTATTTTCTTTATCATCCACTAGGGGTCACTGGAGTACTCTTGGGACGTACCAAAGCTTCCCTCGTGGGCGGGAGAGCTGTTTGATACTTGTAACAGTAGGCAGGCCAAAGCCAGATGCTGATGGCGCCACCATTCATAACGTGTAAACGTGCACAAACGTGGTGCACTAAAGGCTATGTAGCCGCGTCGTAGACGCTCCACGACCCGCTGGGTCTGACATTCCCACAGAACCTGTGGGATGAGCTATTACTGACGTAGGCGATTGTAACTTAGCCTTAAAGTAAGCCTGACTTGTAGTCATTATTATTATCCAACTGGATAATGTCTGCTGAGAAACTGGCTAGCCCCAGTTGGCAGTATCATAGAGAACAAACAACGTATTCATATCACGTACTGTAGACGTTCGGGACATATATAAACGCGTAATGCGTGTACCACATTCAGAATTCTAGAATGTGCTGTCCACACAGGAACCACTATTGGTATATTGATGTGAAGGATACGAAAGCGGAATTCGTCCGAAAATCTGCTTTGTCATGAGAAAACTCAAATACGGTGGCTTGGAATACAAGGCACCCAAATATGAAAACAAAACCCTTGCCGAAGCCAAGGCTAGAAGAAAAATATTTTCCAAAGTGAGAAACTTAATCCCCATTTGTTGTAAGGGTTCAAAATATGAAAACTGTAAGAAATCTGAACCCAACCTCAAGCCACCTGGCGCTGTAGGTGGGATAAATAGAGTCTGAACTTTGATGACACCTTGTAGAAAGATGTGTACAGACGCAATAGAGGCAAACGTCTTTGAAAATAAGTTTACCATACAGATATCTGCACTGAGAGTGCAGGTAAACGCAGTTTTCCATCCCACCCCGTTTAACAGAATACGGGTAACTTGAAGGATGATGTCGGATACTTCCGAGGTTTACCACCTATGTAAGCACACGAAATTTTGTAATAATGGGCTGCCTTAAGCGGCTTACTAGCTTGTAACATGGTTGGTGTAACCGATACTGTAATGCTCCATTTCTTAAGATGGCGGTCTGAACCCTCACCCCGTCAACCGCAGCTGCGGTACATACGTAATAGGTACATAGGTAACTATGGGTAAAAGACCGTTCCCTGATGTAACAGGTTGGACGTATTATGAGCGGCCCAAGATCGTGTGCAAGTATTCCTTGGAAAATCGAGAAGCAAACTTCTCCGAAACCCATGAGATACCACCAGTATGACTGTGACGAACTGTCTTATGATCCGTTTTGGCAACGGAGAGAGCAGCGGAAAATGGTGGAGCCAGATACACGATGCTGAATGACCACATGAATGTGAGAGACTCCACCGCCACTGCCCTTGTGATGTGTTTTGTACACATACTGAGCTTTTGTAATTGTGGCGAGATGCCATCATGTATACTTGAGGGTAACCCCCTTCTGTGGACTCACATATGAAACACCTCTGGATTTAATGTCCAGTTTTCAGGATCCAAATCCTGACGGGTGAGATCATCTGTCTAACAGATGTCCACTCACGGAATGATCTCTTGACATTTTCACATAATGGTGTTCTGAGCCATTGAGGATTTGAGTTACCTGCCGCATTGCCATGCGGCTTCTTGGTTCTCACTGTTGTTGTGTATGCAACTGCCGTTGCCTTGTTTGACTGCTTAAGCCCAGCGTGAGCCAGGCATCAAAAAATTACATGAAACTCACGGTTGTTCCTCTCCACGGAAATCTTTAGTAAAAGGCGAAAGATTTATTCGTTCTGAAGAGAAACCAGAGTATATCCCTGGTCAGACTGAAAGTGAATCATGTATTGCATTGTAAAATGCACGGAGTTCTAGGACATTTATCGACAGCAATCTGTCGTGTTTTAGAACCTTTGTCACTGATTTTAACTACAAATCCTGACCCTCTGCGACTGTCGTCCAGAGTATATGCACCCTTGTCCCTCTGTGGGAAACGCGAGTGAAGGGTGGCAAACTAAATTGAAAACACATCTTTATTCTTAATAGGTGAATACACCAATGTACCGCTAGTGTGCGTGTTTTGCACTAATTACTAGATGTACATTATTCTTGCTGGTGTAGTAGGTAAAAGTCTTTGATTTACCGTATTTATAATCTTACCTAGGAATTGACATCGTTTAGACGGAATTAGATGCGATTGTTTTCGAACTTGATCTGCTACCGCAGTATACCTTAGTAGCGCAAGTTAGAGGAACTTTGTTGAGACAGAGTTCTTATGTGAGATGAGCTATCATCCCAACATCACTTTGGTAAATACCCGAAGCGATAAGCAACGGTAGACCTGAAATGGTTAATGGTTGTGGCGATTTGCAAACGCTAGAACCTGTGATGAACAAACCGGACTGGGTAAATACGCATTGTGAAGATCAAATGCAATTATGCAAATTTTGTGGCTCCAATAAGCAAATACTAACCGCAGAAAATCCATTTTCCAAGTGTAGTAAATGACTTGCTGATTGATATTGCGACGGAGCAGTTTGGTTTTGCTCAAACAGAGGGGAATAAGTAACTCTGACTCTGTTGGCGTACTACTGCCTGGTTTATAAACCAGCAAAACTAAATGGCCACCTGCCAAACCGTTCGACAGAGGCAGTTTTGTACTTTAAGCTGTAAATAGCTGAGACATGTATGAGTTGAAGTCATGAAACCTCGCAAATGTAACATGTAAAGACGCGCTTCCACAATTGTAAAAGAGGTGATCAAACCACTGGCTTGCTGACTGTAACGTCCTGTCGTTACAAGGCGTGACTGTTTCTTATAAAGGGGTAAAACGCCGTTACAAGTATACTGTATGCGGTAATGGCTGAATATCATAAAGGGATAAAACGCCGTTACAAGTATATCAAATTTAGGAGCAAACAAGCTCTGGCCTTGTCGCGCTTAACTAGCGAAAATGAAAATAACCGGCGTTAGCAGAAGCTTTACAGATATACTCTGCAGCTTCTTTTAACCGTGATCGTCATTGTTTCATACATAGATTCTAGTGACCCAAATGTATCCTGGGTTTTTATAATGTTTGACAGAAACGCATCTACCAATGGCGGATCGCGTCCTTTTGGAAACGATTATGTATGGTTGTCCAAAACCCCGCACTATCTGAGTGCTGGACTAATGTACCCTTCTCACTCGTAGTTATCGGTGTGAGATTTGACATAGAATCGTGCATTAAATTATAAGACCAGTGAAATAAAAACTCTGGTACCCAAAGGGAAATTGGCCCTTTGGAAAGACTGTCTTTTGTTAGAGCTGGCGGAGTCATTCCGAGACTCCGATGTTACCGCTCTTTTAATTTGAATTGCCAATGTTAACCTAGGCTTTTTAAAATTATTTTTAGTCTGTACTAGAGCCTTACTCGCTATGTAGACAGACACCAGAATAGGCAACAGACAGACACTTGCACGACTTAATGAAGTTATTATGTGTCATATATATATATAAATGTTATTGCTGAACAGCATATTCATATGAAACTCATGCTTGTTTCTCTCTACGGAAATCTTTAGCCAAAAACAAAAGATTTATTCGATATGAAGAGAAACCAAAGTATTCTTTATGTGAAAAGCAGTTCACATGGGCATATGAAACCCGAACCAAATTCCTACTAACTCCCCTGCGCCTCTGGTGGCTTAGAGATGTAGGGTAGGAATGTTCTAGAATTATGTAGAAATACAGATTACCTGGCTAACTTATGTGAAACCTGAACCAAAAATTCCTACTAACACCCCTGCGCCTCCTTGTGGAGTAGAGGTGTATGTCGGAATGTTCTGGAATTATAAGCTGGAACAACAGCAATGATTAAAATGGCCCTCATGCCATGCTTTCACTGAAAATCACAGTACAGTTTACCTGCTGCAGTGCTATTTAATAGCCTATTATACAGTGATATCCCAGGTTTAGTATACAGTAAAATACATGCATTCCCAATACATGCTTTTAGTTAGCCTTCCAGTAATATAAACACTGCCTGCTGATTTTTGTATTATATTGCAGCCTTAACAGAAAACCAGGAAACATGGTTAAAAATGGCTGCATGAAACTCATGGTTGTTCCTCTCCAGGGAAATCTTTAGTAAAAGGCGAAAGATTTAGTCATTCTGAAGAGAAACCAGAGTATTGTTTAAAAAAAACAAACAACCAAACTGAACAGCCTATTTCTTAACCCATGCAGCCTTTGGTGCTGCTGCTATGGGCATTACTCCCCCTCACCCCCCCTGCAGCTGCGCTGCTTGTGCGCTAGCTTCTACCCCCTGTTACCTGCAGCGGACGGGAGCGGGTGCAGGGATAGCCGGGGAGCGCTGTGTATAGCGCCGGGGAGCCGTCCGGAAGAGCGCGCCTTACATCGTTCAGCAGTGTCCGTGTATCAGCGGCGGGCTGCGGTGGGCGGTCAGCGCTGGAAGAGCGGCCGGCGTCTCTGAATGACGTGCGGCCGCTCAGAGCTGTGCGCGTAGTGTGGCTGGCTCGGCTGGCCTCGCTCAGGGGTCTAATTAGCGGCGGCACGTGGACGGGTGCCTCAGTAAAGAATTTCCCCACACAACAGGGCGGCAGCATGAGCTGACCGCCCTGACAAACATACCTTGCTCGCCACTTATGTAAGCTTTCATCCTGGCTGTGACGGGGCTTCTTTCTGTAAGCTCCGTCCAGCAGATCCTGGCTCCTGTCTCATCTCCAGGTGCAGCTGTTTGTCTTATCTTGGCTGTGACGGGGCTTCTCCTGTAAGCTCCGTCCAGCTCCATTTTCCTTCCAGCTCTTTGTCTCATCCTGGCTGTGACGGGGTTTCTGTAAGCTCCGTTCAGCTTGCAGGAGACAGTGGCTGCCTGTGGCTGTGAGGGTGCTCTTTGTGAGGACCGACACGCCATGCGCTGCTTGTAGCGCCTGTGGCTGTGAGGGTGCTCTTTGTGAGGACCGACACGCCATGCGCTGCCTTGCAGCGGCACCATCCCGGACCCATGTTTTTCCAGAAACTGGGAAGGGAAGTGTAAAAATTAAAAATAAAAAGTAAAATTAAAAATTTAATAAAATCTTCTGACATGTGGCATTCCCACAAGCCGATGTTCGTGCTGTGAGCACCGAAAAAACACTGGGAGAGTACACTGAGGTACTCGGGGATATGGAGGGGGGAGAGTCCTAAATTTAAATATTCAGTGCCTTTGTTCGGCTACGCCCGTCCATATCCCTAAGAGTACTCCAGTGACCCCTAGTGGATGATAAAGAAATCACTATCACTTTTCCCCGGGGTGTGACCACAGCCAGCCACTACTCCGGCCACCTTCTTGTGACACCAAAATGCATCTTACATATCATCAGGGTGGTGCTGCTGTTGGGGGCAGGTTGCTGCCTCAGTCTCCTGGTTGGTGCTGCGATTGGAGGGGGTACTGCTTCCCTGTGCTGCCACTGTCTCCCGGATCATCGTGCCGCTGGCTGAATTGCAGCTTGACGCTACTGCTGCCGGGAGTAACAGCTTTCTGACTGTTGTTGCTGGTGGCTGCCTACTGCTCATTGCCGCCGGAACACTGACCGGCTCGGCAGTGATGCTGGCAGAGGAGTAGTGGTGGTGGGGTGGGGGGGTGCCTGCTCCCTTCCCTTGAGCATGCCGCAGTGTAAAAAAATCAATAATAAATAGAGAGCATACCAGGGTGAGAGTCTGTATGGATCACAGTGATTACACGGGGCACAGCATAAGGACACCTTGCTGTGAGGGGCTCTGCCCACACAGATTGCTGCACCCTCTCTGATGTCAGCCGCTGCCCTCTCGTTCTCTGGGCAGCCAGTTCCAGTGTGAGGTAGGAGAGGAAGAGAACACACAGGTGTTAGGCGCCGTGGTCCGCGATGTCCTCGCGGCCCGGCGCCTAGCAACGCCGAGCGTGCTAGCCGCCGGCTCCCTAGCAACGCTAGGACGCCGGGCGCGCTGAGCCGCCTGGACCCTAGCAATGGGGACGCCACGGACGGACTGCGCTCCCCGTTGCAGGGTCAATCAAGTGAACTACACACACACTTGTCTTCTGGTCGTGCAGCAAGGCAGCTGCACGGCATTGTGCTAATCAGGCTCTGAACTTCTGATTGGAGGACTCCCTGCTAAATACCTTCTCAGTGCCTCACACAGACGCCGGTTATAGCTTCCTGCATGCTGCTTTGGTTTGCTGACGTCTGTTCCAGTTCTGCTGTGTCCGGTCATTCCTGTCCTCAGAGTTCCTGAATCTTGGTGTTGTCATCTCTTCCCAAGGAGACTTCCAGTCCTCATTTACCCGCAACAGTCGCTAGAGGATCTCGTGTGGTTTTCGTGAGTGGCAGCTCTGCCGCGTGCTGCGGCCTAGGCCGCTTTATTTTGTATTTTGTGTTGGTGCATTTGCGGAGGTTTCCGCTCCCACAGTCCTCTCCGGAACTCGCCGGTGCCGGGTAGGAGAGTGGACAAGTGGGTATTTTAGTTGTCCTTTTCCCTGGCGGTTTTCCGCACATACTCTAGTTTAAAGTTAGTTTTGAGCCCCTGGCTTTGTTGTTTAGTAGAGGGCCCCTTGTTATCACCCTGTCTCGGATTTCTCTTTGTCTCCCATTAAGACCTGAGGGGCCATCGGAGTTGGGCAGACGTAATCCGCCCTTCAAACGCGGCTGCCATGGGTCCAAGCAACCATAGTCTCGCAAGAGATTTCTGACAGCACGGGCGAGACAACGGAGATAGGGCGCCAGGGGCTATTCCCGTTCCCACTCCCTTTCCCAGCATTACGTTCCAGTACTCAGGTCCTTGCTATAAGATATCCCCAGACCAGAGTATTGGAATCATAACAACAGGAGAGCAGCCCTGATATATAACAGAGGTGGAAGTTCTATAGGCAGCAGAGACGGAGACCAGCCTGCCTGTCTCCCAGTGCCCTGATCACTACACGCCACCAGCACAGCATTACAGGAGGGTCCTATAGTGCTGCCCTGAGCTAACAGGTGTGTGTACCAGTGTACCCCGTACAGTGTGCTGCGCCCTGGTGTGTCTGAGAGGGGTGAGGTCACCGTGCCGCTTTAGTATATGGCTTTTCCTTAGTACTGTACGTTACAGCCCTGCACTAGTAGTGGCAACTCTGCCCTATGTGAACCTGTGAGGTTATTTTCCTATTTACAGAATAACCGGGGAGAAGGCGGCCATATTGCGGCTCTCAAGAGAAGGCACTCTAGTACACCCCCTGCTGGCGGCCACTGCGCAGGCGCAACAAATTGAAATGCCCGATCTCTATAATGGGGCATATTTCTCTTAATTAAAAAAAACCTGTAACTTTCTGAAAAACCACAAACCCAAAAGGCACTTCACAGGGACATGCTCTATCTAATAAAACAAACCCCAAGTCATATTCATATATATATATATATATATATATATATATATATATATATATATATATATAATAAGTAAAAATAAGAATTTACTTACCGATAATTCTATTTCTCATAGTCCGTAGTGGATGCTGGGACTCCGTCAGGACCATGGGGAATAGCGGGCTCCGCAGGAGACAGGGCACATCTAAAAAAGCTTTTAGGTCACATGGTGCGTACTGGCTCCTCCCCCTATGACCCTCCTCCAAGCCTCAGTTAGGTACTGTGCCCGGACGAGCGTACACAATAAGGAAGGATCTTGAATCCCGGGTAAGACTCATACCAGCCACACCAATCACACCGTACAACTTGTGATCTGAACCCAGTTAACAGTATGATAACACAAACGAAGTAGCCTCTGAACAGATGGCTCACAACAACAGTAATAACCCGATTTTTGTAACAATAACTATGTACAAGCATTGCAGACAATCCGCACTTGGGATGGGCGCCCAGCATCCACTACGGACTATGAGAAATAGAATTATCGGTATGTAAATTCTTATTTTCTCTAACGTCCTAGTGGATGCTGGGACTCCGTCAGGACCATGGGGATTATACCAAAGCTCCCAAACGGGCGGGAGAGTGCGGATGACTCTGCAGCACCGAATGAGAGAACTCCAGGTCCTCTTTAGCCAGAGTATCAAATTTGTAAAATTTTACAAACGTGTTCTCCCCTGACCACGTAGCTGCTCGGCAAAGTTGTAATGCCGAGACTCCTCGGGCAGCCGCCCAGGATGAGCCCACTTTCCTTGTGGAATGGGCCTTTACAGATTTAGGCTGTGGCAGGCCTGCCACAGAATGTGCAAGTTGGATTGTACTACATATCCAACGTGCAATCGTCTGTTTAGACGCAGGAGCACCCAACTTGTTGGGTGCATACAATGTAAACGAGTCAGATTTTCAGACTCCAGCTGTCCTTGAAATATATATTTTTAATGCTCTGACAACGTCCAGTAACTTGGAGTCCTCCAAGTCGCTAGTAGCCGCAGGCACCACAATAGGCTGGTTCAAGTGAAATGCCGAAACCACCTTAGGGAGAAATTGAGGACGTGTCCTCAATTCTGCCCTGTCCGAATGGAATATCAGATATGGGCTTTTGTATGACAAAGCTGCCAACTCCGAAACTCTCCTGGCTGAAGCCAGGGCCAACAGCATGGTTACCTTCCATGTAAGGTATTTTAAATCTACCGATTTTAAAGGCTCAAACCAATGAGATTTGAGAAAATTTAGAACCACGTTCAAATCCCACGGTGCCACTGGAGGCACTATTGGGGGTTGTATATGTAGTACACCTTTGACAAAAGTTTGTACTTCAGGCACTGACGCCAATTCCTTCTGGAAGAAAATTGATAAGGCCGAAATTTGAACTTTAATGGACCCCAATTTGAGGCCCATAGACAATCCTGCTTGCAGGAAATGTAAGAATCGACCCAATTGAAATTCTTCCGTTGGAGCCTTCTTGGCCTCACACCACGCAACATATTTTCTCCAAATGCGGTGATAATGTTGTGCGGTCACTTCTTTCCTGGCTTTAATTAAAGTAGGAATAACTTCCTCGGGAATGCCCTTCTCTTTTAGAATCCGGCGTTCAACCGCCATGCCGTCAAACGCAGCCGCGGTAAGTCTTGGAACATACAAGGTCCCTGCTGAAGCAGATCCCTTCTTAGAGGTAGAGGCCACGGATCCTCCGTGAGCATCTCTTGAAGTTCCGGATACCAAGTTCTTCTTGGCCAGTCCGGAGCTACCAGTATTGTTCTTACTCCTCTTTTCCGTATAATTCTCAGTACCTTTGGTATGAGAGGCAGAGGAGGGAACACATACACTGACTGGTACACCCACGGTGTTACCAGAGCGTCCACAGCTATTGCCTGAGGGTCTCTTGACCTGGCGCAATACCTGTCCAATTTTTTGTTGAGGCGAGACGCCATCATGTCCACCTTTGGTTTTTCCCAACGGTTCACAATCATGTGGAAAACTTCTGGATGAAGTCCCCACTCTCCCGGGTGAAGGTCGTGTCTGCTGAGGAAATCTGCTTCCCAGTTGTCCACTCCCGGGATGAACACTGCTGACAGTGCTACGACATGATTCTCCGCCCAGCGCAGAATCCTTGCAGCTTCTGCCATTGCACTCCTGCTTCTCGTGCCGCCTTGTCGGTTTACGTGGGCGACTGCCGTGATGTTGTCGGACTGGATCAACACCGGCTGACCCTGAAGCAGCGATTTTGCCAGGCTTAGAGCATTGTAGATCGCTCTTAGCTCCAGTATATTTATGTGAAGAGACGTCTCCAGGTTTGACCACACGCCCTGGAAGTTTCTTCCCTTTGTGACTGCTCCCCAACCTCGTAGGCTGGCATCCGTAGTCACCAGGACCCAGTCCTGTATGCCGAATCTGCGGCCCACTAACAGATGGGCAGTCTGCAACCACCACAGGAGAGACAACCTTGTTCTCGGTGACAGTGTTATCCGCTGATGCATGTGCAGATGCGATCCGGACCATTTGTCCAGCAGATCCCACTGAAATGTTCGTGCATGGAATCTGCCGAATGGAATCGCTTCGTACGAAGCCACCATCTTTCCCAGGACTCTTGTGCATTGATGTACTGACACAGTTCCTGGTTTTAGGAGGTTCTTGCCAAGTTCGGATAACTCCCTTGCTTTCTCTTCCGGGAGAAATACCTTTTTCTGAACCGTGTCCAGAATCATGCCCAGGAACAGCAGATGTGTTGTCGGGGTCAATTGAGATTTTGGAAGATTTAGAATCCACCCGTGTTGCTGAAGCACTACTTGTGTTAGCGCTACACCGACTTCCAGCTGTTCTCTGGACTTTGCCCTTATCAGGAGATCGTCCAAGTAAGGGATAATTAATACGCCTTTTCTTCGTAGAAGAACCATCATTTCGGTCATTACCTTGGTAAAGACCCGAGGGGCCGTGGACAACCCAAACGGCAGCGTTTGAAACTGATAATGACAGTCTTGTATCACGAACCTGAGATACCCTTGGTGTGAGGGGTAAATCGGGACATGTAGATAAGCATCTTTTATGTCCAAGGACACCATGAAGTCTCCTTCTTCCAGATTCGCTATCACTGCTCTGAGTGACTCCATCTTGAACTTGAATTTCTTTATGTACAGGTTCAAGGATTTCAGATTTAGAATAGGCCTTACCGAACCGTCCGGTTTCGGTACCACAAATAGTGTGGAATAATACCCCTTTCCCTGTTGTAGGAGGGGTACCTTGACTATCACCTGCTGAGAATACAGCTTGTGAATGGCTTCCAAAACCGACGTCCTTTCTGAGGGAGACGTTGGTAAAGCAGACTTTAGGAACCGGCGAGGGGGAGACCTTTCGAACTCCAGCATGTAACCCTGAGATACTATCTGCAGGACCCACGGGTCCACTTGTGAGTGAACCCATTGATTGCTGAAAATCTTGAGTCGACCCCCCACCGTTCCTGAGTCCGCTTGTAAAGCCCCAGCGGCATGCTGATGGCTTTGTAGAAGCCGGGGCGGGCTTCTGTTCCTGGGCAGGGGCTGCTTGCTGCCCTTTCTTACCCTTTCCTCTGCCTCGCGGCAGATAAGACTGTCCTTTTGGTCGCTTTTTATAGGAGCGAAAGGACTGCGGCTGAAAAGACGGTGTCTTTTTCTGTTGGGAGGGGGTCTGAGGTAAAAAAGTGGATTTGCCGGCAGTTGCCGTGGCCACCAGGTCCGAAAGACCGACCCCAAACAATTCCTCTCCTTTATATGGCAATACTTCCATATGCCTCTTGGAATCCGCATCACCTGACCACTGTCGCGTCCATAAACTTCTTCTGGCAGATATGGACATCGCGCTTACTCTTGATGCTAGAGTACAAACATCCCTCTGAGCATCTCGCATATAAAGGAAAGCATCCTTTAATTGCTCTAGAGTCAATAAAATACTGTCCCTATCCAGGGTATCAATATTTTCAGTCAGAGAATCCAACCACACTACCCCAGCACTGCACATCCAGGCTGAGGCTATTGCCGGTCGCAGTATAACACCAGTATGTGTGTATATACTCTTCAGTGTAGTTTCCAGCCTCCTATCTGCTGGATCCTTGAGGGCGGCCGTATCAGGAGACGGCAACGCCACTTGCTTTGATAAACGTGTGAGCGCCTTATCCACCCTAGGGGGTGTTTCCCAGCGCGCCCTAACCTCTGGTGGGAAAGGGTATAATGCCAATAACTTCTTGGAAATTAGCAGTTTTCTATCGGGGTTAACCCACGCTTCATCACACACGTCATTCAATTCCTCTGATTCTGGAAAAAATACAGGTAGTTTTTTCACCCCCCACATAATACCCCTTTTTGAGGTACCAGCAGTATCAGAGATCTGCAAAGCCTCCTTCATTGCCGTGATCATATAACGTGTGGCCCTATTGGAAAATACGTTTGTTTCTTCACCGTCGACACTAGATTCATCTGTGTCGGTACCCGTGTCGACTGACTGAGGTAAAGGACGTTTTACAGCCCCTGACGGTGTCTGAGACGCCTGAACCGGTACTAACTGGTTTGCCGGGCGTCTTATTTCGTCAACTGACTTTTGTAATGTGCTGACATTATCACGCAATTCCATAACTAAAGCCATCCATTCCGGTGTCGACTCCCTAGGGGGTGACATTACCATCATCGGCAATTGCTCTGCCTCCACACCAACATCGTCCTCATACATGTCGACACACACGTACCGACACACAGCAGCCACACAGGGAATGCTCTAATCGAAGACAGGACCCCCTAGCCCTTTGGGGAGACAGAGGGAGAGTTTGCCAGCACACACCAAAAGCGCTATAAATGTATATAAACAACCCTAGAAGGTGTTGTTTACTATATATGCGCTCTTAATATATAAATATCGCCAATTTATGCCCCCCTTCTCTTTGTTACCCTGTTTCTGTAGTGCAGTGCAGGGGAGAGACCTGGGAGCCTTCCTCACCAGCGGAGCTGAGCAGGAAAATGGCGCTGAGTGCTGAGGAGAATAAGCTCCGCCCCTTTTTCGGCGGGCTTTTCCCCGGTTTTTAAGAAACTGGCCTGGGTTAAAATACATACATATAGCCTTAATGGCTATATGTGATGTATTTATTTTGCCACTAAAGGTAATTATATTGCTGCCCAGGGCGCCCCCAGCAGCGCCCTGCACCCTCCGTGACTGAGTCAGTGAGCCGTGTGACAACAATGGCGCACAGCTGCCGTGCTGTGCGCTACCTTCAAGAAGACTGAGGAGTCTTCTGCCGCCTGTTTCCGGACCTCCGTTCTGCCGTCTCTTCAGCGTCTGTAAGGGGGATCGGCGGCGCGGCTCCGGGACGAACCCCAGGCTGACCTGTGTTCCGACTCCCTCTGGAGCTAAGTGTCCAGTAGCCTAAGACTCCAATCCATCCTGCACGCAGGTGAGTTGGAAATCTCTCCCCTAAGTCCCTCGATGCAGTGATCCTGTTGCCAGCAGGAATCACTGAGATTGAAACCTAAAAAAAAACTTTTCTAAACAGCTCTTTAGGAGAGCCACCTAGATTGCACCCTCTCGGACGGGCACAAAAACCTAACTCAGGCTTGGAGGAGGGTCATAGGGGGAGGAGCCAGTACGCACCATGTGACCTAAAAGCTTTTTTAGATGTGCCCTGTCTCCTGCGGAGCCCGCTATTCCCCATGGTCCTGACGGAGTCCCAGCATCCACTAGGACGTTAGAGAAATCTTATTATATATATATATATAAATCTATTTCTCGTAGTCCGTAGTGGATGCTGGGACTCCGTAAGGACCATGGGGAATAGCGGCTCCGCAGGAGATTGGGCACAACTAAATAGAGCTTTAGGACTACCTGGTGTGCACTGGCTCCTCCCCCTATGACCCTCCTCCAGACCTCAGTTAGGATACTGTGCCCGGAAGAGCTGACACTAAGGAAGGATTTTGAATCCCGGGTAAGACTCATACCAGCCACACCGTACAACTCGTGATATTATACCCAGTTAACAGTATGACAACAACGGAGCCTCTGCACAGATGGCTCTCAACAATAACCCTATTGTTAACAATAACTATGTACAAGTATTGCAGACAATCCGCACTTGGGATGGGCGCCCAGCATCCACTACGGACTACGAGAAATAGATTTACCGGTGAGTAAAATCTTATTTTCTCTGACGTCCTAAGTGGATGCTGGGACTCCGTAAGGACCATGGGGATTATATCAAAGCTCCCAAACAGGCGGGAGAGTGCGGATGACTCTGCAGCACCGAATGAGCGAACTCCAGGTCCTCCTCAGTCAGGGTATCAAACTTGTAAAATCTTGCAAATGTGTTTGACCCCGACCGAGTAGCAGCTCGGCAAAGTTGTAAAGCAGAGACCCCTCGGGCAGCCGCCCAAGAAGAGCCCACCTTCCGCGTGGAATGGGCTTTTACTATTCTAGAATGCGGAAGTCCCGCCGCAGAATGTGCAAGCTGAATTGTGCTACATATCCAGCGAGCAATAGTCTGCTTTGAAGCAGGAGCACCCATCTTGTTTGGTGCGTAGAGGATAAACAGCGAGTCAGTTTTCCTGACTCCAGCCATTCTGGAAACAAATTTTCAGGGCCCTGACTACATCCAGCAACTTGGAATCCTCCAAGTTCCGAGTAGCCGCAGGCACCACAATAAGTTGGTTCAAATGAAACGCTGAAACCACCTTAGGCAGAAATTGGGGACGAGTCCTCAATTCCGCCCTATCCATATGGAAAATCACATAAGGGCTTTTACATGACAAAGCCGCCAACTCTGACACATGCCTGGCCGAAGCCAGGGCCAATAGCATGACCACTTTCCACGTGAGATATTTTAACTCCACGGTTTAAAGTGGCTCAAAACAATGTGATTTAAGGAAATCCAACACCACGTTGAGATCCAAAGGTGCCACTGGAGGCACAAAAGGAGGCTGAATATGCAGCACTCCTTTAAAAAAAAGTCTGAACTTCCGGCAGGGAAGCCAGTTCTTTTTGGAAGAAAATCGACAGAGCCGAAATCTGGACCTTAATGGACCCCAATTTGAGGCCCATAGTCACCCCTGACTGTAGTAAGTGCAGGAATCAACCCAGTTGAAATTCCTCCATTGGGGCCTTCCTGTCCTCACACCAAGCAACATATTTTCGCCATATGCGGTGATAATGTTTTGCGGTCACGTCCTTCCTGGCTTTGTTCAGCGTAGGAATGACTTCCTCCGGAATGCCCTTTTCCTTCAGGATCCGGTGTTCAACCGCCATGCCGTCAAACGCAGCCGCGGTAAGTCTTGGAACAGACAAGGCCCCTGCTGCAGCAGGTCTTGTCTGAGCAGTAGAGGCCATGGGTCCTCTGAGATCATTTCTTGAAGTTCTGGGTACCAAGCTCTTCTTGGCCAATCCGGAACAATGAGTATAGTTCTTACTCTTCTCCTTCTTATTATCCTCAGCACCCTTGGTACGAGGGGAAGAGGAGGAAACACATAAACTGACCGGTACACCCACGGTGTCACTAGAGCATCCACCGATATCGCCTGAGGGTCCCTTGACCTGGCGCAATAGTTTTCTAGCTTTTTGTTGAGGTTTGTAATCAGCCGGAAGACTTCTGGATGAAGTCCCCACTCTCCCGGGTGGAGGTCGTGTCTGCTGAGGAAGTCTGCTTCCCAGTTGTCCACTCCCGGAATAACACGTGATTTTCCGCCCATCGGAGAATCTTCATGGCTTCTGCCATCGCCATCCTGCTTCTCGTGCCGCCCTGTCGGTTTACATGGGCGACCGCCGTGATGTTGTCTGGGTGAATCAGTACTAGCTGACTTTGAAGCAGGGGTCTTGCCTGACTTAGGGCATTGTAAATGGCTCTTAGTTCCAGAATATTTATGTGTAGGGACATTTCCTGGCTTGACCATAGTCCCTGGAAATTTCTTCCCTGTGTGACTGCTCCCCAGCTTCGAAGGCTGGCGTCCGTGGTTACCAGGACCCAGTCCTGTATGCCGAATCTGCAGCCCTCTAGAAGATGAGCACTCTGCAGCCACCACAGTAGAGACACCCTGGTCCTTGCAGACAGGGTTATCCTCTGATGCATCTGAAGATGCGATCCGGACCACTTGTCCAACAGATCCCACTGAAAGATCCGTGCATGGAACCTTCCGAACGGAATTGCTTCGTAAGAAGCTACCATCTTTCCCAGGACTCGCGTGCAGTGGTGCACCGACACCTGTTTTGGTCTTAAGAGGTCTCTGACTAGCGATGACAACTCCTTGGCCTTCTCCTCCGGGAGAAACACCCTTTTCTGTTCTGTGTCCAGAACCATCCCCAGGAACAATAGACGTGTTGCAGGAACCAGCTGCGACTTTGGAATATTCAGGATCCAGCCGTGCTGTTGTAGCACCAGCCTAGAGCAAGTGCTACTCGGATCAACAACTGTTTCTTGGACCTCGCCTTTATCAGGAGATCGTCCAAGTACGGGATAATTATAACTTCCTTTTTTCGCAGGAGTATCATCATTAACTTGGTAAACACCCTCAGTGCCGTGGACAGACCAAACGGCAGCGCCTGGAATTGGTAATGACAGTCCTGTACCACAAATCTTAGGTACACCTGGTGAGGAGTGTAAATGGGGACATGCAGGTAAGCATCCTTGATGTCCAGTGATACCATGTAATCTCCTTCCTCCAGGCTTGAGATAACCGCCCTGATTCCATCTTGAACCTGAACCGTTTTATATACGTGTTCAAAGATTTTAAATTTAAAATGGGTCTCACCGAACCGTCCGGTTTCGGTACCACAAACATTGTGGAATAGTAACCCTTTCCTTGTTGAAGGAGGGGTACCTTGACTATCACCTGCTGCGAATACAGCTTGTGAATTTGCCTCTATCACAGCCTCCCTGTCCAAGGGAGATGTTGGCAAGGCAGATTTTAGGAAACGGCGAGGGGGAGACGTCTCGAATTCCAGCTTGTATCCCTGAGACACTACTTGTAGAATCCAGGGATCCACCTGTGAGCAAGCCCACTGACCGCTGAAGCACTTGAGACGGGCCCCCACCGCACCTGGCTCCACCAGTGGAGCCCCAGCGTCATGCTGTGGACTTAGCGGAAGCGGGGGAGGACTCTTGTTCCTGGGAACTGGCTGTATATATATATATGCACACACACTCATGTATATACATGCATATACATGTATACACAAATACACGTATGTACATGTTTATGTATGTATAATACACTGATAGAGTACATTATATTTATGAATTAATTGCTTCCCGATTCTGCAGCAGCATCATCAGCACCACCAGTGTTACTCACAGTCACTTCACACTGACTGCTGCACAACACATCACTTAATTTCTGGGCCGCCCGCCACCTGGTGAAGAGACATGGGAGATGAAGGACCAGCAGTGCCACGTTGAGCGGAAGTATTGTGAATTAGTTACCCACACACTCCTTGTGACACCTGCTCCCCGTCTGCCCTCCCAGCAGCGGTGGTGGGAGGTACAGAAATGAGCTGCAGGCTAGGCTCCACTGATCACACACTCAGCGATCACTGTGCTACAGCAAGCGTGGCGTGCAGCGGTGCTGGACATTAGGGAGTGCCTGTGCGCACCAGGCACCCCCTGTACACACGCCTATGCGCTACCACCCCCCATATGCCACACTACATCACTATGCTATAGCCCTCCCATATGCTGCACTTCATAGTTACACTATACCCCCCATACAACATACTACATCACCACACTACACTACTCACAATAAAATTAAAACATCCCAGTTCCTCATTCTTAATAAGCTCACGTGAGTTCTCTCCCCAACGGAGCTCCAGACCAAGTAACAATGAAGACACCAGCAGCGTGTAGGGGGCAGGCCTGGTCCACTTGTCAGGAGAGAGCAGTCACTGGAGGGTAAGAAGGGGGCGGGGCCTAGTCCTACAGACGGGAGAGAGCACAGACAGGAGAGAGCAAGGTACAGGGGTAGAAGAGGACGGCTGATGTGAAGAAGGGGGAGGGGCCTATTCTTACAGGCTCTCAAAATTCGACTTTTTAAAATTCGACATTTGACAAATTCGACTTTTCTGCAATGGTACAAATGCAGCAGTTCGACAAAAGTATATTCAATTGAAGTTTGTAAATTCGACAACAGTGCTTTTAAACAGTAAATTCGTAATTTTCAATCCACCACATTTTGCAGGCGGAATCTAATAAAAAAAATTAAAACATGTTTTTTTTGCTGTTTTTTGGGGGGTAATAGCATATCTATTTATATTAGAAGGGATTAGGTACTTGGTTTGTCTTTTTTGGAGGCACAAGTATTATTTATATATTTTTTAAAAGATTATTATTTGTTTGTTATTTTTAAATGGAATGTGAAAAACCCGGAAAAAAAATTTGCGTGGGGTACCCCCTCCAAAGCATAACCAGCCTCGGGCTCTTCGAGCCGATCCTGGTTCTAAAAATCCGGGGAAAAAACGGACAGGGGATCCCCCGTATTTTTAAAACCAGCACCGGGCTCTGCGCCTGGTGCTGGTGCAAAAAATACGGGGGACAAAAAGAGTAGGGTCCCCCATATTTTTTACACCAGCATCGGGCTCCACTAGCTGGACAGATAATGCCACAGCCGGGGGTCACTTTTATACAGTGCCCTGCGGCCGTGCCATTAAATATCCAACTAGTCACCCCTGGCCGGGGTACCCTGGGGGAGTGGGGACCCCTTCAATCAAGGGGTCCCCCCCCCCCAGCCACCCAAGGGCCAGGGGTGAAGCCCGAAGCTGTCCCCCCCATCCAAGGGCTGCGGATGGGAGGCTGATAGCCTTGAGAAAATTGAAAGAATATTGTTTTTTCCAGTAGCACTACAAGTCCCAGCAAGCCTCCCCCGCAAGATGGTACTTTGAGAACCACAAGTACCAGCATGCGGGAGAAAAACGGGCCCGCTGGTACCTGTAGTTCTACTGGGAAAAAAATACCCAAATAAAAACAGGACACAGACACCGTGAAAGTATAACTTTATTTCACACCTGCCGACACACACATACTTACCTATGTTGACACGAAGCAGTCGGTCCTCTTCTCCAAGTAGAATCCACGGGTACCTGAAAATAAAAGATAATTATACTCACCTGATCCAGGTTCCAGATTAAATCCACGTACTTGGCAAAACAACAAACCGAACACCCGGACCAGACGGACTGAAAGGGGTCCCATGTTTACACATGGGACCCCTTTCCACGAATGCAGACATCCGAATCTCGCGGGAATCAGCGGGATGATGACGTTCGGGCGCGCTCGGGTTAGCCGAGCAAGGCGGGAAGGTTCGAACCTGCCTCGGACCCATGTAAAATGGGTCAAGTCCGGAGGGTCCGGATTCCGACGAACCGAACCCACTCATCACTAGTATGTACGTGTGTGTCAGGTGTCGTGCGTGTACGTGTGTGTGTGTCAGGTGGCGCGTACCTACATGTGTGTATGTCAGGTGCTGTGCATGTGTGTACGTACACGCGTGTATGTGTCAGGTGCCACGCGTGTACGTGTGTGTGCGTGTGTGTGCCAGGAGCAGCACGTGTACATGCGTGAGGGTGTCAGGAGCCACGCGTATACGTACATACGTGTAGGTGTCAGGTGCAGCACGTATACATACATACGTGTGTGTGTCAGGAGCCGAGCGTGTACGTACATGTGTGTGTGTCAGGAGCAACACGCGTGTGTGTCAGGAGCCACGCGTGTGCATACGTGTGTGTGTGTGTCAGATGCCACACGTGTACGTACGTACGTACGTACGTACGTGCGTGCGTGTGTCAGGTGCCGCGCGTGTACGTGTGTGTGTGTGTGTGTGTGTCAAGTGCCGCGTGTGTACGTACGTATGTGTGTGCCTGGAGCCGCGCGTGTACATACATGTGTGTGTGTGTTTCAGGTGCTGTACATGTATGTGTGTGTCTCAGGTGCTGTACGTGTATGTGTGTATCTCAGGTGCTGCATTTGTATGCGTCAGCTGCCACGTGGGTGTCAGGTGTTGAGCGTGTATGTGTTTGTGTCAGCTGTCGCATCTGTATGTGTGCGACTGTCAGGTGCTGCGCGTGTATGTGTGTCAGGTGCTGCATGTATATATGTGTGTGTTAGGTGCTGTTCATGTATGTGTAAGTAGCAGGTGCTGCGTGTGTATACGAGTGTGTGTGAGGTGCTGCGAGTGTATGTGTGTGTTAGGTGCTCTGAGTGTATATGATTGTGTGTCAGGTGCTGTGCGTGTGTGCGTTAAATGCCACATGTATATATGTGTGTCAGGTGCTGCGTGTGTGTGTGTGTGTGTGTCAGGTGCTGCTTGTCTGTATGTGTGTGTGGGTGTGTCAGGTGCTGCATATCTGTGTGTGGGTGTGTCAGGTGCTGCATGTCTGCGTGTGTGTGTCAGGCGCTGCATGTCTGCGTGTGTGTGTCAGGCGCTGCATGTCTGCGTGTGTGTGTGTCAGGCGCTGTATGTCTGCGTGTGTGTGTCAGGCGCTGCATATCTGTGTCAGGTGCTGTGTGTGTGTGCGTGTCTGCGTGTGTGTCAGGTGCTGCGTGTGTGTCAGGTGCTGCGTGTCTGCGCGTGTGTCAGGTGCTGCGTGTCTGCCAGGTGCTGCGTGTCTGCGTGTGTGTCAGGTGCTGCGTGTCTGCGTGTGTGTCAGGTGCTGCGTGTGTGTCAGGTGCCGCGTGTCTGCGTGTGTGTCAGGTGCTGCGTGTGTCAGGTGCTGCATGTCTGCGTGTGTGTCAGGTGCTGCGTGTGTGTCAGGCGCTGCGTGTGTGTCAGGTGCTGCGTGTGTGTCAGGCGCTGCGTGTCTGCGTGTGTGTCAGGCGCTGCGTGTCTGCGTGTGTGTCAGGCGCTGCGTGTCTGTCAGGCGCTGCGTGTCTGCGTGTGTGTCAGGCGCTGCTTGTGTGTCATGTGCTGCATGTCTGCGTGTGTGTGTCAGGTGCTGCGTGTGTCAGGTGCTGCGTGTGTGCCAGGTGCTGCGTGTCTGCGTGTGTGTCAGGCGCTGCGTGTCTGCGTGTGTGTCAGGCGCTGCGTATCTGCGTGTGTGTCAGGCGCTGCGTATCTGCCAGGCGCTGCGTGTGTCAGGCGCTGCGTGTCTGTGTGTGTGTCAGGCGCTGCGTGCCATGTGCTGCATGTATGCGTGTGTGTGTCAGGTGCTGCATGTGAGTATGTCAGGTGCTGTGTGTGAGTGCGTGTGTCAGGTGCGTGTGAGTGTCAGGTGTGTGCGTGTGTGTCAGGTGTGTGCGTGTGTGTCAGGCGCTGCCTGTGTGTCAGGCGCTGCCTGTGTGTCAGGCGCTGCCTGTGTGTCAGGCGCTGCCTGTGTGTCAGGCGCTGCCTGTGTGTCAGGCGCTGCCTGTGCGTGTGTGTCAGGCGCTGCCTGTGCGTGTGTGTCAGGCGCTGCCTGTGCGTGTGTCAGGCGCTGCCTGTGCGTGTGTGTCAGGCGCTGCCTGTGCGTGTGTGTCAGGCGCTGCGTATCTGTGTGTGTCAGGTGCTGCGTGTGAGTGTGTGCGTGTGTGTCAGATCCGTGTGAATGTTAGGTACTGCATCTGTGTGTGTGCGTGTCAGGTGCTGCGTGTGTGTCAGGCGCTGCATATGCGTGTGCGTGTATCAGGTACAGCGTGTGAGTGCGTGTGTGTCAGGTCCGTGTGAGTGTCAGGTGCTGTGTGTGTGTGAGGTGCTGTGTGTGTGCGTGTGTGTCAGGCGCTGCATATGCGTATGCGTGTCAGGCATTGCATGTCTGTGTGTGTCAGGCGCTGCGTGTCTGGGGGGGGGTGGCCGGACACACAGCAGAGAGGGGGGGGGTGGCTGGACACACAGCAGAGAGGGGAGGGTGACCGGACACACGGCAGGGAGGGGAGGGGGTGTTCGAACACAGCGGGAAGAGGGGGGGGGGTTGCCGAACACACAGCAGGGGAGGGGAGGGTAGGCCGGACACAGCAGGTGAGGGGGGGGGCTGGACACACAACAGGGAGGGGGGGTAGGCAGGACACACAGCAGGGGAGGGGAGGGGGGGTAGGCCGGACAAACAGCAGGGAGGGGGGGGGGTAGGCCGGACACACAGCAGGTGAGGGGGGGGGGCTGGACACACAGCAGGTGAGGGGGGGGGGGGCTGGACACACAGCAGGGAGGGGGGGGGGGAAGGCCGGACACACAGCAGGTGAGGGGGGGGTAGGCGGCTGGACACACAGCAGGTGAGGGGGGCTGGACACACAGCAGGTGAGGGGGGGGGGGGGTAGGCCGGACACACAGCAGGTGAGGGGGGGGGGTGGCTGGACACACAGCAGGTGAGGGGGGGAGCTGGACACACAGCAGGTGAGGGGGGGGTGGCCTTATTATAATAACCGTGTGGGGGAGGAGTCTGCGGCGGTGGGTGAATGAGATGTGGGGGGGGGTAGGCCGGACAAACAGCAGGGAGGGGAGGGGGGGTAGGCCGGACACACAGCAGGTGAGGAGGGGGGGGCTGGACACACAGCAGGTGAGGGGGGGGCTGGACACACAGCAGGGGGGGGGGGGAGTAGGCCGGACACACAGCAGGGGAGGGGAGGGTGGCCGGACACACAGCAGGGAGGAGGGGGGGTAGTCCGGACACACAGCAGGGAGGGGGGGGGGGTAGGCCGGACACACAGCAGGGAGGGGGGGGGGGTAGGCCGGACACACAGCAGGGGAGGGGAGGGTGGCCGGACAAACAGCAGGGGGGGGGGGTAGGCCGGACACACAGCAGGGAGGAGGAAGGGTGCCCGGAGACACAGCAGGGAGGAGGGAGAGTGGCCGGAGACACAGCAGGGAGGAGGGAGGATAGACGGACACACAGCAGGGAGGGGGGGGGGGGTGGCCGGACACACAGCAGGGAGGAGGGAGGGGGGTTGGCCGGACACATAGCAGGGAGGAGGGAGGGGGGTTGGCCGGACACATAGCAGGGAGGAGGGAGGGGTTGGCCGGACACACAGCAGGGAGGGTGGCCGGACACACAGCAGGGAGGAGGGAGGGTGGCCGGACACACAGCAGGGAGGAGGGAGGGTAGACGGACACACAGCAGGGAGGGGGGGGGGTGGCCGGACACACAGCAGGGAGGAGGGAGGGGGGTTGGCCGGACACACAGCAGGGAGGAGGGAGGGGGGTTGGCCGGTCACACAGCAGGGAGGAGGAAGGGTAGCCGGACACACAGCAGGGAGGGGGGGGGGGTGGCCGGACACACAGCAGGGAGGGGGGGGGGTGGCCAGACACACAGCAGGGAGGGGGGGGGGGTGGCCAGACACACAGCAGGGAGGAGGGGGGGGGGGGGGTTGGCCGGACACACAGCAGGGAGGGGGGGGGGGGGGGGGGGCGGACACACAGCAGGGAGGGGGGGGGTGTTGGCCGGACACACAGCACGGAGGAGAGGGGGGGTGTAGCCGGACACACAGCAGGGAGGGGGGGATGGCCGGACACACAGCAGGGAGGGGAATTTGGAGTCTGGCTATAGGTGCACATTACGTGGGGGGGGGAGGGGTTGGTGAGCTGGAGGATAAGTAAAACAGCTGACACGACATGGGAGTTGGAGTGCCAGCAGGTCACACTAGTGTACACAACACATAACAGGGGGGAGGTGTTGGGAAGAGGTGCGGAGCAGGGAATTGAGCAGTGCTGGGAGTGGCAAGTAATTGCCAGTCAGCCTTGTGCTGGGCACATCCAGACGTTGATCACATGCCACTGTTTTCTTACCCAGACACCTCTGCCGCTGTGTGCTAGATCTGTGAGTGCGCCTCCCCCCTCTCTTCTCCACGCCACTGTGACTGGCCTGGCAGAGCTGTCTTCATTGAAGCAGCGGGGGAAGGGGTGGTAGAATGCAGGTGTCCGGGTCTTCTCCCCCTATAAGGTGCTGTTTCCAAGGTCCGCTGGAGGGGGAGTGGCCAAAGTGTTTCATCAGCCCCTCTACACCGCCGCAGCTCCCGGCCTCCCAGAGTACACCTTCCTCCTCGGCTCCTCCTCCCTTTCCTAAGAAAGTAATGAAGAAGGGGTCGGGGCCTATTCCTGCAGACGGGAGAGACGGAGAGCACACTCGGGAGAGAGCAAGGTACAGGGGAAGAAGGGGGCGGGCTGAGTAAAAAAGGTGCGGGGCCTATTCCTACAGATGGGAGAGATCACAAATGGCAGAAAGAAAGATACAGGGGATGAAGGGGGCGGGCTGAATGAAGAAGGGGGCGGGTCCTATTCCTGCAGATGGAGAGAGACGGGGGGGGGGGGGGGGTTGGAACATAGAGAGGAGAATCAGAGAATTGGGAGATCAGAGAGGCGGGTTGGAGGGGGGATCGGAGTGCTCTTGCTGCTTGTGAACCTGTAGCGGAAGAGGAGGATGGGGACCCAGAGTCTGGTGGCGGAAATTGTGGGTGGTGGGCCCAGGTGCAGAAATATGCTTTGGGCCCCTCTCCTCAAGTTCAAAATATGTTGCTTGGTAGTGGAGAGAGAGAGTGAGAGGACTACAGGGAGAGGCAGTGGGTGAAGGGTAGAAGATGACAGGGAGAGGTAGTGGGTGAAGAGGAGAGGGTTAAAGGTAGAGGCAGTGGGTGAAGGGGAGGTGGTTAAAGGTAAAGGCAGTGGGTGACGGGGAGACAGAGGGTGACAGGAGAGGTAGTTGGTGACGGGGATAGGGGGACAGGAGAGGCAGCAGGTGATAAGGAGAGGGTGACAGGGAGAGGTTTAATGGTTACAGGGAAAAACAGTGGGTGACTAGGAAGAGGCAGAGTGTGACAGGGAGAGTTAGAAGGTGACGTGAATTAGAGTGTGACAGGGTGAGGCTCAGGATGACAGAGTGGGTGAAAGGAAGAGACGGTGGGTGACTGGGAGAGAGTGGGTAACAGGTAGAGGGTGACGGGGAGAGGCAGAGGTGAAGTCTTTATAGGAGGGAGTCAAGGGGGTAAATTGGGTTTAAAGGGTTCACTGGGATTCGGTATGTGTGTGCGAGAGAGTAAGACAGAGAGAAAAAAGGAGAGACATGGAGATTAGACATAGAGATACATACATGTATGTCTGTGTGAGAGATATGTATGCGTGTGTGAGAGATATGCATATGTGTGTGAGAGATATATATATATATGTGTGTGTGTGTGAGAGAGAGCGATATACAGTATATGTGTGTGCGAGACAAAAAAAATTAGAAAGACATGGATAGAGAGAGAGACAGAGCGATCTATATGTGTGTGCGAGTGAGACAGAAAAATGAGAAAGACATGGGGCGGGATGTACTAATGTACATCGCCGCCCTGCGCCATGATGCTGATCGCATATGTACTCAGCATTGCGGAGGACAGCTCTTCCGATAAGAGCTGTCCTCCGCGATGCGCAGCGGCAGCCTGACTTCCGGGATTCGGCCCCAGAAGTCAGTCTGTGCATGCGCAGGGTGACGGGGGTGGCCGCAGGGCATGCTAGGAGGGATCCGATTAGATCCCTCACACAGCGCCGCGGAGAGAAGCCCCATAGGCTTCTATGGACGTACCCCACCGCGGCGCTGTCCTGCCGGCCTGGGGTTAGTACATCCGGAAAATGCGGTAAACAGGGAGTTTACCGCATTTTCCGCTTAGTACATCCCGCCCATGGAGAGATAGAGAAAAAGAGAGACAGAGAAATAGAGAGAGTGAGAAACAGACAGACATGGATAGAAACAAAGAGAGAAAGACATGAAAAGAAAAACATGTATGTGTGTGAGAGAGATATGTATGTGTCTGAGAGAGACAGAAACATGTAGTGAGACATGGGGAGACAGAGCAAAAGGGAGAGACAGAGACAGAAAAAGGGAGAGAGACACAGAGAGACAGAGAAAAGGAGAGAGAGACATGGAGAGATAGAGAGACAGAAATGGAGAGACAGAGAAAAAGAGACATGAAAAGACAAACATACTGTACGTATGTGTGAGAGATGTGTACAGTGTGTGTGTGTGTGTGTGTGTGTGTGTGTGTGTGAGAGAGAGAGAGAAAGGTGTGTGTGTTAGACAGAAAAATGAAGAGAGACATGAGGAGACAGACATAGGGATAGAGACAGAGAAAATGGGATATTTACAGAGACAGACATGAAGAGAGAGAGAGAGACATGAAAAAAAAAGAGATACAGAGAAAAAGAGAGACATGAAAAGAGAGAGAGAAACAGACATGGAGAGACAGAGTGATATGAAAAGAGACAAGAAAAGAGTCATGAAAAGAGAGAGAGAGTGAGATATCAAGAAAGAGACATGAAAAGAGAGAGACACATGAAAAGACAGAGACAGGAAGAGAGAGAGATGGACATAAGAGAAAGAAAGTGATAGACATGAGAGAGAGACATGAAGAGAGATATGAAAAGAGAGACACACAGAGGGAGAAACATGGAGAGACATGAAAAGAGAGAGGGAGAGAGACACATGAAAAGAGAGAGACACATGAAAAGAGAGATACAGAGAAAAAGAGAGACACATGAAAAGAGATATGAAAACAGTGAGAGACACATGAAAAGAGACATGAAGAGAGAGATACACATGAAAAGAGACATGAAGAGAGAGATACACATGAAAAGAGAGAGAGACATGAAAAGAGAGACACAGACATGGAGAGAGAGAGACATAGATTGACATGTAAAGAGTCATGAAAAGAGAGATATGAAAAGAGAGAGATGAAGAGACAGTGAGAGACATGAAAAGAGAGAGATACAGAGAAAAAGAGAGACACATGAAGAGAGACTTGAAAAGAGAGATAGGCACATGAAAAAAGAGAGATACAGAGAAAAAGAGAGAGAGAAAGACATGGAGAGAGAGACAGAGTGACATGAAAAGAGACAAGAAAAGGGCGCTATGAAAAGAGAGTGAGAGATCAAGAAAGAGACATGAAAGGAGAGACACATGAAGAGAGAGACACACATACACATCAAAAGAGAGATAGGCACATGAAAAGTGAGATACAGAGAAGAAAAAGAGCCAGACACATGAAAGAGAGAGTAAGACACATGAAAGAGAGAGTAAGACACATGAAAAGAGGCAGAGAGGACAACACCATCACCCCCCTAGATAGACAATGTAGCACAATCTTTTCCTCCAGCAACGCCCCCTCCCCCCCCCCCCCATAGACAGACACTTCCTCTTCCCATAGACAGACAGCACAATCACCCCCCCTTCCACAGGCAGACAGGACAACACCATCACCCCCCCCTCCCCCCCTCA
Organism: Pseudophryne corroboree; assembly: GCF_028390025.1. NCBI lineage: Eukaryota > Metazoa > Chordata > Amphibia > Anura > Myobatrachidae > Pseudophryne > Pseudophryne corroboree. Next base: position 203,698,190 of record NC_086448.1, read on the forward strand.
ACACAGACAGCTTTGCACCATCTTTTCCCCCAGCATGACCCTTCTCTCCCCTGCCTAGCCAGACAGGCGCAGCACCATCATTCCCGGACAGCACATGGGCACCATCGTTCCTCTTGGTCAACCTTCTGGCCGCGCGCGATTCCGAAAAGGGGGCGCGGCCTACGAAAAGGGGGCGTGGCTTCGTGGGAGGACCCGCGATCGCGAGTCACGCCCCCGTTTTCGTCACTGAGGGGGCATGCCCAGCGCTCTGTGAGCTGCTGGCATGCCCCCTCTCCCTCTGTCTGCACTGAATAGACGCTGTGCGCATGCGCACAGCGTCTATTCACCGCTGCTCTGCTAAGCAGGGCAGCGGGTGACAGAGCCTCCCAACTGCCCCCCCCCCCCACCGCGGGACACTGCGGCCCGCGGGTGGGACAGCGGGACAGTCCCCAAAAAACGGGACTGTCCCGCGAAAATCGGGACAGTTGGGAGGTATGATGATGGAAGTGACCAGGGCCGGAGGGTGATGGAGGTGACCAGGGCCGGTGCCTGATGGAGGTGATCTGGGGTGCTATGTATAAGGCTTACCGGGGGACATGGACTCAGGAAAGCTTCTCTGCTCTCTTTATTTTCGCGCCGGGGCCGGTCACTAGATCATGACGTCGAACCCGGCAATAGCAGCCTGTCTGTGAGAGGGGATGAGGACGGTAAGAGAATGGGAGGAGATGTGAAGAGAGGGGAGTGGGCTCCCTCTTCCTCCTCCAGCTAGACCGCCTCCTCCTCCTCCTTTATTACAGACCACAGCCGTGCGTGCCCAGCAATACATTCATAAAGATAAGTCAGTATAATTAAGTTTGACACATATGGGCCCCTTCATTACCATGGGCCCCTGCGCATTGCACCCCCTGCACCAGTGGAAGTTCCGCAGCAGCAGCTGCAGTGCTAGGCTGCGTCTATAATGACGGGATAAATACTGCACAGTGCTAAGCACTTTTGAACTTCCCGCCCCTGGCTGACTGTGCTGTGATCACGTGGTGTAGGAGCCGGCCCTGCCACCGCTCCTACACCACGGAACAATAAAACTAACGTGAGCCGTGCCAGGGCCTATAATTATCACACTATGCCCCCAGTAACCCCAAAACACCCCCTTACCCCACTGTATCACCCAAGTGTAGGCCGTTCCCCTCCAGTTTACCAACAAAAACCAGAGGCGAGGAAAAAGTCGTCCATGTTAGTACACCCAAGTGAAGCTGCCACTGTACACCCCCTGCTGGCGGCCACTGCGCAGCCGCAACAAATTGAAAAGCCCTATCATTATAATGGGGCATATTTTACTTAATAAAAAAAAAACTATAACTTTCTGAAAAACCACAACCCCAAAAGGCACTACACTGGGACATACTCTATCTAATAAAACAAACCCCTAGTCTTTCTTTGTCCTCTACCCTGAGTTATGCCTTCCCAAAAATCTCCTCATTCACTCTATAGGAAAACGGTGTCAATAAGCCAACAAGGAAGTAGCAGAAAAAAACTGACAGTTGGAACTTTAGGTTACTCCCAATTCCTCATTTTTTATTATTTTGCCCTGAAATTTGGCATGCAGCACCGGGTGACGATTCTACGCTCCCATGCCAAATTTCAGCTCAGTACGTCCAATCAGTTTTGAGGTGTAGCCCCTCAAACACCATGCCCCCATCTCAGAAGTTCCCTATGGGAGAATTCCGTTTGTTCGATTCAGCCTTAATATAAGGGCACGACCGTGCCCTTATAATAATATCACTAGTACTGCAGCCGGACAGGTATATATATTTATTATGTAATGACTGATGACGGACCTGCTGGACACTGTCAGCTCAGCAGCACCGCAGACTGCTACAGTAAGCTACTATAGTAGTATGTATAAAGAAGAAGAAAGAAAAAAAAAACGGGTAGGTGGTATACAATATTATATATATATTATATACAATTATATATATATATATATATATATATATATATATTAAACTGGTGGTGATTATTAAACTGGTGGTCAGGTCACTGGTCACACTATCAGCAACTTGCAAGTAGTACTCCTAAGCAGACAATCACAATATATATTATACTGGTGGTCAGTGTGGTCACAATGGCAGTGTGGCACTCTGGCAGCAAAAGTGTGCACTGTACGTTATATGTACTCCTGAGTCCTGCTCTCAGACTCTAACTGCTCCCCACTGTCAGTGTCTCCCCCACAAGTCAGATATACATTATACAGTCACACTATCACTTCAGCAAGTAGTAGTACTCCTCCTAATGCTCCCCAAAATTACTACTGTGTCTCTCTCTACTCTAGTCTCACTCTCTTCTCTATAAACGGAGAGGACGCCAGCCACGTCCTCTCCCTATGAATCTCAATGCACGTGTGAAAATGGCGGCGACGCGCGGCTCCTTATATAGAATCCGAGTCTCGCAATAGAATCCGAGCCTCGCGAGAATCCGACAGCGGGATGATGACGTTCGGGCGCGCTCGGGTTAACCGAGCAAGGCGGGAAGATCCGAGTCGCTCGGCCCCGTGTAAAAAAAAATGAAGTTCGGGCGGGTTCGGATTCCGAGGAACCGAACCCGCTCATCTCTAGTAAAAACTATTAAATGAGTATATGATGACACTCTCCAAACTCTATATAGGGCGTCTGCTATCCCCCAAGAAAACAGGAATGGTAAGTCCCTGAAAACAATTGAATCTAGCGCAAGAGGATGAGGGTAAAAGCGACCAATGGTGTCTACATTATTTCCATAAAAACATATACATATACCCACTATTAAAAAATGTATAAGCAGTTTATTAACAAAATTCTAAAGTATCACATTAACATAATTGTAAAAAAATGGGATAAAAAAATACATGAATAAAAAATATAAACAATTTGAGTAACACATTAACGTTTGCAGGGAGGGTTCCTGATGTCAATTCTGGTCCCCGACAGGCTGATGTGATCGCAGCGGCTGAGTAAGTGAGCGCAGAGACTGCACAAAATCTGTTTGTACAGCTCTGCTACACATGCATTCGCACACTTGCACAGCTAAAATACACTCCCCATGTAGGTGGCGACTATCTGACCGCAGCAGTGCAAAAATCGTTTGCTAGCGATCAGGTCTGAATTAGGCCCCCAGTACATAGTACAAAGAAGCTTTGAGGACATGCAGTGAACGCTGTAGTAAAAGCAAGGACAAAGTACAAGGTTTTGTTTTCACTTATAGCAGGTATTGCAGTACAGGTATTAGCATAGAGTTGCTTCAGTAAAGTGCCAAGTCTGTTGATTTCAGTTGCCATGCAGTTTAGGACACCCTGATTTTTTTTAAATATGTTTTACATCTTTGCAGGATTATTTATTGCCTATTATCAACATCACATTACTACAACTTCTAAGTTTATATTTTTCTGTGTTTTCACAAGTGCAACCTTACTTTTTTTATGTGCTGTATCTTGCTCTAGTCCCTCCTGTCAAGCTAGGTACATACTTATACAATTGTCTGACAGATCTTCCAATTCCCGATCCTTTAAGGGGGGTACACACAGGGAGATGTGTGCTGAGCAATCTATCACAGAACGCTCAGCACACATCTCTCCCCCCGCTCAGCACAGCGCGATGTGTGCTGAGTGAGGGGGTGGACAGGGGGAGGGGGGGGGACACACTCACTTCACCCAGCAAAGAAGTGCGCGATCTGACTAGATTGTGCCTGCATGCAGGCCAACCTAGAGTCAACGATAGCCGCGCATCGCTATCGCTATGGGGCATACACACGGAGCGATATGTGCTTCTTTTCTAAGCAATCTAGTCAGATTGCCTGGTAACTACACCCTTGTATATAACACATGTAACTGTGACAGGGAAGGTGGGCTCCTCTCAGCTCTTGGCCCCATAGCAGCTGCTCTTCCTGCACCTATGGTAGCTACACCCTTGTATATAACACATGTAACTGTGACAGGGAAGGTGGGCCCCTCTCAGCTCTGGGCCCCATAGCAGCGTCTCTCCCTGCATCTATGGTAGCTGCACCCTTGTATATAACACATGTAACTGTGACAGGGAGGTGGGCCCCTCTCAGCTCTGGGCCCCATAGCAGCTGCTCTCTCTCCCTGCACCTATGGTAGCTGGTATCCATTTGGATGGTCAACCATGTTAAGGTTGACAGTCATTAGGTCGACAACTATTGGTCAATACTGACATGGTCGACATGGACATATGGTCGACATGAAAATGGTCAACACAGGACAGGTTGATACATGAAAAGGTCGACATGGCTTTTTTATGTAAATTTTTAACTTTTTCATACTTTACCATCCACATGGACTACGATTGGGAATGGTAACCTTGCCTGCAGCGCGAGCCATGCAAGGGGACGCGGTACACTAACTGGAGTTCCTGGTCATGTTATGGAAAAATGACACAAAAAACAGTAAAAAAATTCCATGTCGACCTTTTCATGTATCGACTTGTCCCGTGTCGACCATTTTCACGTGGCCACTATTAGTCCATGTCTATGTCGACCAATAGTGGTCGACCTAATGAACGTCGACCTTAACATGGTCGACCATCCATAACAGAACCATGGTAGCTACACCCTAGTATATAACACATGTAACTGTGACAGGGAAGGTGGGCCCCTCTCAGCTCTGGGCCCTGCACCTATGGTAGCTATACCCTTGGTTTAATCCGATCAGCCGAGTGATCGAGAATATGTGTCCCAGCTGTAAGTGTAATAAGACGAACCAGATCTCAAGCATGAATGTGTTTACTTAGCTTAAGAAAGATATAGATAATACCATCAACTCATTTGTGATGATATTAAGCTATTGTTTCTGGTAAAACATCACATGTCAGTAAACCTGAGGAACGAGGCAACAGTAAGCTCTAACAATAAAACAGTAAAAGAAATGTTATCCACACAAAATAGCTAGACACTTTGATAGTGACTCATAAAAATGTACCAATCACTATAATTTTCTTTTACAGTAAAGTCAGTCAGTAAACAATATGATTGATGAACCTATTGAAAGCTTGGAAAGAGACTTCTGTACAAACTTACCAGGGAACATTTACTAATTTTACATTTAGGTACATTTAGGACTGAATCAGAGCAGCAGTGAAAGGGACATACCACCAGTGGTGCAAGTAGAAAAAAATGTCTCATAGGTACTGTGTGCGGGCGTGCCAAAAATGGGTGTGGCCAAATGCCACATGGGGCTTGGTCAATGAAAATGGGGGCGTGATACACATATGGGGGGGCCAGATACACATATGACCTCAATAGTGCCAGATACACATTGCCCCAGAGTGCCAGATACACATTGCCCCAGAGTGCCAGATACACATTGCTCCAGAGTGCCAGATACACATTGCTCCAGAGTGCCAGATACACATTGCCCCAGAGTGCCAGATACACATTGCCCCAGAGTGCCAGATACACATTGCCCCCACAGTGCCAGATACACATTGCCCCCACAGTGCCAGATACACATTGCCCCCACAGTGCCAGATACACATTGCCCCCACAGTGCCAGATACACAAATGCCCCCACAGTGCCAGATACACAAATGCCCCCACAGTGCCAGATACACAAATGCCCCCACAGTGCCAGATACACAAATGCCCCCACAGTGCCAGATACACAAATGCCCCCGAAGTGCCCAATACACAAATGCCCCCACAGTGCCAGATACACATTGCCCCACAGTGCCAGATACACAAATGCCTCCTCAGTGCCAGATACACATTGCCCCACAAATGCCAAATGGAGGCCACCGATGCGATCACAATTCAATTGCAATCGTATCGCTGAATAAGTGAAGCACCCCTGCCTCCGCAGTCGGGCTGCTGCCATTTTCATGGTCACAGCGGCTGTACCCCGAACCCTCCCTCATTTTTTTTATTCAATCTTTTTTATTTGTTTCTCTATCGTCCTAGTGGATGCTGGGGTTCCTGAAAGGACCATGGGGAATAGCGGCTCCGCAGGAGACAGGGCACAAAAGTAAAGCTTTCCGATCAGGTGGTGTGCACTGGCTCCTCCCCCTATGACCCTCCTCCAAGCCAGTTAGATTTTTGTGCCCGGCCGAGAAGGGTGCAATCTAGGTGGCTCTCCTAAAGAGCTGCTTAGAAAAGTTTAGCTTAGGTTTTTTATTTTACAGTGAGTCCTGCTGGCAACAGGATCACTGCAACGAGGGACTTAGGGGAGAAGAAGTGAACTCACCTGCGTGCAGGATGGATTGGCTTCTTGGCTACTGGACATCAGCTCCAGAGGGACGATCACAGGTACAGCCTGGATGGTCACCGGAGCCTTGCCGCCGGCCCCCTTGCAGATGCTGAAATAAGAAGAGGTCCAGAATCGGCGGCAGAAGACTCCTCAGTCTTCTAAAGGTAGCGCACAGCACTGCAGCTGTGCGCCATTTTCCTCTCAGCACACTTCACACGGCAGTCACTGAGGGTGCAGGGCGCTGGGAGGGGGGCACCCTGGGAGGCAAATGAAAACCTATTTTGGCTAAAAATACCTCACATATAGCCTCCGGAGGCTATATGGAGATATTTAACCCCTGCCAGAATCCGTTAAGAGCGGGAGACGAGGCCGCCGAAAAAGGGGCGGGGCCTATCTCCTCAGCACACAGCGCCATTTTCCCTCACAGAAAGGCTGGAGGGAAGGCTCCCAGGCTCTCCCCTGCACTGCACTACAGAAACAGGGTTAAAACAGAGAGGGGGGGCACTAATTTGGCGTTAGAAATATATAAAAAAGATGCTATAAGGGAAAACACTTATATAAGGTTGTCCCTATATAATTATAGCGTTTTTGGTGTGTGCTGGCAAACTCTCCCTCTGTCTCTCCAAAGGGCTAGTGGGTCCTGTCCTCTATCAGAGCATTCCCTGTGTGTGTGCTGTGTGTCGGTACGTGTGTGTCGACATGTAGGAGGACGATGTTGGTGAGGAGGCGGAGCAATTGCCTGTAATGGTGATGTCACTCTCTAGGGAGTCGACACCGGAATGGATGGCTTATTTAGGGAATTACGTGATAATGTCAACACGCTGCAAGGTCGGTTGACGACATGAGACGGCCGACAAACAATTAGTACCGGTCCAGACGTCTCAAAAACACCGTCAGGGGTTTTAAAACGCCCGTTTACTTTAGTCGGTCGACACAGACACAGACAGGGACACTGAATCCAGTGTCGACGGTGAATAAACAAACGTATTCCTTATTAGGGCCACACGTTAAAGGCAATGAAGGAGGTGTTACATATTTCTGATACTACAAGTACCACAAAAGAGGGTATTATGTGGGATGTGAAAAAACTACCATAGTTTTTCCTGAATCAGATAAATTAAATAAAGTGTGTGATGATGCGTGGGTTCCCCCCGATAGAAAATTATGGGCGGTATACCCTTTCCCGCCAGAAGTTAGGGCGCGTTGGGAAACACCCCTTAGGGTGGATAAGGCGCTCACACGCTTATCAAAACAAGTGGCGGTACCGTCTATAGATAGGGCCGTCCTCAAGGACCAGCTGACAGGAGGCTGGAAAATATCATAAAAAGTATATACACACATACTGGTGTTATACTGCGACCAGCGATCGCCTCAGCCTGGATGTGCAGAGCTGGGGTGGCTTGGTCGGATTCCCTGACTAAAAATATTGATACCCTTGACAGGGACAGTATTTTATTGACTATAGAGCATTTAAAGGATGCATTTCTATATATGCGAGATGCACAGAGGGATATTTGCACTCTGGCATCAAGAGTAAATGCGATGTCCATAACTGCCAGAAGATGTTATGGACACGACAGTGGTCAGGTGATGCAGATTCCAAACGGCACAAAGGTGTATTGCCGTATAAAGGAAGAGGAGTTATTTGGGGTCGGTCCATCGGACCTGGTGGCCACGGCAACTGCTGGAAAATCCACCGTTTTTACCCTAAGTCACATCTCTGCAGAAAAAGACACCGTCTTTTCAGCCTCAGTCCTTTCGTCCCTATAAGATCATATCTGCCCAGGGATAGAGGAAAGGGAAGAAGACTGCAGCAGGCAGCCCATTCCCAGGAACAGAAGCGTTCCACCGCTTCTGACAAGTTCTCAGCATGGCGCTGAGACCGTACAGGACCCCTGGATCCTACAAGTAGTATCCCAGGGGTACAGATTGGAATGTCGAGACGTTTCCCCTTCGCAGGCTCCTGAAGTCTGCTTTACCAAGGTCTCCCTCCGACAAGGAGGCAGTATGGAAAAAAATTCACAAGCTGTATTCCCAGCAGGTGATAATTAAATTACCCCTCCTACTACAAGAAAAGGGGTATTATTCCACACTATATTGTGGTACTGAAGCCAGAAGGCTAGGTGAGACTTATTCTAAATCTAAAAAATTTTTGAACACTTACAAAGGTTCAAATCAAGATGGAGTCACTCAGAGCAGTGATAACGAACAGGAAGAAGGGGACTATATAGTGTCCCGGGACATCAGGGATGCTTACCTCTATGTCCCAAATTTGCCCTTCTCACTAAGGGTACCTCAGGTTCGTGGTGCAGAACTGTCACTATCAGTTTCAGACGCTGCCGTTTGGATTGTCCACGGCACCCCGGGTCTTTACTAAGGTAATGGCCGAAATGATGATTCTTCTTCGAAGAAAAGGCGTCTTAATTATCCCTTACTTGGACGATCTCCTGATAAGGGCATAGTCCAGGGAACAGTTGGAGGTAGGAGTAGCACTATCTCGGATACTGCTACAACAGCACGGGTGGTTTCTAAATATTCCAAAATCGCAGCTGATCCCGACGACACGTCTGCTGTGCCTAGGGATGATTCTGGACACAGTCCAGAAAAAGGTGTTTCTCCCGAAAGAGAAAGCCAGGGAGTTATCCGAGCTAGTCAGGAACCTCCTAAAAACAGTGCATCATTGCACAAGGGTCCTGGTAGAAAATGGTGGCTTCCTACGAAGCAATTCCATTCGGCAGATTTCACGCAAGAACTTTTCAGTGGGATCTGCTGGACAAATGGTCCGGATCGCATCTTCAGATGCATCAGTGGATAACCCTATATCCAAGGACAAGGGTGTCTCTCCTGTGGTGGTTATAGAGTGCTCATCTTCTAGAGGGCCGCAGATTCGGCATTCAGGATTGGATGCTGGTGACCACGGAGCCCAGCCCGAGAGGCTGGGGAGCAGTCACACAAAGAAAAAAAATTTCCAGGGAGTGTGATCAAGTCTGGAGACTTTTCTCCACATAAATATACTGGAGCTAAGGGTAAATTTATAATGCTCTAAGCTTAGCAAGACCTCTGCTTCAAGGTCAGCCGGTATTGATCCAGTGGGAAAAACATCACGGCAGTCGCCCACGTAAACAGACAGGGCGACACAAGAAGCAGGAGGGCAATGGCAAAAACTGCAAGGACTTTTCGCTGGGCGGAAAATCATGTGATAGCACTGTCAGCAGTGTTTCATCCCGGGAATGGAAACTGGGAAGCAGACTTCCTCAGCAGGCACGACCTCCACCCGGGAGAGTGGAAACTTCATCGGGAAGTTTTTTCCACATGATTGTAAACCGTTGGGAAATACCAAAGGTGGACATGATGGCGTCCCGTCTGAACAAAAAACGGGACAGGTATTGCGCCAGGTCAAGAGACCCTCAGGCAATAGCTGTGGACGTTCTGGTAACACCGTGGGTGTACCAGTCGGTGTATGTGTTCCCTCCTCTGCTTCTCATACCTAAGGTGCTGAGAATTATAAGACGTAGAGGAGTAAGAACTATACTCATGGCTCCGGATTGGCCAAGAAGGACTTGGTACCCGGAACTTCAAGAGATGTTTACAGAGGTCTTATGGCCTCTGCCGCTAAGAAGGGACTTGCTTCAGCAAGTACCATGTCTGTTCCAAGACTTACCGCAGCTGCGTTTGTTGGCATGGCGGTGGAACGCCGGATCCTAAGGGAAAAAGGCATTCCGGAAGAGGTCATTCCTACCCTGGTCAAAGCCAGAAAGGAGGTGACCGCACAACATTATCACCACATGTGGCGAAAATATGTTGCGTGGTGTGAGGCCAGGAAGGCCCCACAAAGAAATTTCAACTCGGTCGATTCCTGCATTTCCTGCAAACAGGAGTGTCTATGGGCCTCAAATTGGGGTCCATTAAGGTTCAAATTTCGGCCCTGTCAATTTTCTTCCAGAAAGAATTGGCTTCAGTTCCTGAAGTCCAGAACTTTGTCAAGGGAGTATTGCATATACAACCCTCTTTTGTGCCTCCAGTGGCACTGTGGGATCTCAACGTAGTTCTGGGATTCTTCAAATCACATTGGTTTAAAACCAGTCAAATCTGTGGATTTGAAGCATCTCACATGAAAAGTGACCATGTTCTTGGCCCTGGCCTGGACCAGGCGAGTGTCAAATTGGTGGTTTTTTTCTCAAAAAAGCCCATATTTGTTTGTCCATTCGGACAGGGCAGAGCTGCGGACTCGTCCCCAGTTCTCTCCCTAAGGTGGTGTCAGTGTTTCACCTGAACCAGCTTATTGTGGTGCCTTGCACCTACTAGGGACTTGGAGGACTCCAAGTTGCTAGATGTTGTCAGGGCCCTGAAAATATAGGTTCCAGGACGGCTGGAGTCAGGAAAACTGACTTGCTGTTATCCTGTATGCACCCAACAAACTGGGTGCTCTTGCTTTTAAGCAGACTATTGCTAGTTGGATGTGTAATACAATTCAGCTTGCACATTCTGTGGCAGGCCTGCCACAGCCAAAATATGTAAATGCCCATTCCACAAGGAAGGTGGGCTCATCTTGGGCGGCTGCCCGAGGGGTCTCGGCTTTACAACTTTGCCGAGCGGTTATTTAGTCAGGGGCAAACACGTTTGTAAAATCCTACAAATTTGATACCCTGGCTAAGGAGGACCTGGAGTTCTCTCATTCGGTGCTGCAGAGTCATCCGCACTCTCCCGCCCGTTTGGGAGCTTTGGTATAATCCCCATGGTCCTTTCAGGAACCCCAGCATCCACTAGGACGATAGAGAAAATAAGAATTTACTTACCGATAATTCTATTTCTCGGAGTCCGTAGTGGATGCTGGGCGCCCATCCCAAGTGCGGATTATCTGCAATACTTGTACATAGTTACAAAAATCGGGTTATTATTGTTGTGAGCCATCTTTTCAGAGGCTCCGCTGTTATCATACTGTTAACTGGGTTTAGATCACAAGTTGTACGGTGTGATTGGTGTGGCTGGTATGAGTCTTACCCGGGATTCAAAATTCCTCCCTTATTGTGTACGCTCGTCCGGGCACAGTACCTAACTGGCTTGGAGGAGGGTCATAGGGGGAGGAGCCAGTGCACACCACCTGATCGGAAAGCTTTACTTTTGTGCCCTGTCTCCTGCGGAGCCGCTATTCCCCATGGTCCTTTCAGGAACCCCAGCATCCACTACGGACTCCGAGAAATAGAATTATCGGTAAGTAAATTCTTATTTTTTTTCTGACATACAAACAAAGAAAACAAATTTCATATGCAAAATGTACATAAGATATTTAGCCATACCTCCCAACTGTCCCGATTTTCGCGGGACAGTCCCGTCTTTTGGGGACTGTCTCACTGTCCCACCCGCGGGCCGCAGTGTCCCGCGGTGTGGGGGGGGGGGGCAGTTGGGAGGCTCTGTCTGTCGCTGCCCTGCTTAGCAGAGCAGCGATGGATAGATGCTGTGCGCATGCGCACAGCGTCTATTCACTGGAGTCAGAGGGAGAGGGGGCATGCCAGCGGCTCACAGAGCGCTGGGCATGCCCCCTCAGTGATGAAGATGGGGCGTGTCTCGTGAGCGCGGGTCATCCCCTGAAGCCACGCCCCTTTTCTTAGACCACGCCCTTTTCCCGGGAGGTATCCCTCTTTATAGAATAGAAAAGTTGGGAGGTATGATTTAGCTCGTATCATGTATGCATAAACAAACAATAAAAGAAAAATACATTAACCTGGTGTGAGCACATTCATATAGAGCAATGCAATTACAAAGAAGCTTGGTAATATATCAGTAATAACAACAGCGCATAAGTAAGCAGAAAGTAATACTTAGTAGACCTAACTCAGTAAACAAACAATCTCAAGGAGGAGAAATGGAAAGGGGCTGACCGTAAGGGGAAGAAAGCCATCTATCCCAAATCTTATCAAATTTATCGGGAGCTTTCCTAGATATATATATACAAACTCTTTTTGAGAAACAGTCAAGATCACCAGGGGTATCCAATTATTAACCATGGGGCCCGTTCTCACCATCCAGAAGCGTGCTATCAGCACCTTAGCCAGGGCGCACACATTAATAATATACCGTCTAGAATATACATCAAGAATTTCCTCGTCAGTCACAGCAAGAATACAAACAGTGGGGGTAAGGGCATCAGATGGCATACCGGTAGAAATTATAATCCTTATAACAGCCTGCCAGAAAGCATTTACCACAGGGCAAGTCCACAGCAGGTGCCAAAAGGTGCCATCCAAAGAGGCACACTTCGGGCACCTGGAGTCACCACACCCTCCCATTCTAGACAACCTAGAGGGAGTAACATAAATGCAATGTAATATATATAGGTGTATATGTTGAAAGCGAGCAGAGGTAGTAGCTGAACGAGAAGCCCCCAGGGCCATATCCCAAACAGATGACGAGAGGGGTCCCAGGTCAGCCTCCCTTGTAGTTTTAAGAGCAGGGAGAGAACTGGTATGATGAGCACCGAGCAGAGTGGAGTAGAGAGCAGAAACAGTCCCGGAAGTGCCCATGGATGTTAAGAGCACATGAGCAGGCGATGTCTGAAGAAGAGGTGGTGCAGCGCCAAACTGAGATGAGCAAGCATGACGGAGTTGAAGGTAACGGTAAAAATGTGAGGCAGGCAAACTGAAGTCAATACACAATTGGTCAAATGTTTTAAAAGTACCCGACACATATAAGTGACCAGTGGATCAAATATTCCAACTGCCCCACACCAATTCCATCTGCAAGGAAGCAAATTCGCAAAAGGAACGAGTGTGAGTCAGAGGGGTGTCGGGATCCCACCCTTCCCCATGCATCATACAATGCACCTGTCTCCAAATTAAAATAGCTTAACGAGTGGGAGAGGAAGTACAGTTACATTATCACTCTATAATAGTTGTTTTGGCGTGAGGCCAGTCCGAGTATGCAGAAGCAGTTGGGATATCAAAGTGGATCCGTCATAATCAGGGACCCAGGGAATCAAATGTAATAATTGGGCTGCCATGTAGTACAAATGAAATTTAGGGAGAGCAAGACTGCCAGAGTCACGAGACCGAGTGAGAGAATCTAATTTAATTCTAGCTCTGCGATTAGCCCAGACTAGGGAAGACAAAAGACTATCAATGGTAAGAAATATTTTCTGAGGTGGATACACAGGGGAGTGTTGTAAAATGTAGAGCAATTTGGGCAATATGACCATTTTGATAAGACTAATCCTACCCGTAACCGTAAGTGGTAATTTCCCCCATACTCTAATACGGGAACGTAGATAATCCATTTGTGGATGTAAATTTAAGACAGTAAATTGTGAAGATTGATTAGTTATCCAAATACCCAGGTATTTAAAAGAGTCCACCCAGCAAAGCGGCAGGCCCCCAGATGGGTGAGCAGGACAGAGACCCCTAAAAGGAAGGATACAGGATTTATCCCAGTTTATAGTTATAACGGTGAATCCCCCAAAGGTATTAATAATATCCAAAACAAAAGTCATAGTAGTGGAGAAGTCAGATATACAGTATATAACAGAATATCATCTGCATAGAGAGAAATGTTGTCTGTCCTATCCCCCAGCCGGAGGCCCGCCACCCGCGGGGAGGATCTAATTATATTAGCCAATGATTCTATGGCAAGATTGAAGAGGAGTGGAGACAGAGGGCATCCCTGTTTCGTACCTCTTTGTAAAGAAAAGCTTGATGAGATATAGCCATTTATCGAGACCCTAGCTGTAGGGAAAGAATAAAGCAACTTAACCCATTTATGTAGTTGGGTCCAACACCGAACCGATCCAGTACCCCCCACAAGAACTCCCACTCTACCAAATCAAGTGCCTTAGCAGCATCAAGAGAAACAATAACTGAGGAGTGGGAGTCCTCACGAGGAGATTGTAAATAAGTGTATAATCGATGTAGATTGGGTAGAGTGGACCGGCCTGGCATGAACCCCAACTGATCCTCATGGATCACCTGCAAGACCACCGAGCTCAGCCTGGTAGACAGTATTTTGGCCAGAATGTTCACGTCAGTCATTAACAAGGAGATTGGGCGGTAAGATTCTACCTTCTCTGGGTCCCAGTTTAAACAATTCATTAAATAACGTATGAAGTTTGGGTCCATAGAAGTCAAAGAGTTTTTTATATGGTTCCAATGGAATCCCATCCAACCCGGGGGTTTTCCCACCAGGGAATGATTTAATTGCATTTTCCAGTTCTGGAAGAGTCAAAGGGGAATCCAGAAAGGAAATTGCATCGAGGGACAATACAGGTAGGGAGATTCTGTCCAAATAAGTCAGGATCTCCGGGGTACTGTATACTATTTTGGAGCTGTATAACGTTCTATAATACATTACAAAGTCATCCACTATGTCGGGGGTCTTGGTATGGAACACATTGTCAACATTACGGATAGCAGTTACCATATTAGAGGCCCTGTCAGTGCCTGCCAATTTTGCCATGAAACTCCCAGGCCTGTCACCCGTTGCATAATATGAGTGTTGGGTATATAGCAAACGATACTTAGCTTTATCCGTCAGACAAGTGCGCCACTCAGCCTGGGCTTGCAGTCACTTCTCCCTAGTAGTAGTTAGACTATCAGTAAGGTACTGAAGTTCCAACGATCTACATGCCGTTTCCAGGATCTGCTCCTGGCGTGTATGATCGGTTTTTAAGGTTGCCACCACTTTAATGAATGTGTCGCGCATATACGCCTTGAAAGCATCCCAAAGTATAGGAGTGGACGCCGAGCCCTCATTAAGTACCAGGAAGTCTCTCCACATCCCCTCCAACTCCGCTCCAGCGCCCAGTTGTTTTAGCCAAAAGGGGTTAAATTTCCAAAACAATTGACCTCTGCTATTCCCCATATCCAGACATAATACCAAAGTTGAGTGGTCCGAAATACCCCTGGTGACATATTGAACATCCACTACTTTTGGTAGCAAACATTAAGTTGTTAGAGCCAGATCTAACCTGGAAAAGGACGAGTATGTGGTAGAAAAACATGAGTATTGACGGGTGCCCGGAGAACGAACTCTCCAGACATCAAGCCCAAACTCTCCAATAACAATGCAAAATTACTGCGGCAGGTATTAGGGGTGAAAAATGGGATTCTAAATCTATCCAGAGAGGGGTCAACAACATTACTGAACTCTCCAAGACAGACAATAGGAACATGGGGATACAAAGCCATAAAATCTGCCACTTTTTTAAGGACATCTGAAGAAAAAGGTGGTGGGATATAGGTGGCAAACAATAGTAAAGACATGAAATATACCTGGCATTTAAAAAAACATCTGCCCCACTGATCAATTTGCACCTGGTCAAGGATGAAAGGGACCGATCTTCACACCAGAACCGATACCCCCAAGGAGTGAGTGGTATGGGTGGAATGATAAGCCTACCCCACCCATGGCTTTTTAAGAGACATAACCTTTGCTCTGACCAGGTGGGTCTCCAGAGACAGACTATGTCCGCATTATATTGTTTAAAATGTCTGAGTGCAAGAGACCTTTTAACTTTATCGTTTAACCCCCGAACATTCCAGGACAAAATCTTAAGGTGATTAGAGGCCATAGCAGTGGCGTCATGAGGCGGGTGCGGGGGGTGCGGCCCGCACCCAGGTGTCACCCTTCAGTGGGGTGACAGCAAATTGAGCCACACACTCGCACCTTTCTGCATCCCCATTCCCTGCTGCATGACACTGTCACACAGCACGGAACTGGCCGTGGCGGAGTCTTCCAGGCGGGGGGGTGATTTTCAGTCAGCGGGGCAGGGGAGACATTGGGGGTGCAATCGTATGGAGTCGGGGGGAGGGGGGAATGCGATCATAACTGTACCGTAGTGGAGTCTTCTTGTTGCAGGCGGGGGTGTAGGATTTTGAGTTGACGGGGGTACGATCGTAACTACATTGCTCTATTTGTCGTCTGACACCAAGCACAACAGTTACGATCGCACCCCCGTCAACTTAAAATCCGACACCCCCGCCTGCAACAAGAAGACTCCACTACGGTACACTTATGACCCTCCCCCTCCCCCCCCCCCCCCACGCGGTACCCATGATCACGTCTTCATTGTGCACGTCCTGTGACGTCATCACGCCACCGCTCGGCCGCTTGCACTGCTGGGAGGGAGAAGTGGGAGGAGGTTAGAGCTGCGGTTGCTACAGGGAGCCTAGGGTCGGACCGGAGGACCTGCCTTGAAGTTGTTTGCGCACCTCAGGCTCATTCTCAACCTTCTGCTGTCACTCCCTGGCTGGCTGCAAGTCGTTTCCGCTGCCAGTTGATTGTGGAAACTTCATTAATAAGTTAGTATTTACAGTAAAAAAATATTATACAGTCAATGAATTACATTTTTTTTTCCTGAAGTAAACATGGATTTTATTGAAATTAGTACCATTTGTTTGTACAAACAAATGGTTAATTTCAATAGAATCCAGTATTATTATTTTTTTTAAAGTGTGTGTGTATGTATAATTACACTTTTTTTTTTTTACACATGCGACATGTAGATCACGTTATATACATTGCACCAGGTAGAGCACGTTATACACACTGCGCCAGGTAGAGCATGTTATACACACTGCGCCAGGTAGAGCACGTTATACACACTGCGCCAGGTAGAGCACGTTATACACATTGCGCCAGGTAGAGCACGTTATACACACTGCGCCAGGTAGAGCACGTTATACACATTGCGCCAGGTAGAGCACGTTATACACACTGCGCCAGGTAGAGCACGTTATACACATTGCGCCAGGTAGAGCACGTTACACACATTGCACCAGGTAGAGCACGTTATACACATTGCGCCAGGTAGAGCACGTTATACACATTGCGCCAGGTAGAGCACGTTATACACATTGCGCCAGGTAGAGCACGTTATACACATTGCGCCAGGTAGAGCACGTTATACACATTGCGCCAGGTAGAGCACGTTACACACATTGCTCCACGTAGAGCACGGAATATATATACGGGAATTATGATTTACAAGTAAAACTAGTACAAAACCATTACTACGGGTTCTGTGTGGTGTGATACGGAAGGAGGTCCATGGGGGTGACACCCTGAGTTACCATACCGGGTGACACCAACCCTAGTGACGCCTCTGGGCCATAGATCAGTATAACATAGTATAGAAGATCAATCCCAAGCACCCTATAAATGTTATCGATATTAGCATCAAAGACTATCAAATAGCTCACACCATAGGTTACAGAAAAAAAAGAAAAAAAAAAAGAACACAGCAAAACAGAAACTTCCCTGACCAAACTGTGGCATACCTATTCCCAAAAACATGTTTCCCAAACAAATTAACATAAAAAAGCAATGAATACTATGACCAAAAGACAAGGTGTAGGCCACCCACCATCTAACAAGAATAGTGAGAGGATATTCAAGAGATGCATTGGAAGAGGGGAGAGGACTCTACTCTACGTGATGGGCGGATAGGTGATTGCTTTTCTGCGCCTTACCGTACCAAATCACGCGGAGTGGCAATAGTCTTGGCGCGACACCTCCCCTGCACTATCTTAAATACGGACCTAGACCCGGAGGGTCGCTATATTCTTATGGATGTTCAGATATATGATGCTAAGTTCACTCTGCTCAATTTGTATGCTCCTAACGTTGATCAACCAGCTTTTTACCAACGTATCTCGCAACTCCTCCATAGTAGAAGCAACCACGAACTCATAATAGGCGGTGATTTCAACACAATTTCAGACCCTTTGGTCGATAAATGCCCGACCCCGGCGAACCGGATGGCCCCTCAGTGGCGCCAGATTTCTAGATTACTCGTGGATCATTCTTTAATTGATCCATGGAGAATGTTTAACCCCACGGATAGGTCTTACACGTTCCACTCGGCGGTCCATGGGTCCTTCTCTCGCATAGATTATATACTGTTGTCCACGCCTCTGCTTTCTGACACCACGGATACCCAGATAGGGGATATTGCGGTCTCCGACCACGCACCAGTGTCAGTTACGCTCAATGCCCGATCCATGGGCTCACGCCCATTCTTCTGGCGATTCCCCTCTTACCTTTTCCACTCAGAACAATTCAAAAGGTTTCTCAGATTGAAATGGGCGGAGTTCTCGGATGATAATCTGGAACATTGGGACAACCCTGTCTTATTTTGGGAAACGTCCAAGGTGGTGATGAGGGGACACATTATGTCATATGTAGCGAACAGAAATCGGGTAAACAAGGCACAACATGATGACTTACTACACACTATGCGGGCGCACCTGGCAGCGTATATCTCAGACCCTACTTCCCACACTCACAATGCCTATGTTGAATCCCGCCGACTGTATGATAGTTTCTTAGTAACACAAGCTCAGCAAAAACTGGACTATACTAAACAAAAATACTTTCGCTGGGGAAACAAAACGGGGACTTTGCTGGTAAACATGACCAAAAGCTTTAAGCGGCGTGGACACATATCTACTATACTTGACAGTTGCACTGATACACTACACACTAAAACTGCGGACATCGTACGGACATTCCAGAACTACTTCCGTCAGCTTTACGCACCGACCCCACACGACCCGGTTTTGTCAGATAAACTACTAGATGAGGCGAATCTCCCTTGCATAACACCCTTACAGAGGGAAGACCTCGAGAGAGCAATTACAGAGGAGGAGATTGCTAAGGCAATCTCTTCTATGCATCTCAACAAATCGCCGGGACCGGATGGTTACTCCATAGAATATTACAAACTCTTACATCATGATGCTATCCCAGCAATACATGCCTTATATAGACATATCCAATCCGAATTTCCTACGTACCCCACTTTCAATCAGGCTTTTACAACTCTTCTACCAAAACCCAATAAAGACCTTTCCCTACCATCCTCTTACCGGCCCATCACGCTTTTGAACGTTGACTTCAAAATCTTAGCTAAGATAATGGCAGATAGGCTCCAATCCTTTTTAGCGTCCATGCTCACAGACCACCAACTGGGCTTTACCAAGGGCAGACACTCAGTGAAAGGAATTCGTACTGCCATAGCTGCAGTAATGGCGGCAAACCTCCAGACTGATACCCCAAATATGCTTTTAAGCCTAGATGCGACTAAAGCATTTGATATGGTCTCTTGGCCCTATCTACACGATATACTAGAGAGGAGGGGTTTTGGACTAACATTCCAATCTCTAATAAAATTTTTCTATACCCAACCAAACACCTCATTACTGATTAATGGGACAAAGGGGGATAATATCGAGCTTACCAGAGGGACGAGACAGGGTTGCCCCCTTTCGCCCCTACTTTTCAACCTAGCATTGGATCCTATGCTGCGGGTACTGCAGAATTGGTCTCAATTCAGAGGCATCAATGTCGGAGTGGAGGAGGTAAAGATATCGGCATTTGCCGACGATGTCCTCTTGTTCCTATCGGAACCAAGGAGGGCCCTGGGGCCGCTGATGGAACGTGTTAAGGAATTTGGACGGGTATCGGGGTTCGAGGTCAACTTTGAAAAATCCACGGCCCTATATTTAAAGCCGGGCTACGCGCGCCCGGCCTGGTTCAGAGAAGCCACAGTTGGATGGACAACTAAAGCGATTACTTATCTAGGGGTACAGATCCCAAAAAATTTGACAAACCTATACAGCCTTAACCTGAAACAAATCGTACGCAGTATGAGGGAAGATACTGAACGTTGGAGACATCTTAAAATATCATTTTTGGGCAGAGTGAACTTGGTGAAAATGATCCTATTTCCTAAGCTTTTATACCCATTGCAATCCCTTCCTATTTTACTTTCTAGGAATGCCACGACAGAAATTAACAAAATAATACGTACATTCATTTGGAATGATAAGCGAGCACGAATTAGCTTGGTAAAATTACAGCAGCGTAGACACAATGGAGGTGTGAATCTTCCCAATGTGTTGGAATATAGTCACGCCTCCCACTTACGTTATTTGAGAGATTGGCTACACGGGGGGAATATGTACTCCAATACGGTCTTAGAATCTGCCTTCCTGGGTGGTGGTAGTATGATCTCCTTCTTGCATTTACACGAGGAAGAAATACCTGCTTCGGTTCGAGCGAATCCGCTACTAATGTCCACTCGGAAAGTCTGGCATATCCTGCGACGTAAATGCTCCCTAAATCCACATGCGTCCCTTTTCCTCCCCCTAGTCCGCAATAATCGTTTTCAGGATGGAAACGCGAGTCATCCTTTCCAGAGGCGTCACCAGGTGTGGGTACACCCGGTGCGCACTCTGCATTACAACACCCCCACCCCCCTCTTCCCACACTCACCCCGCCGGAGCCGCGGGCGGCCGAGAAGGGGGTGTGGCCTAATTTAAATGGGGCGTGGCCTCGCGGGTCTCCTCTTCTTCACTCCGGGGGTGTATCCAGCTTCCTCGGAAATGCTGGCTGCCCCCGGAGACTAGGCGGCGTGCAGTGGCGGCTCCATTTCTGTGACAGGAGCCGAGTGCTGCAGAGGATTATCACACTGCAGCACTCGGCTCCTGTCACTGCAGAAGAGCCAGCACTTGGTGTCACCCCTTCCGTGGGTGATACCTGGGTGCGGGCCGCACCCCCCGCACCCACCTTCTGACGCCACTGATCCTTTCACTCTTTGGGAATGGTATGGTATTACTTCTATACTAAAAAATTACAAGTGGTGAGTCGCAAAAACCACTCACGCAGGCACAGGCAGTGGCACTCTTTCCAATACTGAATACGTTCCCCTTAGCATACCTACAAGCTCAACATTATGTAGCTACTGTCTCTAGATTATTATCCCCACAGGACTATGACAACCCGTTAGATAAATTGTTGCTGGCTGGGAACCCCTCTTCCAAGGCGATCTCTGCTCTTTACTCATTCTTACACACGCCCTTACAATATACTGACGTAACGACGGGAATGGCGCAATGGACAGACCATTTCCCGTCCCTTTCTGTAACGAATTTGCTGAAGTATCTTGAATTATCCATCAGGCTGATACCTGCTGCATCCTACACCGAACTCTTTTTAAATGTATGGCATAGAACATATCTGTCACCACACCGTAGACATCTAATGGGTTTGTTGGAAGACTCTTCCTGCCCTAGATGTGGTAATCAACGAGCTGAGTTGTTTCACTGCCTATGGGAGTGCCCTATAATCCGGAGATTCTGGGTCCAAATATGGAGATATGTTACCCAACACCTAGTTAATTATTTACTGCTTACCCCTGAATGGGCAATATTTGGTATGATGCCGGAAGGCACTAGGGTGGCACAGGGCGTTAAAAAATTATTGATGATAATCTCTGCAGCTGCCAAAAAATGCATTCTACAGATGTGGATACAGCCCTCTGCCTCGCCATTATCACTTTTCCTAGGGAAGATCTTTCAAATTTTCAGAATGGAATGGTTGGAGGCTTCTCTACAAAAGGAAAACTTTACTATCAAATTTTTCGAAACATGGGAGAGCTATATAGAAACTCTATCCCACCCATTAAAGGAACAAGTGTGGAAATGTTTCCACAATACTTTATGGTACGAAACTAGAGTTTATGAACAGGACCCCCCAATTTCATTTGTGGCTGGTTAGTTTAGGGGGGAATATAGCACCT
The DNA here is from genome assembly GCF_028390025.1 of Pseudophryne corroboree. Classification (NCBI taxonomy): domain Eukaryota; kingdom Metazoa; phylum Chordata; class Amphibia; order Anura; family Myobatrachidae; genus Pseudophryne; species Pseudophryne corroboree. Next base: position 203,719,963 of record NC_086448.1, read on the forward strand.
TGTCATGGGGGAGGGTGGATGTAGGTGTGGGTGTGGGCATGGATCCGGGCTCATTCTATTCTGTTTGTTTTCAATATTTGAAAGAAACTTTGTCGTGACTTATATATGTATACTGGTCCTAACAGTAGACCACAATGCTACTTTGTCTCGGTTGTATGATAGACCAGTGTTCATGTTATGGATCTTATTAATTGTATATTTCAATATACTTTGATGTGGATCTTTGATATGCTTCAATTGAAATAAAAAGAATTTGAAAAAAAAAAAAAAAGAATAGTGAGAGGACACCACCCCGAGCCCTTTAGATACAGCACATATACAGAGTACCGTGAAACTTCAACATTTAAATGATCAAAATAGAAACGTAACAGGACAAAGAGCAATCATCAAGGATCAGCTGCAAGAACCCGTCTAGCCGGGGCCCAGCGGTCCAGCCATAGGGCAGCTTCTCGAAGAATTTTGTCTCCCCGTCAGCCACCACCCGAAGCCTAGAGGGGAAAAGCATTGCATATTGTAGATTAAGTTATCTGAGTCGTCTCTTAATTGGGATGAATTGTGCATGGTCCTTCTGCACTTCCAGTGTAAAGTCCGGAAAAGTAGAGATTTTGGAACCGTTCCAAATCAAGGGGCCTTTAGTGCATACCAAGGACAACACAGCATCCCGGTCACGATAATGTAGAAACTTTGCAATGAGAGTGCACGGTGGTGCACCCGGAGGGAGAGGTCGGAAGGGGATCTTGGGAGCCCGTTCAATGGTGAAAAAGGGGGTAAAGGAATCAGCTCCAAAAGATTTGGTCATTCTCTTCCTCCTTCTCCGGCAACCACACAAAGTAAATATTGTTTCTCCGAAGTCTCCCTTCCATGTCTAGCAGCTTGCCTTTAATGTCAGATAACTGACCATCCATGGATGTGATATAGGAAACCATCTGTGAGATTTTATCCTCTAAAGTGGAAGTACGGGTTTCAACCTCACCTACCCGCTCACTGACTTTCTGGATATCATGATGTATTATGGTCGAGTGAACCTGACCAATCTTGTCTGGGAGACGTGACTCACTAGTCGCTAACGCCTCCAATACTTGTTGTAAAACATCATCAGTAGCCTTGGTTGAGGAGGAGGATTGGTTGGGGTGGCCGGCGGAGGGGTACCCCCATCCCTATCCAGCGTTGCTGCATTCGTCCCTGGAGTATGTTGAAACTGAGCAAGCCTGGCTGCTGCAGATTTGTGATGGTTGCGCACCAGAATGATAGATGCTGAGGCAAAATAAAGCAGTGAATGTAGCAATTTCACAGTAGCAAGGTAGGGATAAATACTGTTGAAGGTCGGTCTAGTAGTGGAACAGAACCCGATACATCAGACCATGAACTGAATTAAGCAGAAGTAAAGCATAAACGCATCTCTGTAGAATGCAAAATCAGGGTATGTGGCAGTAATGTAGAAAGTCAGGAGAGCGTCTATAAAAAGCCGTGTGGAGATAAAGCCACAGCCCTGCAATCAGGACAGACACTGGGTACTGAGTGAGGCCAATAATAAAAGATCCGGTGTTTGGGGCATAGGCTGTGCCCGTGACAGAATAATCAGCAAAATGGCCATAGTGTCAGGAATCAGCATTCAGTGATGTCTCACTTACCGGCGCGCTGGTGTGCAGGCCTCTGGAGGTCACGGCCCCAGTCTGCGGCTGTATGAGCATCCTGTCTGCGGAGCGCAGTACCCACTATTGTGGTGAACCCCTGAAAGTCCATTCTGTGGGTGCCCTCCCGTGTACCGGCCATCTGTACAGCATGGGCGCTGCCATGACACTTGCGGTCAGCTGACCGGAGAGCACCCAATCCTGCGCTGTGATTGCTCACATGATCCAAGTATCCAATGACTGCTGACCAGGGGGTATAAGTCCAGAGCATCGGCTCAGTCTCATCACCTTGGAAACACGTTGCATTGCTGCATGGCGTCTCCTGGTTGCAGTTTCCAATCTCCAGTTTCCAGTTCCAATCTCCAGTCTCCAGCAATCTCCTATTTCTGGCATCTCCAAGTGATCTCCCGGTTCCAGTATTCCTATGGCACTGCAGGTCCCAGCATTTACTTCAGCTCTAACTTCTGCTACAGTCAGCCTCCACCTTTTGCAGTAAGAGACTTTCCTCAGGTGCTATTCATTATCTTCACCTGTGTATGGTTAACTTGCATTCAGCATTGTGCTATGGCATCTGGCACTTAATATAACTACTTCATATGTGTTTCAAGTTGTCTCCTGCTTAACCTTGTTTGATTGTGGACATTGCATAACAAACTGACTGTGTGGAGTATCGCTGCTGGTTTCCAAACCAACTGTGGGAGTGATCACCATCTGAATGCTATACTAGTTTCCAGACTAGTTCATTGCCTGTATTTAATTTCCTAATTACTGCACTGGTTCCCAGACCAGCTAAATACCTGTGACTGTTTATTTCATCGTTGTCAGCATTTCTTGTACCATTCATCTCAAGTTTCATCTGCTTCAATCACTGTTTATACTTGTGAGCATTTAATAAATATCATTGCGCACATGCGCAGGAATATCTTACAGCCTCCTCGGTTTCTCCATCACACCACCACTGACCCACTAGTGCCACCTCCGGGGACAGACATAACCACAGATCTGACACATAGATAGCAGTAGGTAACCATATGAGTGGCTCCAGCGACAAAGCTGATGCGAGGGGAGATGTGAGAGCATGGAAAAGATGGCCGCCCGCCACTCCCTGTATTTCTGTGGAGCGGAGCTGATACCCAGAGAATCCCCAGCTCTGGTGCGCACAGCCAACCAGAGGGGAGCAAACTCACTGGCCCAGGCTGAGGTGATGTCCGGTGGTGCACGGCAGGGCAGCTCTACTGCTCGGGAGGCAGCCGTCGTCAGCGTCTCGTGGTATACCTGCGGGAGGGAGACAGCACGGAGAGGCAGTAGCCGCAGCGCGGCACACACACTTCCGGGCAGCGGTGAGAGCCGGCGGCACACTGCAGCACAGTCCTACGTCCTCAGGGGCGGAAGCGGTCGAAGTCCTAGAAGCCGAGCAGCGGATAAGGGACACAGAAGGGAGGTCACAGTGAGCGGTGGAGACGGCTTCAGAGCTGGGACTGGAAGTCAGGCGCCACCTTAGAGCACGCATTCAGGGGATATGTCACCCAAAAGCTGGCGAACCCCACACTGCAGCCAGGCAGCACGAATCACCTGAGTTCCAGGTACCTTCCCCCACCAGACAGGCAAGTTTGGGCTCGGAGGGGTACCTCAGGATATTCAAAACGGAGTGGTGAGGTGGAGAGCGCCAAGGCAAAGCTGCTACTCCATGTCCCGCTTAGCCATGCCCCCCAACCCGCCCCATTTTTACCGCCATGCCCCGAAAATGGCACATCGCAATGCCACGTTGCCACCCCGCGAACGCCTCTGCCTGTCAATCAGGCAGAGGCATTCGCATCACTGAGCTGCAATCGCATCTCTCCAGACCGCGCAGAGTGGCCCCTGCGTGTGCGCAGTTCGCCGGGACGCGGGGGTGCGATCATGCCGCAGCAGCATCTGCTTCTGAATGAGGTCCATAGTCTTTACAAGTGCTAGTATGGTCTGCAGCCACAGGTTTACTGGTACTTTTAATTCTGCATCCAGCATCATATCCGTACAGTTCATGATTACCAGGCTTTGTGAAATTTGTAGTGGCACAAACTATTAAAACTCTTTATTACACTTTAAACTATTACCCCAATGGCCACAGTTGAGAAGGGTTGGAATAAGCCCAACTATGAAGGAGAACAGGCCCGCTTTTTGTTTGTGGGCCTGTTTCCACTAGGGAATTCAGCCCTACTATGACCGGATGAACCCACGCTAGAAGGTGTCTTTGTTAGGGTAGGAACATACGGGGTCATTCCGAGATGATCGTAGCTGTGCTAAATCTAGCACAGCTGTGATCATTCACACTGACATGTGGGGGGACGCCCAGCACAGGTCTATCCCACCCCGCATGTCAGTGCCAGCCCCCCTCCCCCCGCAGAAGTGCAAAGGCATCGCACAGTGGTGATGCCTTTGCACTTCCAGAGTAGCTCCCGAGTAGCTGCCTGCGTTGGGCGGACCGCGCCCACGAAACGGCGGCCAAACGCTGCCGTTCCGCACCCCCCTGCCCATCGACCGCCTCTGCCTGTCAATCAGAGATGATCGCAGCCCTGCTACTGCTTTCGGCCGTCTGGTATGTGCCGGTGCATTACGGCGCCAGCGCATGGTGGACCTGTTTGCTCGGCTGTGAAAAAAAGCAGCGAGCGAACGGGTCAGAATGACACTCATAGCCAAGTGAAGTTTTCAGTTTATGTGAGGTAACCACTGGTGTTCATTCTCCACCCAAGTGTAACCAGACATAGATACAGGCACAGGAGCTGGTTTCAATTTTGGAGAAGGCTGTGCTGATTTGTTAACATTATTTGATCTCATGTTAAACACTTGCAAAGTTCCATGTTAATGACCGTATCAGGAGTATGTGGAGATGAAGCAAACTCAGAGAAGGCTGCATCTCTAGCTGTCGTGCCCACCCTTCCAGTACTTTAGTTATACTTGCTGCACTCCGGTGATGAAAGTTTCAAGGTGTTTTACTGCACATTGGGGGTAATTCCAAATCCAAGTTGATGGCAGCAGGAATTTTGTTAGCAGTTGGGCAAAACCATGTGCACTGCAGGGGAGGCAGATGTAACATGTGCAGAGAGAGTTAGATTTGGGTGTGGGGTGTTCAATCTGCAATCTAATTTTCAGTTTAAAAATAAAGCAGCCAGTATTTACCCTGCACAGAAATGAAATAACCCACCAAAATCTAACTCTTTCTGCAAATGTTATATCTGCCCCCCCCCCACCTGCAGTGCACATGGTTTTGCCCAATTGCTAACAAACTTGCTGCTGCGATCAACTCAGAATTACCCCCATTAGCAATAAAACAAAGTGAAGTTTTGTCACCCCCCCCCCAGTTTGTGATGGACAGTGTCCCCCACAGTTTGTAGCACTCTGACTTTAAATATGGAGAATCAGTGTTAGTGATATTCACTAGACTGTGCATGAAACAAGTGGAATGTCATAGTTACACTGCGTGTCCACAACACAAAACACTCTTTTGGGTCAGCAGAAATTAGCTTTGCAGATACAGTGAGGCACAAAGTAAATGCGAAGTCAGGATGTACTGCTGCATAATAACCAAGTTAGAATTACACAACAATGAGGAATGTATAGCGATATGGCCCTTCTTCATTCAGTAGCAGCATAAAAATGGAGCTGAAGAAATGAATGCTTTAAGGCCAGACTGAGCGATAACCTGGAAGCTGCAGATCTCACACATTCCAGACAGCTCTTCTGGATTTTGTTTTTCTTTGTATGATAAAGTTCTGGAATGAATAGATGTGGGCACTCACTGGCTGTATAGAAGCTGTTTTTTTCTGCTTCAGACATGTGGTAACTGGGCGTAGTGTCGAACTGGGGGCATGCAGTGGTAGGGGTCCATGTTTAGGAGTTTGGTCAGTCGGCACTGGGGTGTGGCCAGCCGCCACATTGGTTTTCCTAGCCATTAGAGAGTGCATGGGCTGGGCCCATTGATAAATATATATAGTAAATACTGCTACTGCATGCATGATAATGTACCAGATTAATAACCGCAATGCACTGTAGAAAATATACCATAGTCTTGTGCAGTATAAGGTAACATGTATAATGCATAATTCAAGTACAGTCTGAAACTAGATTCTAGAGGAAGAGGTGGGGGCCCCGGCAGTGGGGCCCACCGGGGGTTTCCCCCGTACCGCTGTGGACCAGTCCAACCCGGAGACTGGGGATAAAGTATTAAACAGAGTCAAATAACAGCAGGGACGCAGACACAAGACTGCAGCATAAAATTAATAGTTACTAACAATATAGAACAATGTAGTGGGAACAAGATATTTAATGGTGTAGTGCTCTTCATTTCTTTGTGTCACCTAATTTATACACAAATTTTTTGGCGGCTCGGGGAGCACTGTCATTTATAGATGTAACGTAGCACAAATATCAGTAGGAATCACAGCTTGTTTTGTATGTTTCTAAACAACGTAGAGAGTATAGTTTCAGTGCTTGTCACAGTGATCAAAGAACGCATATAAGAAATAGATGCTCAGTTCACTGTCATACAGGAGAAGTTACTGCTGAAGTTTTGATGAAAAAATTATCTTCTGAGGCAGAATGGTAACTTTACTTATACAATTACATACAGTATATAGCGTCCCAAGTAATCTTATTGCATCTTCATTAATATGTTTACTTAAATGGGCCTGGTGCTATTTCCATTACTTGATTCATAAACTCACCCTATATAATAAAAGGCAAATGCTGCTTCCCCCTCGGGGGGTGTGTGGGGGGGGGGGGGGGGTTGCGGGACTCAAGTGTTTGCACACCAGCGGCCACTAGATGTTTCCCGACCGAGCCATACTAGTGTTGCTCCGTTTAAGCGCATACAGCCTTGGCACTGACATTACTGTTATATTGTTCTGTCATTTTGAAGGGCTGGGAACTAGTTTTTTTAATAAGAGATAGAAATATTATTACTTTCCTGGTTCTTTAGCATGACAGGAGGTGCATATGGACTAAGTAGCCCTTGCAGGTTAAGGGACAAGGATTAATAAACTGGTGATGCTTATCCAACTGAAGTCTTGATTTTTGCACATCTGTATTCAAAAAGAAAAAACTATCTGGGTTTCGAGGCTCTTGGAACTAATCAATGGTGGGGCTTTGAGGCTTGGATTCCAGCGCCTTTGAACTTCTTCCAATCCTTAATCTTACCTCTCAACTTTTGCTAAATGTAGACCAGGAATTCTGAATAGTGGGCATGGCCTTGGACTACAGCAATGCCATGCTCAGAATCAATACCCCAGTGTTCATCATGCTGGGTTCATGTTGAGCACACCGGGAGCTGCTGGTCATGCCCCCTGTCCCTCTTTGCACTGACTAGACGCCATTGGTGTACATGCATGCAACATCTATTCACCGCTTGAGTAAAAAGGGATGGGGGGGAAGGGGGTGTCTGGACTGTATTGTCAGGAATCGACTTACCAGGCTGTCATCCGTCCGCCGCTGCGGACTCCGTCCTGGCTCCCTGCGGTCACCGGTTGCCTATGCCCCTGCCATGGGTCATCATCTGGATCCTGGGGGTACTGCTGAGACAGCAGGCGTGTAGCGCGCCGCGTCCCCGCTGGGCCGCGGCGTGGGCGCCGCCATGACAGTCTGCAATAGCCAGTATGCTGCGGCCAATCCGGTGCGTGGCCGCACCCACCTTTCCTGCACTCATCCAATCCCTGCGTACCATGGGGTATATAGGAGGCTACAGGTACAGCTCACAGGCATCCTGGACTTTGTGTCTATCTGCGACCTACATGAAAGGATCGGTTCCTGTCTCTCCTGAGTTCCTGGTTCTCTGCTAAGAACATTATACTCCTGGTTACTCTGCATTCTCCCGTGGAACTTCAAGGCTCAGCAATACCTGCAACCTGCATAAGGCCTCACACTCATCACCACCTTGTGTGCTTCAGCCTGCAGTTGAAGACAAACTCCAGGTGCGTTCATTTCCTCCACCTGTGACACAGCTTGCTGCTGCCAGTGCCCATCACCTGCACTGTGAGTCGGTCTCCTGCTTATGCTCAGGTTTGCCATATCATCTACTGCCTAGTTTCCCGTTTTAACCCTGCACTGGTTTCCAAGCCAGAATCATTCCATAAGACATTCTGCTCTTCTGATTTATATTCTGGATATTATTTCTCAAATTCATTTATCATTCATTTGCCATAGACTTTCAGATTCATTACTGAGTGATTGACTTTTTTCACCTGTTATTATTATTTCTGCTGCAATAACTGTTATACATCTGCCTAATAAAAATACCTTTGCGCTCATGCGCAGGAACGTTATTCAACCTCCTCGTTTCCTTCCTTCCACCTCCACTGACCCACTAGCGCCCCCTCCGGGGACACAGACCAAACGCAATCTGACAGTAAGTCCAGGATCGATGGACTCGGATGGTGGACGGAGTGTGGGGTCAGAGGCCTTGCAAGATCTGGTCTCCCGTCTGGATGGTCAAGAGGTTGCGCAGCAGCAGATGCTTCACTTTCTACAAGGGATGTCCTCCCGATTGGATACACTGCAGCAATCCCTGCCCAGTGTACTTTCACCTACTGTTCCAGTTACTCCAGCACCTGCCAGTGCTGTAAATTCTTCTACGTCGGCTGCATCAGTTCCAGTATCACGCCTGCACCTGCCCGTGCCGAGCAAATATGATGGCAGTCCTAAACTATGTCGCGGCTTTCTCAATCAGTGTGAAATACAGTTTGAGTTATTGCCACATAACTTTCCCACACCAAGGTCCAAGGTTGCCTACATCATTTCCTTACTCTCTGGTTCTGCTCTGAGTTGGGTGTCTCCTCTGTGGGAACGTGCTGACCCTCTGATCAACAACTACTCAGACTTCGTGTCAACTTTTAGACGGATCTTTGACGAACCTGGTCGAGCAACATCAGCTTCGGCAGACCTGATCCAACTTCGTCAAGGTAACCGAAGCATGGGACAATATGTCATCCAGTTCCAGACGTTGGCTGCAGAGATCCAGTGGAACAACCAAGCTCTGGTAGCAGCCTTCTGGCACGGACTTTCGGATCGGATCAAGGACGAATTGACAACCCGTGACATTCCTGTTCAACTGCCTGATTTGATCTCCCTATGTATTAAGCTGGACTCTCGCATCCGCGAACGCAATAATGAACGCGCTCGGAGTGAGTCTCGCAGACCAAGGTACATACCTCCTGTACAGTTCCAGTCTCCCTCTTCTGACGAGCCTATGCAGATTAATAGGTCCCGCCTATCTCCTGAAGAGCGGGCAAGAAGAATACGGGAGAGGCTCTGCCTGTACTGTGCTGCTGCGGGTCATCAAATTAACTCCTGCACGATGCGTTCGGGAAACGCCAGATCCTGACTTGTAAGGGAGGAGTCAAGTTAGGATCTCTCAGTCAAGCTCCTTCCCAACAAGACCTCATTCTTCCAGTGACGCTAGAAACCTCCGTTGGGCTCCAGTCTGCGTCAGCATTAGTGGACTGCGGTGCTGCAGGAAATTTTATCACCCAAGCTGCCGTAAATAAATTTCATCTGTCTACCTGTGAACTTTCTTGTCCTGTATACATTACTGCTGTGGATGGTAGTAGAATCTCTAAGGGGAACATTTCACATCAAACTACCCCAGTGGTTCTGGGAGTTGGATTTCTTCATTCAGAACTGATCAAGTTCCTGGTCATCCCTCAGGCCACCCAGGAGATTGTCTTGGGCATGCCTTGGCTCCAGCTACATAACCCACAGTTCAACTGGACAACGTTGCAGCTTACCTCATGGGGTTCACATTGTCACCAATCCTGCTTAGCCCAAGTGTGTCCCATTAAATCAACCGAAGTAAAGTCACAGCTAAGTCTTCCAGCAGTTTATCAAGACTTCGCAGACGTCTTCTGTGAAAAGGCTGCTGATATTCTGCCGCCCCATAGGGAATGGGATTGTCCCATCGATCTCCTTCCTGGCAAGAAGCCACCTAGGGGGCGCACCTACCCTTTATCTGTTCCTGAAACAGAGGCGATGAGTAAATACATCAGAGAGAATCTCCAGAAAGGATTCATCCGTCCGTCATCATCACCCGCTGGTGCAGGTTTCTTCTTTGTCAAAAAGAAGGATGGAGGACTGCGTCCATGCATTGACTATCGGGGTCTCAATGACATTACCATCAAGAATAGTTATCCTTTACCACTCATTACCGAACTTTTTGATAGAGTTAAGGGGGCCCGCATTTTCACCAAGTTAGATCTCCGCGGTGCCTATAATCTCATCAGAATCCGGAGTGGTGACGAGTGGAAAACAGCTTTCAACACTCGAGATGGCCATTATGAATACCTGGTAATGCCATTTGGGTTGAGTAATGCTCCAGCGGTATTCCAACACTTTGTGAATGAAATTTTTCGAGATGTGCTGTATAAATACCTCGTTGTCTACCTAGATGATATTCTTATCTTTTCTCAAGACCTTCCATCTCATCGCCTACAAGTCTGTGAAGTTCTCCGACGTCTTCGTGAGAATCGTCTCTACGGGAAACTATCTAAATGCACCTTTGAAGTTCCCTCTATACCCTTTCTGGGTTATATAATCTCCGGATCGGATCTTCAGATGGACCCGACGAAATTGGAAGCCATTGCCAACTGGTCCATTCCAACTTCCCTCAAAGCTATCCAGCGGTTCCTGGGTTTCGCCAACTACTATAGAAAATTTATTCGAGGATTCTCCACTCTCATCGCTCCTATTACCAACCTGACTCGGAAAGGGGCAGATCATTCCAACTGGTCAGAAGAAGCCTTGGCAGCCTTCCGGAAAATCAAGCTAGCCTTTATGTCTGCTCCAGTGCTGTCACAGCCAGATGTCGACAGACCATTCGAGTTGGAGGTAGACGCCTCTACAGTTGGGGTAGGTGCTGTTCTCTCCCAGAAGGGATCTGATGGGAAAGTCCACCCGTGTGGATTCTATTCTCGCAAGTTTCTTCCTGCAGAAGCTAACTACTCCGTGGGAGATCAAGAGTTACTGGCAATCAAGCTGGCTCTCGAGGAATGGAGATATCTCCTAGAAGGGGCCAAACATCCGTTTAACATCTTCACGGATCATAAGAACTTGCTTTATTTAAAAGCAGCCCAGTGCCTTAACCCTCGCCAGTCCAGGTGGGCTATGTTTTTCTCACGTTTTAATTTTAAGCTTCATTTCCGCCCAGGTTCACAGAATGTGAAAGCCGATGCATTATCCCGATCCATGGAATCTGAAGAAGGAACATCTGACTCTGTGCCACATTCCATCCTGAGTCCCGTGGTTTTCGCTGCCTCTCAAGTCTCCCCAGCTCCTCCTCCTGGTAAGACTTTTGTTTCCTCAGAGCTCCGTCCCAAGTTGCTATCTTGGGCCCATCAGTCCAAATTCACTGGTCATCCTGGTGTCCTGAAGACATTCAAGTTCCTTTCCGCATCATATTGGTGGCCAAAGATGAAAATGGACATCCAGGATTTCGTGGCATCCTGTCCTAAATGTGTGCAGCACAAGACTCCTCGTCAGTCACCAGCAGGTCAGTTACAACCCTTGTCTGTCCCTAGTCGTCCTTGGTCTCATCTGTCCATGGATTTTATCACTGACCTTCCATCTTCTCAGGGACATAATACCATTTGGGTTGTAGTGGACAGATTCACCAAGATGGCTCATTTCGTTCCCCTCCAGGGTCTCCCTTCTGCCCCGAAACTTGCCCAAATCTTCATACAGGAGATTTTCCGCTTACATGGTTTACCCTCTGAAATAATATCTGATCGGGGGGTACAGTTTGTAGCGAGGTTTTGGAGGGCCCTCTGTTCTGCCATGCAGGTAAAATTGAAATTCTCGTCATCATACCATCCTCAGACGAATGGGCAGACAGAGAGAGTCAATCAAGAACTTGAGACTTTTTTAAGGTTATATGTGTCATCTTCCCAGGATGATTGGTTCAATCTGCTCCCGTGGGCCGAGTTTGCCCATAACTTTCGATATCATACTGCCACTGATACGACACCATTCTTTGCAGTTTATGGGCAACATCCCCGTGTACCTGAATTCCAAGAGCTTCCTCATATGGATGTTCCAGCTGCCACTTCTGCACTAACTCAGTTTTCAACCATTTGGAAAAAGATTCACGTTTCCCTCAAAAAAGCCTCCAGTCGATATAAGATCTTTGCCGACCGCAAGAGACGTGCGGTTCCCTATTTGAAACCTGGGGATCGAGTTTGGTTATCAACCCGCAACCTTCGTCTCAGGGTTCCTTCCATGAAGTTTGCACCACGCTTCATTGGTCCTTACCCTATTGAGAGTGTCATCAACCCAGTAGCTTACAAGTTGAAATTACCATCTTCACTTCGTATACCTAATGCCTTTCACATTTCTCTCCTCAGACCTTTAGTTCTAAACCGCTTTCAGAATACTCTTCCAGCAGGTCCCAAGATCCGAACTCAGCGGGGCGTGGAATTTGAGATCAACAAGATTCTGGACTCCCGTTGCCGGTATGGACGTCTCCAGTACCTGGTCGATTGGTGCGGTTATGGCCCAGAGGAGAGAAGCTGGGTGAATTCATCTGATGTCCATGCTCCTAGGTTGGTCCGTGTTTTCCACAGCACTCATCCCTCCAAACCACGTGGGTGTTCGGTGTCCACCCCTAAAGGAGGGGGTACTGTCAGGAATCGACTTACCAGGCTGTCATCCGTCCGCCGCTGCGGACTCCGTCCTGGCTCCCTGCGGTCACCGGTTGCCTATGCCCCTGCCATGGGTCATCATCTGGATCCTGGGGGTACTGCTGAGACAGCAGGCGTGTAGCGCGCCGCGTCCCCGCTGGGCCGCGGCGTGGGCGCCGCCATGACAGTCTGCAATAGCCAGTATGCTGCGGCCAATCCGGTGCGTGGCCGCACCCACCTTTCCTGCACTCATCCAATCCCTGCGTACCATGGGGTATATAGGAGGCTACAGGTACAGCTCACAGGCATCCTGGACTTTGTGTCTATCTGCGACCTACATGAAAGGATCGGTTCCTGTCTCTCCTGAGTTCCTGGTTCTCTGCTAAGAACATTATACTCCTGGTTACTCTGCATTCTCCCGTGGAACTTCAAGGCTCAGCAATACCTGCAACCTGCATAAGGCCTCACACTCATCACCACCTTGTGTGCTTCAGCCTGCAGTTGAAGACAAACTCCAGGTGCGTTCATTTCCTCCACCTGTGACACAGCTTGCTGCTGCCAGTGCCCATCACCTGCACTGTGAGTCGGTCTCCTGCTTATGCTCAGGTTTGCCATATCATCTACTGCCTAGTTTCCCGTTTTAACCCTGCACTGGTTTCCAAGCCAGAATCATTCCATAAGACATTCTGCTCTTCTGATTTATATTCTGGATATTATTTCTCAAATTCATTTATCATTCATTTGCCATAGACTTTCAGATTCATTACTGAGTGATTGACTTTTTTCACCTGTTATTATTATTTCTGCTGCAATAACTGTTATACATCTGCCTAATAAAAATACCTTTGCGCTCATGCGCAGGAACGTTATTCAACCTCCTCGTTTCCTTCCTTCCACCTCCACTGACCCACTAGCGCCCCCTCCGGGGACACAGACCAAACGCAATCTGACATGTATATTAAGAGGTGCTACCATGCTATGGGTTCTAATACTATGCTGGAGGAAGAAAAGACCTAAATAAATGTATATAATGTGATAGTTTTAGAGATGTTAGTCACCCATGTAATTAAGTCACCTGGCCACGGTGCATGGGCCTACATATTTGCGCAAATGTGTGCTAAGAACTTATACTCCATGTTAATTGTGAGGGTTTATCAAAATCATTTTTACTATCAGTGTTCTTAGTGCTAATGAGTGTGCGTCTGCATTTTCTTCCTTTGCTTAGCAGAGTAGCAGGTGAGAGGGTGCCTACCAAGCCCTCCACCCACCCTAAATGAGACACTGCGGCTGCGATGGTGAGACAGTGCCCAAAAAGCGATACTGTGCCACCAAAAACAGGGCCAGTTGGGAGGTATGCCTTAAGGGTAATAGATCCAAGATTAGCTGTTATTATGTTCCTTTTGTAAATGTGAATTTTGTTTTTTTATGGTTTAATAAATATAAAAGGTGTGATATACTACACCATATATGTCCATTTTTCTCTTTGAGTGATGTCTGAAGTTTACTCAAACAATCCACCTTCTGTTTTGGAAGTTTGGATTTTTCATCTATTATTTGGTTCATATAAGCCTATTTCAAATTATTATTGATACTAGGGCCAACATACACTGCTCAAAAAAATAAAGGGAACACTTAAACAACACAATGTAACTCCAAGTCAAACACACTTCTGTGAAATCAAACTGTCCACTTAGGAAGCAACAGTGATTGACAATCAATTTCACATGCTGTTGGTAAATGGAATAGACAACAGGTGGAAATTATAGGCAATTAGCAAGACACCCCCAATAAAGGAGTTGTTCTGCAGGTGGTGACCACAGACCACTTCCCAGCTCCTATGCTTTCTGGCTGATGTTTTGGTCACTTTTGAAAGCTGGCGGTGCTTTCACTGTAGTGGTAGCATGAGACGGAGTCTACAACCCACACAAGTGGCTCAGGTAGTGCAGCTCATCCAGGATGGCACATCAATGCGAGCTGTGGCAAGAAGGTTTGCTGTGTCTGTCAGCGTAGTGTCCAGAACATGGAGGCGCTACCAGGAGACAGGCAGGTACATCAGGAGATGTGGAGGAGGCTGTAGGAGGGCAACAACCCAGCAGCAGGACCGCTACCTCCACCTTTGTGCAAGGAGGAACAGTAGGAGCACTGCCAGAGCCCTGCAAAATGACCTCCAGCAAGCCACAAATGTGCATGTGTCTACTCAAACGATCAGAAACAGACTCCATGAGGTTGGTATGAGGGCGAAGGGGGGGTATGGACCTTTGGAGGGAGCAAAGGACCAAAAAAAAAGGGAAACTATAGGCCATTTCCTGGGCACACTTGAAAAAATTGAAATGATGAAATTATTAAAAATTAACTTTTATTGATATATACTTAAGAAAAAGCGAGAGCTGGCATAAGTGTTTTGAAAGAGCATAAGTGTTTGCCAGCACCAATGTGCCTGTTATGGGCAAAGTTGTATCATAGGTAAGCGAAAATAAATAAATGATCCCTCATCCACAAGAGAATTCATGCATATCCTCCATACATAGGAGTTTGGATGAATGAGCTCTTTCAAAACACTTATGCCAGCTCTCGCTTTTTCTTAAGTATATATCAATAAAAGTTAATTTTTAATAATTTCATCATTTCAATTTTTTCAAGTGTGCCCAGGAAAAGGCCTATAGTTTCCCTTTTTTTTGGTCCTTTGCTCTCTCCAAAGGTCCATACCCCCCCTTCTTTTTCATAGTTGTCATAACTATCTTCCTGGAGCACCACCAACTACTTGCTGAATGTATTATTACAAGTAGGCCTTCATGTTGGTTTAATATATCATAGTATCAAATTTACTAAATTGAAATTGTTATATCCTGTGCAGATTTATTTTCTTTTTCTAAGGTGGTATGAGGGCCCAACGTCCACAGGTGGGGGTTGTGCTTACAGCCCAACACCATGCAGGACGTTTGGCATTTGCCAGAGAACACCAAGATTGGCAAATTCACCACTGGCGCCCTGTGCTCTTCACAGATGAAAGCAGGCTCTCACTGAGCACATGTGAGCACATGTGACAGAGTCTGGAGACGCCAAGGAGAACGTTCTGCTGCCTGCAACATCCTCCAGCATGACCGGTTTGGCAGTGGGTCAGTAATGGTGTGGGGTGGCATTTCTTTGGGGGGCCGCACAGCCCTCCATGTGCTCGCCAGGGGTAGCCTGACTGCCATTAGGTACCGAGATGAGATCCTCAGACCCCTTGTGAGACCATATGCTGGTGCGGATGGCCCTGGGTTCCTCCTAATGCAAGACAATGCTAGACCTCATGTGGCTGGAGTGTGTCAGCAGTTCCTGAAAGACGAAGGCATTGATTCTATGGACTGGCCCGCCCGTTCCCCAGACCTGAATCCAACTGAGCACATCTGGGACATCATGTCTCGCTCCATCCACCAACGCCACGTTGCACCACAGACTGTCCAGGAGTTGGCGGATGTTTTAGTCCAGGTCTGGGAGGAGATCCCTCAGGAGACCATCCGCCACCTCATCAGGAGCATGCCCAGGCATTGTAGGGAGGTCATACAGGCACGTGGAGGCCACACACATTACTGAGCCTCATTTTGACTTGTTTTAAGGACATTACATCAAAGTTGGATAAGCCTGTAGTTTTTCCACTTTAATTTTGAGTGTGACTCCAAATCCAGACCTCCATGGGTTAACAAATTTGATTTCCATTGATCATTTTTGTGTGATTTTGTTGTCAGCAAATTCAACTATGTAAAGAACAAAGTATTTAATAAGACTATTTCATTCATTCAGATCTAGGATGTGTTATTTTAGTGTTCCCTTTATTTTTTTGAGCAGTGTATATTTAGAATGTCCCCACTGTTTGTGATGACATTAGTATTGCAACAGGTGGCGCCATTTTAACTTTTTATGTGATTTTATTTGTTGCATTTTGTTCTGTATATCTCTACTATTCTTTTTAAAGAGGCTGCTTAATTTTCCACTGTTCCTTTTTTCTTTCGTACCTTGTAGTAAAAAAAGAACCTGTACAATCCCAAAATATACTGGTAGGTTAATTAGCTCCTAACAAAAATGAACCATAGCGCGCGTGCATACCTCCCAACTTTTTCCTTCTGTAAAGAGGGACACACGCGCGGCGAAGCCGTGCGCGCTCCCGAAAAGGGGGCGTGGCCTACGAAAAAGAAGCGTGGCTTCGCGGGAGGACCCGCGATCGCGAGCCACGCCCCCGTTTTCATCACTGAAGGGGCATGCCCAGCGCTCTGAGAGCTGCTGGCATGCCCCCTCTCCCTCTGTCTCCAATGAATAGACGCTGTGCGCATGCGCACAGCGTCTATTCACCGCTGCTCTGCTAAGCAGGGCAGCGAGAGACAGAGCCTCCCAACTGCCCCCCCACCCCCCACCGCGGGACACTGCGGCCCGCGGGTGGGACAGCGGGACAGTCCCCAAAAAACGGGACTGTCCCGCGAAAATCGGGACAGTTGGGAGGTATGCGCGTGTGTGTACATGCACTAGGGCAGCGGTTCCCAAACTTTCTTGAATCACAGCGCTCTAGAGTGTTCGTATTTTTTCCCCCGCCAGCCCCCTAAAAGATTATTATTGAGAAATGCAAAAATAATAATTAAGTAAATTGTGCTAAGCTATCATCCTTAGGGTGGGTACGTCCCAGAACGTTATTGGAATGATGTGCCGTATTGGAACGAAAAATCATCTAGTGTGTATGCATAATTGCGCGCTCCTGCCTGTTGTATGCAACATTCTCCGGTTGACCGTGCTGCATGGTCCAGCCAGAAGATATTGCATGCGACCCAGTTCTTCGTAATGAAGGACAGAACAGTGATTGTTCAGTTCTTCATTATATCGGGCTGATGTGCATAGGCAATCAGTCAGTCATGGTCTAGTCCGAAGGACTACTGGCCCGACTGCCCATTTCTCAGGTGTGTACCAACCCTTAGGATCAGTTACGTGGTGGCGTACTGGAATTCACTTGTGTTTGTCAACATATTTCGTAGCGCACGCAGGGGGGGGTTCTAAGTACCCAGAAACCCCCCCTGACGGACCTTTATTTTTTTTTCCAGAGACGGAGACACCATTGTCGCTTCCGCGTCAGGTGGCTTTCATGTCCATACCACCTGACGCGGAGCACTCATAAGTCATAACTATCTAAAGCTGCAGGTGGGCAGCTCCAGCACGCCACAATTACATCACCTCCCAGCTTATAGATAGAGAGAGGGAGGATCATTCCACCCGGCAGGATGGAATCTCAGTATGTACTGTATACTGTGTAATTATGCTGTGTGTGTGTAATGTGAGTGTTCATAAGTGTGCTGTGTGTATGTTTGCTGTTTTTTTGTGTAAATGTGCCATAAGTATGTATGCTACAGTGTATGTGTATACTGTATACAGTATACTATGTATGTCACATATAAATGCCATATATATTTTGAAATGTATGTATGTATGCATGCGTAGATGTGTGTATGTATGTATATGTGTATATATGCACATCTACGCATACATCATTTCTATATAGCATATATGTGATATATATATATATATAAATAAAAACCCTGCTGTGAAAATCCTGCATTTGCGCCTATATTTTATAATTAGCAGCTACCAGCACTGGATTTGCCTGTCATATGGACCATAAATAATTTTACTTCGTCCTGGACCTGGACCACTAACCAGTGGCACTTGCACCCAGTTTGGGAACCACCGCACTAGGGAATATACAGTAGGGGTCTAGTGCGGTGGGGTAGATGCTAGAATCAAGTGGACTAAGGGTAGATGCTAGAATCAAGTGGGCTAAGGGACCTTTTCCGTAAGGGGGAGGAGTTACGGCGCAAGGGGGAGGAGCTAGGCCAGCGGGATAGTTCCTCTACTATCCACGCCACCAACTATTACCTTTAGTAATTAGGTGGTGAGCGAAGCGGAGCGGAGCGAGCCACCGTGCCCGAAGCGTGGCGAGCGAAGCGAGCCCGCGAGGGTACTTTTCGGGTACCCTGTTCGCCCGTAGCTCCTCCCCCTGGTGACGTTGCTCCTCCCCTCAAAACGTCACAAGGTCCCTTCAGCCCCTCCGATATAGAACCAACCGTGGACTAAGGGACCTTTTCTGCCTATGACAGGAACACATAGGGGAGAAAGACACAAATCAGGAAGTGGCTCAGCTGATCATACATACACGCCCCTTCGCTATGCTAGCCTTGCACAGACCAGTGATGTCACCCTACCTCTCGTCAATAAAGTTATACAGTACGCTAACAAAATAATAAAAAAAAAAAGATTGCGGACGTCACTGACAGGTCGTATATGGTGTGCGGACGCAGCTGCGCCGGCCTGAGAGGCGGGACTGCGCCTGCGCGCTCTAGCGCTGGGTAAGGCGGGGCAGCGCCTGCGCGCTCTGGCGCCTGGGACGGGGACTGTGTGGTGCGCGCTCCCGATGCTCAGCGCCGCCGCCGCTGCTACGTTGTGCCGTCTCTGTCTGTGTGTGCGGGGGGAGATGGACCGCGGGCGCTCGCCCTATTAACGCCTCAGTGTACCGTGCCTAGTGCTCCCACTGCCCCGATCCCGATCTATAGTGACACCCCGGGGCCCTCCCTAACCCCTACCCCCACAGCCGTGCCCCGGTACCGCCGCTGGCGGCCGGGTGTCTGTACTCCCTCTCGCGTCCACACCCCACTCACACACGGCATTGATGGTAATGTATGCAAGGAAACAACCGAGACTCAGTGATGGGTAATGCAGCGCTCTTCCTCATCCTCCTCCTTCTCTCACCCCTCTCCTCCCTCCGCCATCTTCCCTGCTATACCCCCCCCCCCCTTCCCCCCCGGCCGCCGGCGGGGGCCCCCCTCTCACCCCCCCCCCCCCTCCTTCTTCACCTCTACCCACCCCTAACATCTCTGTCTTGTCTCTTACAGCTGTCACGACCGAAGGGATTCCCAACCCTACCAGGTACATCGGGCGCAGCCGCTACTAGAGCTCAGGCTTCGGCCTGTACCTTAGGCCTTAGTGCGGAGATCTCCGTCCGGGGGAGTCTCCTTGCTGTAACCCCCACGCACTGCCTCACGCCCCTTCTCTGTTATGGGTTTCTACATTATTTTACGCCTTCTTAGTCTGAGTTCTGATATAAAACAGTTGTTCAGTACAGACTTAAGCAGCTTCAAGTATTAGCATGCTGTTCCAAAGGAATGCTGGCACTTGTAGTTCCTCTGTTTCCTTAGCTGACTGTTTTGGGACTATCTCCTGCACAGGTGGCAGGTTATAGGTGGACACAATGCTCATGTTGAACGTTTGTCCTGGGGCGAAAGTGCTGTGGTGCCGGTCCCTCTAGTCCTGGGGCGAAAGTGCTGTGGTGCCGGTCCCTCTAGTCCTGGGGCGAAAGTGCTGTGGTGCCGGTCCCTCTAGTCCTGGGGCGAAAGTGCTGTGGTGCCGGTCCCTCTAGTCCTGGGGCGAAAGTGCTGTGGTGCCGGTCCCTCTAGTCCTGGGGCGTCAGTCCTGTGGTGACAGTCCCTCTAGTCCTGGGGCGTCAGTGCTGTGGTGACAGTCCCTCTTGTCCGGGGGCGTCAGTGCTGTGCGGGTCCCTCTAGTCCGGGGGCGTCAGTGCTGTGCGGGTCCCTCTAGTCCGGGGGCGTCAGTGCTGTGCCGGTCCCTCTATTCCGGGGGCGTCAGTGCTGTGCGGGTCCCTCTAGTCCGGGGGCGTCAGTGCTGTGCGGGTCCCTCTAGTCCGGGGGCGTCAGTGCTGTGCGGGTCCCTCTAGTCCGGGGGCGTCAGTGCTGTGCGGGTCCCTCTAGTCCGGGGGCGTCAGTGCTGTGCGGGTCCCTCTAGTCCGGGGGCGTCAGTGCTGTGCGGGTCCCTCTAGTCCGGGGGCGTCAGTGCTGTGCGGGTCCCTCTAGTCCGGGGGCGTCAGTGCTGTGCCGGTCCCTCTATTCCGGGGGCGTCAGTGCTGTGGCGGTCCCTCTAGTCCGGGGGCGTCAGTGCTGTGGCGGTTCATGTGAGTTAGCTAAATGTCCATTGAGATCGACTAGTGTTCACTCTTGCAGCAGGTTGCTAATCTGTGAGCAGAACACATTTTAATTTTGAAAGGCAAAATTTTAGATGTGGTGAATCACTACAGCTACTGTAGCGATACATCAAATCTTAAAATTTGTTCTTCAAAATTTAAATACGTTCCCCTCACTGAATCTGCAACCTGCTGCTATAGTGAACACTAATAAACCTATCTGATGGAAAAGTGCCGTTACACTGTTTTACATGTTCTCACTAATAGATCAGGATTACACGTCCTACCTGGAATTTACTTTCCACAACATAGAGCCAAATGATACAGATGTGTTCTCTTACATCTTTGCGCCATACGCTATAAGTTGCGTTACACAACGCGTGGGTGCTGTGTGGTTCTGTAGCGCAGAACGTCTTTGCTTTTTATTGTGAAAATGGTTCTTAGTGGCAAAGTTATGCTATAGAACGCACAAGCAGCTTCTGCTCATTAAAATGATTTGCAACTTGCCTATATTCTGTGTGGACGCTTAGCGCTAGCGAGTCACGGCATGGCGCAACTGTAACGGCTGTTTAGTGTGACTGCAGCAAAGATGTAAGAGGACACATCTGCATAGTCTGCGGTTTCCTGGTGCAAATTCATGTTATCTAGTCCACTAAATTTAATACTAATTTGGTTATGCCTTTAAACTAATTGCTGCTTTAGATTGAATGCCTATCTCAAAGGAATAGCGCTGTCTTCTGCAAACTATAGGCTATTTATTATGTGGCCCATGTAGTGAATAGTTTTGGCATTTCATTTCTTTTTGCAAAGTAAATGGGAAGAAACACTTCCCTTTTTATTTCCCACTGTGTACATGAAATCAGTTTAGGAAGTTGGGCACCACTGTGCTGTCAGCTGTCATTTCAGTTCCTACTTCCTGGTGTGGTGTGACATGCTGACAAAATCCAGATTAATGAAGGTAGACTTAAAAATATTAAATAGGTATTCAAGGGTTTCTGCAGGAATACATTAAAACGAGTATGTTTTAATTGTACTTTTAAGCTATATGGGGGAGACATACTTTTTTTATTGGTTGTACAGTATGTAAAAAGATAGAAATATAGTTAATGAAATGGACTGGAAAGAGGCAATTTAATTCCCTGCAATGGCCGCAAAGTGCCTACTGGAGAGATGCACAGGAAGATTACTAGTATTTGGCTACTGTTTGAGGTGATTGTATGCAACCAATCATTAATGTGGCACATTTCTGGGAATTGAATCGCTATCTAAATGTTCTGCATCAGGGTCCATATAGTACGAAGTGAGCTTGTTTTTGTTTTTTTCCACTTTCCAGATGGTAAAAATAAAGTTAGTAACTGTTTTAATCAAATTGATTAATTTTAATACAAATTGATAAGAATTAGTGAAAAGTGTCAAGGTATTGGGTGTTTTTATTTTATGACAATACTTTTATTTTGAAAGAGCTCATCATTTTTTCAGGCTCTTAAGTATTCATCAAAGGGTCACCCAAGCAGCGGTGATCACCGTCATGACAAGATGCGTGACTCTACAGATCCGTCTCCCCCAAATAAAATGCGAAGATCAGACAGCCCTGAAAAATATGCTGACAGTGTTGGCCATGGCAAGGCCAAAAGTATGCACATCCACAGGGTCCGTGAGAGGGACGGAGGTAGGTTCCACCTTCAATTTCACAAACCCTGAATGTTAGCGAGGGCGATACACTGTATAATGCAATGTTTTGATAACTTTCACCCAAGTAGTAATTAAGTATTTCCCATGTTTTTTTCTTTTTTTCCTTTTTCTTAAATCTATTTTCATATTCCTATATTTATCTTTGTGTTCATAAACTTTATGAGCCAAGTACAGTATGAAGGAAACAAAATGTAATTTCTTAAAGTTCAAATTTTTTTTTTTTTTACAAAGTATTATCTAAACACTACACACATTATACAATCTTTTTTTATTTTAAGCACTGTTCTGAAGCAATTGATCTCTGAGCAGTGCTACTTGGTGCAGACAAGTCTTATTAGTGTAGTTATTTTATAAAAATGGAATTAATGATTGCAGTACTGTGTTATGTTGCCGGTATTCGGGAGTCCTCCTGTGTTATATATAAGTACAGGTTGAGTATCCCTTATCCAAAATGCTTGGGACCAGGGGTATTTTGGATATCGGATTTTTCTGTATTTTGGAATAATTGCATACCATAATGAGATATCATGTCGATGGGACCCAAGTCTAAGCGCAGAATGCATTTGTCTCATATACACCTTATACACACAGCCTGAAGGTCATTTTAGCCATTATTTTCAATAACTTTGTGCATTAAACAAAGTGTGTGTACATTCACACAATTCATTTATGTTTCATATACACCTTATACACACAGCCTGAAAGTCATTTAATACAATATTTTTAATTCTTTTGTGTATTAAACAAAGTTTGTGTACATTGAGCCATCAAAAAACAAAGGTTTCACTAGCCCAGTCTCAATCAAAAAATTCCGTATTTGGATATGGGACACTCAACCTGTACTATATCACCAGCATGCTCATGACTTATGGTTCAGAACAAAGGTAATGAAACAAGTGGATATTAACAGACTGATAAAGCAGTAAGCGGGCCCTGCTCTTAAGGAGGTTACACACGGAGAGATCCGTGCTTAAATTCGACGCAAACTGACTAGATTGCTTAGAACTTAAGCACGGGTCTCTCCGTGTATGGCCCACAGCGACCGCGATGCGCGGCCTCGCGTGTTGCTGTTGCCAGTGCTAGATCGCTCAGCACACATCTCCCCTTTCTGTACGGCCCTTTAAACTTTCAATTGAATGGACAATAGGTGTTTCATACATGAAGTTATGTGCCGCTCACTCCATTTTGGTTCAGCCATATAGCAATGGCAAGAAGTGCTTAATGTGACCTATGTGACCCAGGCCGGGGTCAGCTAGTTACCTCAATATATAAGATGAATAAATGTATGTTTGAGTCAAGTGTAGTGTTTTGGTAATTAGTATAGACAAGTGAGGAGGTTACACCTGGATTTTAATAATCATTCTGAAAGAGGTGATATTTTAGAGGAAGGCATTAATTTTGCCGGCTGTCGTGATCCCGGCGCCAGAATCCCGACACCCGGTGAAATACCAGCGGTTGGAATCCACACTCAGGTGGTGTTCCAAGCCCCACCCGAGGAGGAATACGACAGTCGCCACCAGACCCGAAGCGTGGCGAGCGTACACGCTGCGTTTGCCGCCGGTGTTCCGGCTGTCGGGGTCCCGCCATAGGTCTCGTGACCGCCGGCATATTATACTGAATCCATTTCAGAGAATGCTTCACTGCTTGTAGATGAGTTAGAGGGCATTCCACAGACTGTGTACAGCCCAGAAAGTTTTGTTATGTGAATGAGCGGCACAAATTATGCGCAGAGGTTTCACCCTAACCTCCCACTTAGTGCCTAAACCTAACCGCACGCAGCCAAAGCCTAACCCTTCTGGCTATACTTAACTACGGGGTTCTAGCTGTCAGATTGCTGACCTGTTCGTGATTCCGGCATCAGTGTTCTGCTGAGTGTCGGGATTCCGCCGTCTGTATTCCAGCTGCCGGGATCCCGACAGCCGGTATCTTGAACGTATATCGGTTGGACGAGTTAAAGGATATTTGTTGGTGCAGTTTGGTTTATGGCCTTGTATGTTGATAGAAGTATTTTATATTGGGTTCTTTTAAGATACAGGCAATGAATGAAGCTGGTGACAATTGGTTATCCATGTTTTAGTCAATTGCATAGTGATTGCTTATATGGTCATACACTATCAGGGTCTGATGGTTGGGTATGTTGAGACAGTGATCATTGTGTTCAGCTGCGGCTGTACAATATGCAGTTATCATTCTGATCAGCTGATCGAGGGGCAAGTAATTTATGTATTTGACAAAAGAGCAATATATGGGGGCGAATCAATTATTTTGACCCACGCCTACCACCAAGTGGCGCAAAACGGAGCATTTCAATTGTTGCTCCATTTAGACACCATGCCGTCTCGTGCAATATCTTTAGATTTCAAGTTGAAAACGAAAGATATCGTACCTCATTAACGAACCGCGGGAGCGCGCATCGTTAAGCATATACAGTATACACACTTGCTGACGTATACGATATATCGTCTGGTTCGGACGATATATCTGCAGTGATCGCGCTGAGCCGATTGGGGTCCTACCTGTCCTTTTCTGAGTCCCATCTGAATGAAGGTTCTTATTAATGATTAATATATGAAAACACACAACTTGATTTGCTCACTACAAAAGTGTTGCAAGGGGG
The DNA here is from genome assembly GCF_028390025.1 of Pseudophryne corroboree. Classification (NCBI taxonomy): domain Eukaryota; kingdom Metazoa; phylum Chordata; class Amphibia; order Anura; family Myobatrachidae; genus Pseudophryne; species Pseudophryne corroboree. The sequence goes on from NC_086448.1 coordinate 203,744,530, forward strand.
AGGAGAGGGTGACAATGCTGCTGAGCTGTAACTAGACGTTTTGGTGCCCTTTGGCAGAAAGTAAATTGTTGTTCCCAATCACATATGCCAAAGATTGGACAGTGCGCTCCTTAGAAGCGCATAAAAAATGTAGTGGTCTGGCTTTGTGGAAAAGGGGCGTGGTCACATAATAGTACCAATTCACATTACACCACAGAGTAGCGCTGCCTATACACGCTGCACCAGGTAGAACCACCTATACACGCTGCGCCAGGTAGAACCACCTATACACGCTGCGCCAGGTAGAACCACCTATACACGCTGCGCCAGGTAGAACCACCTATACACGCTGCGCCGGGCAGAGCAGTATATAATGGGCACTGTGGGTGTGCATGCGATGGTCACTGTGTGGGGGGTGTATGTTGGCCACTGTGGGAGTATTTGGTGTGTGTGTATAATGGACACTGGAGGTATGGGCAGAATGTATGATGGGCACTGCCCCATTCCCCATATTTGCTTCATTAACTGCCGCTAACACTCTCCTCCCTCCCACACACATACGCTCCCTCTGTTAGTTGGTTACAAGTATAACTTACTTAATCCCCCAGGAGTGCAGCTGTATGCAGCCAGAGACAGTCTTCTAATCAATGATCGCGCTGTGCTGGATAGTGTGCAGCCACTGTCGTACAACACAGCCCGGTGCTGTGTTGTAGTTTTGGAGCAGCACGGCGAGCACGCTGGCGGGCAGGGAGGAGGGACGTCTCAGCTGCACTTGAATGGGGAGATATTGCCGGCAGTGCGGTTGGACGGGGAGAAGCTGCAGGCAGCGCAATTAGACGGAGAGAAGCTGCCGGCGGCGATTTGATGGCGAGAGAGGCACTGAAGAGTGATGTTGGCAGAGACGCACTGGTCAGTTGGAGACCACGGGACCCGCTCAGTTAAAAAAGAGTCCCTCTCTGCTTGTAGCGCGTAAAAACGCGCTATAGCGTGTATTTTGCTAACACTGATCTGGTGCACTTGAAGTGTGGTAATCTGCTAAAATAAGACTTCATATCTACATCTGTCAAAGTTGCTGTGAGATGACCATAAGGATGCTGAATTTGACAGCAGATAAGAACCACTTGGTCCATCAAGCCTGCCCCTTTATTAACCTCTTGGTAACCTCAACTCTGTATGATCTTTAGTTCTTTGTAAGGCTATCCTTATGCCTATACCATGCATGTTTAAATTGCTCTACTGTCTTGGCCTCCACCACCTCTGATGGGAGGTTATACCACTTATCCACTACACTTTCTGTAAAGTCCTTTTTCAAAAGTTTGCGTTCAACATCTCAAGTTTCAACGAATGTCCTTGTGTTCTAATACTTCTCTTCCTTTGAAAAATGTTTATCTCCTTTACCTTGTTAAAACCCTTGATATATTTGAGAGTTTTTATCATGTCCCTCCTTCACTTTTCTACTCCAGACTATAAATATTAAGATTTTTTTTGTTTTTCTTGGTATGTTTTGTGATGTTGGCCATGCACCATTTTTTCTTTGTACAGTCTCTAATGTATTAATATCCTTATGTAGATACGGCTTCCAGAACTGAACACAGTATTCTAGATGAGGCCCTACCAATGACCTATATAGTGGCATTATTCTTATTTCCTGCTACTGATTACTTTTCCTATGCAACCAAGCATCTGACTTGCCTTTCTGATTGTTTTCTTTCATTGCCTACCTGCCCTTAAATAATCTGAAATCCCTTTCTTTTGTAATTTCCATTACTTTGCCCTTGATATATATTTAGTCATTGGGTTTTTGAGACCAAGTGCATGATTTAGCATTTTGTGGCATTAAGCTGTAGTTGCCACATTCATAGGGTGAGATTCAAATCTTTTCCCCCTATTGCGCCCGCCGGCAGTATTCTAATTTCTCTAACGTCCTAGTGGATGCTGGGGACTCCGAAAGGACCATGGGGAATAGCGGCTCCGCAGGAGACTGGGCACAAAAGTAAAAGCTTTAGGACTAGCTGGTGTGCACTGGCTCCTCCCCCTATGACCCTCCTCCAAGCCCCAGTTAAGATTTTGTGCCCGAACGAGAAGGGTGCAATCTAGGTGGCTCTCCTGAGCTGCTTAGAGTAAAAGTTTAAATAGGTTTTTTTATTTTCAGTGAGACCTGCTGGCAACAGGCTCACTGCACCGAGGGACTAAGGGGAGAAGAAGCGAACTCACCTGCGTGCAGAGTGGATTGGGCTTCTTAGGCTACTGGACATTAGCTCCAGAGGGACGATCACAGGCCCAGCCATGGATGGGTCCCGGAGCCGCGACGCCGTCCCCCTTACAGAGCCAGAAGACTGAAGAGGTCCGGAAAATCGGCGGCAGAAGACGTCCTGTCTTCACTAAGGTAGCGCACAGCACCGCAGCTGTGCGCCATTGCTCTCAGCACACTTCACACTCCGGTCACTGAGGGTGCAGGGCGCTGGGGGGGGGCGCCCTGAGACGCAATAAAAACACCTTTTTTGGCAAAAAAATACATCACATATAGCTCCTGGGCTATATGGATGTATTTAACCCCTGCCTAATTTTACATAAAAAAGCGGGAGAAAGGCTCCGCCCCTTTTTCGGCGGCCTATCTCCTCCGCACACTGGCGCCATTTTTTCCTCACAGCTCCGTTGGAGGAAGGCTCCCTGACTCTCCCCTGCAGTCCTGCACTACAGAAACAGGGTAAAACAAGAGAGGGGGGGCACTAAATTGGCATATAATATATACAGCAGCTATATTAGGGAAAAACACTTATATAAGGTTATCTATATATATATATATATATATATATATATATATATATATATATATATATATATATATATATAGCGCTCTGGTGTGTGCTGGCAAACTCTCCCTCTGTCTCCCCAAAGGGCTAGTGGGGTCCTGTCCTTTATCAGAGCATTCCCTGTGTGTGTGCTGTGTGTCGGTACGTTGTGTCGACATGTATGAGGAGGAAAATGGTGTGGAGGCGGAGCAATTGCCTGTGTTAGTGATGTCACCCCCTAGGGAGTCGACACCTGACTGGATGGTCTTATGGAAAGAATTACGTGATAGTGTCAGCACTTTACAAAAGACTGTTGACGACATGAGACAGCCGGCAAATCAGTTAATACCTGTACAGGCGTCTCAAGCACCGTCAGGGGCTCGATAGCGCCCGTTACCTCAGGTCGATACAGACACGGACACTGACTCCAGTGTCGACGGTGAGGAAACAAACGTATTTTCCAGTAGGGCCACACGTTACATGATCACGGCAATGAAGGAGGTTTTGAACATTTCTGATACTACAAGTACCACAAAAAAGGGTATTATGTGGGGTGTGAAAAAACTACCCGTAGTTTTTCCCGAATCAGATGAATTAAATGAGGTGTGTGATGAAGCGTGGGTTTCCCCCGATAAAAAACTGCTAATTTCTAAAAAGTTATTGGCATTATACCCTTTCCCGCCAGAGGTTAGGGCGCGTTGGGAAACACCCCCTAGCGTAGATAAGGCGCTCACACGCTTATCAAAACAAGTGGCGTTACCGTCCCCTGATACGGCCGCCCTCAAGGAACCAGCTGATAGGAAGCTGGAAAATATCCTTAAAAGTATATACACACATACTGGTATTATACTGCGACCAGCAATCGCCTCAGCCTGGATGTGCAGTGCTGGGGTGGCTTGGTCGGATTCCCTGACTGAAAATATTGATACCCTGGACAGGGACAATATATTATTGACTATAGAGCATTTAAAGGATGCATTTCTATATATGCGAGATGCACAGAGGGATATTTGTACTCTGGCATCAAGAGTAAGTGCGATGTCCATTTCTGCCAGAAGAGGATTATGGACGCGACAGTGGTCAGGGGATGCGGATTCCAAACGGCATATGGAAGTATTGCCGTATAAAGGGGAGGAGTTATTTGGGGTCGGTCTATCGGACCTGGTGGCCACAGCAACGGCTGGAAAATCCACCTTTTTACCCCAAGTCACCTCGCAGCAGAAAAAGATACCGTCTTTTCAGGCTCAGTCCTTTCGTCCCCATAAGGGCAAGCGGGCAAAAGGCCACTCATATCTGCCCAGGGGCAGAGGAAGGGGAAAAAGACTGCAGCGGACAGCCTCTTCCCACGAACAGAAGCCCTCCCCCGCTTCTGCCAAGTCCTCAGCATGACGCTGGGGCCTTACAAGCGGACTCAGGCACGGTGGGGGCCCGTCTCAAGAATTTCAGCGCGCAGTGGGCTCACTCGCAAGTGGACCCCTGGATCCTGCAGGTAGTATCTCAGGGGTACAAATTGGAATTCGAGACGTCTCCCCCTCGCCGGTTCCTGAAGTCTGCTTTACCAACGTCTCCCTCCGACAGGGAGGCGGTATTGGAAGCCATTCACAAGCTGTATTCCCAGCTGGTGATAATCAAGGTACCCCTCCTACAACAGGGAAAGGGGTATTATTCCACGCTGTTTGTGGTACCGAAGCCGGACGGCTCAATGAGACCCATTTTAAATCTGAAATCCTTGAACACTTACATAAAAAGGTTCAAGTTCAAGATGGAGTCACTCAGAGCAGTGATAGCGAACCTGGAAGAAGGGGACTATATGGTGTCTCTGGACATCAAGGATGCTTACCTCCATGTCCCAATTTGCCCTTCTCACCAAGGGTACCTCAGGTTTGTGGTTCAGAACTGTCATTATCAGTTTCAGACGCTGACGTTTGGATTGTCCACGGCACCCCGGGTCTTTACCAAGGTAATGGCCGAAATGATGATTCTTCTTCGAAGAAAAGGCGTCTTAATTATCCCTTACTTGGACGATCTCCTGATAAGGGCAAGGTCCAGAGAACAGTTAGAGGTCGGAGTAGCACTATCTCAAGTAGTACTACGACAGCACGGATGGATTCTAAATATTCCAAAATCGCAGCTGATTCCGACGACACGTCTGCTGTTCCTAGGGATGATTCTGGACACAGTACAGAAAAAGGTGTTTCTCCCTGAGGAGAAGGCCAAGGAGTTATCCGACCTAGTCAGGAACCTCCTAAGACCAGGCCAAGTGTCAGTACATCAATGCACAAGGGTCCTGGGAAAGAGGGTGGCTTCTTACGAAGCGATTCCATTCGGCAGATTCCACGCAAGAACTTTTCAGTGGGATCTGCTGGACAAATGGTCCGGATCGCATCTTCAAATGCATCAGCGGATAACCCTGTCTCCAAGGACAAGGGTGTCTCTCCTGTGGTGGTTACAGAGTGCTCATCTCCTAGAGGGCCGCAGATTCGGCATTCAGGATTGGGTCCTGGTGACCACGGATGCCAGCCTGAGAGGCTGGGGAGCAGTCACACAGGGAAAAAATTTCCAGGGCTTGTGGTCAAGCATGGAAACGTCACTTCACATAAATATCCTGGAACTAAGGGCCATTTACAATGCCCTAAGTCAGGCAAGACCTCTGCTTCAGGGTCAGCCGGTGTTGATCCAGTCGGACAACATCACGGCAGTCGCCCACGTAAACAGACAGGGCGGCACAAGAAGCAGGAGGGCAATGATGGAAGTGGCAAGGATTCTTCGCTGGGCGAAAAATCATGTGATAGCACTGTCAGCAGTGTTCATTCCGGGAGTGGACAACTGGGAAGCAGACTTCCTCAGCAGACACGATCTTCACCCGGGGGAGTGGGGACTTCACCCAGAAGTCTTCCACATGATTGTGAACCGTTGGGAAAAACCAAAGGTGGACATGATGGCGTCCCGCCTCAACAAAAAACTGGACAGATATTGCGCCAGGTCAAGGGACCCTCAGGCAATAGCTGTGGACGCTCTGGTAACACCGTGGGTGTACCAGTCAGTGTATGTGTTCCCTCCTCTTCCTCTCATACCAAAAGTACTGAGAATCATAAGAAGGAGAGGAGTAAAGACTATACTCGTGGCTCCGGATTGGCCAAGAAGGACTTGGTACCCGGAAATTCAAGAGATGCTCACGGAAGACCCGTGGCCTCTACCTCTAAGAAAGGACCTGCTCCGGCAGGGACCATGTCTGTTCCAAGACTTACCGCGGCTGCGTTTGACGGCATGGCGGTTGAACGCCGGATCCTGAAGGAAAAAGGCATTCCGGATGAAGTCATCCCTACCCTGATCAAAGCCAGGAAGGATGTAACCGTACAACATTATCACCGTATTTGGCGTAAATATGTTGCGTGGTGCGAGGCCAGGAAGGCCCCTACAGAGGAATTTCAACTGGGTCGTTTCCTGCATTTCCTGCAAACAGGACTGTCTATGGGCCTCAAATTAGGGTCCATTAAGGTTCAAATTTCGGCCCTGTCAATATTCTTCCAAAAAGAACTGGCTTCTGTTCCTGAAGTTCAGACGTTTGTCAAGGGAGTACTGCATATACAGCCTCCTTTTGTGCCTCCAGTGGCACCTTGGGATCTCAATGTAGTTTTGGGATTCCTAAAATCACATTGGTTTGAACCACTCACCACTGTGGACTTAAAATATCTCACATGGAAAGTGGTAATGCTGTTAGCCCTGGCTTCAGCCAGGCGTGTCTCAGAATTGGCGGCTTTATCCTATAAAAGCCCTTACCTAATTTTTCATACGGACAGGGCAGAATTGAGGACTCGTCCTCAATTTCTCCCTAAGGTGGTTTCAGCTTTTCACTTAAACCAGCCTATTGTGGTGCCTGCGGCTACTAGGGACTTGGAGGATTCCAAGTTGCTGGACGTAGTCAGGGCCCTGAAAATATGTTTCCAGGACGGCTGGAGTCAGAAAATCTGATTCGCTGTTTATCCTGTATGCACCCAACAAGCTGGGTGCTCCTGCTTCTAAGCAGACGATTGCTCGTTGGATTTGTAGTACAATTCAGCTTGCACATTCTGTGGCAGGCCTGCCACAGCCAAAATCTGTAAAAGCACATTCCACACGGAAAGTGGGCTCATCTTGGGCGGCTGCCCGAGGGGTCTCGGCTTTACAACTTTGCCGAGCAGCTACTTGGTCAGGGGCAAACACGTTTGCTAAATTCTACAAATTTGATACCCTGGCTGAGGAGGACCTGGAGTTCTCTCATTCGGTGCTGCAGAGTCATCCGCACTCTCCCGCCCGTTTGGGAGCTTTGGTATAATCCCCATGGTCCTTTCGGAGTCCCCAGCATCCACTAGGACGTTAGAGAAAATAAGAATTTACTTACCGATAATTCTATTTCTCATAGTCCGTAGTGGATGCTGGGCGCCCATCCCAAGTGCGGATTGTCTGCAATACTTGTACATAGTTACAAAAATCGGGTTATTATTGTTGTGAGCCATCTTTTCAGAGGCTCCTCTGTTATCATGCTGTTAACTGGGTTCAGATCACAGGTTGTACGGTGTGATTGGTGTGGCTGGTATGAGTCTTACCCGGGATTCAAAATCCTTCCTTATTGTGTACGCTCGTCCGGGCACAGTATCCTAACTGAGGCTTGGAGGAGGGTCATAGGGGGAGGAGCCAGTGCACACCAGCTAGTCCTAAAGCTTTTACTTTTGTGCCCAGTCTCCTGCGGAGCCGCTATTCCCCATGGTCCTTTCGGAGTCCCCAGCATCCACTACGGACTATGAGAAATAGAATTATCGGTAAGTAAATTCTTATTATTACTGCAGATAGGCGCAACAAGTTCATTTTCGGCATGCTACCCCTGGGGGTAGCGAGCTGAAATGCGCATAAACAGGTATTTTCATGCTCCCGGCCATTACTTTAGTCTGGTTTAAGTGCTTTGCGCGCCTAAACCAGAGTGTAATGGGCACGATAGGGGTGATAAGTGGGGGCATTTAAATATATCGCCTCTCGATCTCCCGTCACTTTAACAGGAGATCGGGGGTGCGATAACATTTGAATTCCACCCCCCCTAGATCTACAGTCGTGTATTTTACCCCTCCTGGTGTGTCTACTCCAGGGCTCGACAAATCCCAGGGTCCAGGTTGCCATGGCCCTTAGATATTACTGCCTGGCTACCAGATTATGCAGGGAGGGAGGAAGCCGATCCTCTTCTGTCCCAGCCTGCGCCGTCTGCTGTCTCCAAACTCCAGCTGCATGGAGCTCTCCGCTAAGAGGGTCGGCGCATAGACAGGGATTGCGGCTACGGAGTCAATAGTGATGTGGCCACAGGGGGAGGGGTGGTTAGCCTGTAGGTAAACCCTTAGTTTTGTGGTTGTCGGTGGGGGATGTGTGGTTGGGGTTTAGCTGCTCATTAATGTGGCCATGGGGGAGTTTTTTTTGACAGTGTGGTGGCTGTGTAGGGCTGCTTTTCCTGGGGGTGACCCCTTTGTTGTGTGGTCATGGGGTTTGGTTTGCCTGTTGGGTGAGGGGAAGCTGCTCAGTGATGGAGTGGAGGTTGGGGGGTAGTTTGGCTCCTACACTCATCCTGGCTCCTAGATTTTAGTAAAAACGACCCTGTTGTATACCTTTTTTTTTTTGTCATCTGCAAAAAAAGTATACTTCCCATCAGTACCATTTGCGATGTCACCAACAAAGATATTTTAAAAAGCCCTACTTTACTTTAGTCACCCAGCCAAAAAAGTCAGTAAGATTTGTTTGGCATGATCTCCCCACAGAAAATCAATACTGTTTGGGAGCCTATAAGTCGCTGGATTTGAGACCTTTCACAACTTTCTTTTATTAGTGTCTCTACTACTGATGTAAGGCTCACTGGTTGGTAGTTACTTGACTATCTTGCTTTCTCTTGTGCATTGGGACTATATTTGCTTTTTTCCAGTGTCCCGGAATCCTGTAGCTAACCACTGGGTGAATAATTCTGTTAATGGTGTAACCACCATCCCAGTAAGCTCTGCTTGTTTCTTTCGATGTATCCTATCTGGCCCTATAGAATTTTTATCACACACGCACACACGCACACACGCACACACGCACACACGCACACACGCACACACGCACACACGCACACACGCACACACGCACACACGCACACACGCACACACGCACACACGCACACACGCACACACGCACACACGCACACACGCACACACGCACACACGCACACACGCACACACGCACACACGCACACACGCACACACGCACACACGCACACACGCACACACGCACACACGCACACACGCACACACGCACACACGCACACACACACACACACACACTTTAAGACTTGAGAGTTCTGTCAGGCCTTCTCTACATATGTACTTGTATCTACCTTTATTTTCTGAATGCCTTTGCAACGTAACGGTGTCCGCTTCCCCTCTCCTTCTGTATCTGTAGTGAATAGTAATTTAGAGGATGTATTTCCTTGTCTCCCTCGACCAGTTTCTTACTCTGTCTGAAGTGTTATTCCTCAGTTTACATTTATCCTTTTCTTAATAAAGAAAATGTTCTGCCCCCTTTACCTACTAACTGGCCCATTTTCTCTTTAGCTTGTGCCTTTGCACATCTGATCACCTTCTTAGGCTATGTACACATCAGTGCGATGTCCGCACAATGCGACATAGCCTGCGATGGGGCATACACACTTGCCGATATTGGCTGCTATGGGGGGTAGGGGGTGGAGAGGGATGGCCCTTGTAAGTAATATCGTATGTCTTGACCTGCATGCAGGTCCGACGTGGTGCTGGATACAACCCACAGGAGCGGGCATCGTATCCTGTATCATGCATACACGCTATACAGTATCGCAATGAACCGGCTGATATCCCGGATCATATGTGATATTGCATAGTGTATAAGCACCCTAAGCCTCCTTTCATCTGTGACGATACACCTTTTTGTCTTCATTATTTTGAGTCTGCTTATATTTAGCAAAGGCCATCTGTTTGCTTTCACACTAGTTGCATTGGCTTCCTTTTCTATGCGCTTTTCCTAACCCATTTGATACACAAGGTATTTTGCATTGCACTTTTCAATTTTTCCCACTTCTCCCACACTCCTTCCAAGTACCTCCACGGAATTAATTACTTGTACATCTCCCCATCTCTGTAATGTCCGCTTTGTTTTTGTGTGGCTTGAGACAGCACTTGTCTTAATACTTAACCATACTGCTTGATAGTCACTGGATCCTAGGTTCTCCCCTACATTTAAGTCTTAAGTTCTGTCACCATTTGAGTATTATGTCTAATATTGCGTCTTTGCTGGTGGGTTCCCACACCAGTTGCTGGAGGGATGCTCCCTGCAATAAATTTAGAAAGTACTCCCTTCTAGTGGAACTCGTAAAAAACCCCTCCTAGTTTTTATCCGGTAGATTAAAGTCTCCCATGATAAGTACCTCTCCTTTTAATACCGTTTTAGTGATGTCTTGCAATACTTTACGGTTGGTTCTATATCGGAGGGGCTGAAGGGACCTTGTGACGTTTTGAGGGGAGGAGCTACATCAGCAGGGGGAGGAGCTACGGGCGAACAGGGTACCCGAAAAGTACCCTCGCGGGCTCGCTTCGCTCGCCACGCTTCGGGCACGGTGGCTCGCTCCGCTCCGCTTCGCTCACCACCTAATTACTAAAGGTAATAGTTGGTGGCGTGGATAGTAGAGGAACTATCCCGCTGGCCTAGCTCCTCCCCCTTGCGTCGTAACTCCTCCCCCTTACGGAAAAGGTCCCTTAGCCCACTTGATTCTAGCATCTACCAATACTTTACTGTCCAGTCTCCCTCTGATCTGGTGGTTTATAGATCACTGAATAATCTCCGCCCCACATTTCTATGGTCATCCAATTGCCCTTAATTGTGTTTTTTTTTTTTTTTTTTTCTTCTTCTTCGACACTTTGTATTAAAGTAGTACAGGTATTTTTTTTTTCTTCCCCCCACATACATTGATAACCCCTTCTCCAATTTTTTTCTTTTCCGTCCTTTCTAAATAAATATCATGGTATAGCAATTTCAGAGTCATGATTTACATTGCATCACAGTAATCTCCACAGTATCCAAAGCATACCTTGTCGCAATCAGTTAGTTTTAGGATTTTATTTGTTAAACGCCTAGCATAGTTTTAAGAGGCAATGCAGTTCTTTTGGGAGCTGCTATTAATGGGCGTCTGATGGAACAATTCCGTTGTTCCAGGTGCCCATTATTTATTGCGTTTATCGGGGCAAATAGACTGCGTTTAGCCGTGTATATTGCCTAATCCCGTCTAAAGTTCTGGTTGAATTGCTCTGTTTAGTGGTAGCCGCTGGATAATGCCTGACTGTCGCTGGGCATCCGTTTCATGCATATCTGAGAGTTACCGAAGGCCATACAATGCAAGTTTTCCCAAACTTGCTATGCTGGCATATGCAATGTGCTATTCCGTAGCAGAATTTAATACCCAATGCCGCAACCCCATCACCCCCTTAGAGACCACGTCTGACAGTACTTAATATTGCAAATGCTTACTGTGTATCAGAAAATGTCAGGTCAAGTATGTGTTCAGTCAGTAATTATGATTGAAATTGTGGGGAACACTGCTATCTTCATGAACTAGAACAAATCTTGGGACAACAATTTTGTTTGTTGCCTAACATCTCTGTATAGAAAATATTAATTATGAGTTGGTGTACTACTATATTTGCAGTAACTAGTTTTTGTAATTGTCAAGTTATTTATTTATTTATATATATATATATATATATATATATATATATATATATATATATATATATATATATTAATTTTTTTTTTTTTTTTTTTTAAATATATCCATTTTTAGAGCTACCTGTCTACTTCCTGATGCTTTAATGCAGTTAGTTAAACAAATTAAACAAGTAGGGTTTTGAAAAAATGGTACCACAACAGAATGCATGTAAAATGCCAAAGTGTGTTAATAATGCTAGATGGTTTATAGTGCTAGATCCGTGTATTTGATTTTTAAGGCCGTTAGATTCAAATGCCCATGGTTATGAGCTTACTTCGTCGTGTGCACAGTGACTTACCTTATGTTCGTATACCAGTAAATAATTTTTGTTTCATGAGCGCTTTGCTAAATGTTTATATGCTTTTTTAGATTCCTTTGTGGTTTTATACATATGAACATTATTTAGACGTTTTGCTTAGGTCTATTTCATTTCTTAGTTAACATTGCTATTTCTTTATCATCCACTAGGGGTCACTGGAGTACTCTTGGGATATGGACGGGCGTAGCCGAACAAAGGCACTGAATATTTAAATTTAGGACTCTCCCCCCCTCCATATCCCCAAGTACCTCAGTGTACTTTGCCAGTGTTTTTTCGGTGCTCACAGATGAACATCGGCTTGTGGCAATGGCCACTTTTCAGAAGATTCACTGCAGGCAGTGTTCATATTAATGAAGGCTAACTAAATACATTATAAAAACCCCTAGATTCTATGTATGAAACCATGTCGATCACGGTTAAATAAGCTGCACAGTATATCTGTAAAGCTTCTGCTAACGCCGGTTATTTTCATTGTCGTTGGTTAAGCGCTAAAAGGCCAGAGCTTGTTTGCTCCTAAATATACTTGTAACGGCATTTTATCCCTTTTAGGATATTCTGACATTAGCGCATACAGTATACTTGTAACGGCGTTTTATTCCTGTATAAGAAACAGTCACGCCTTGTAACGACAAGACGTTACAGTCAACAAGCCAGTGGTTTGATGACCTCTTTTACTATTGTGGAAGTGCGTCTTTTCATGTTACCTTTGCGAGGTTTCATGACTTCAACTCATATATGTCTCAGCTATTTACAGCTTGGAGTACAAAACTGCTTCTGTCGAACGGTTTGGCAGGTTGTCATTTAGTCTTTGCTGGTTTATAAACCAGGCAATAGTACGCCAACAGAGTCAAAGTTACTTATTTCCCTCTGTTTGAGCAAAATCAAACAGCTCCGTTGCAATATCAATCAGCAAGTCATTTACTACAGTTAGAAAATGGCTTTTCTGCAGTGAGTTTTTTGCTTTTTCGAGCCACAAAATTGTATAATTGCATTTGATCTTCACAATGCGTATTTACCCAGTCCGGTTTCTTCATCACAGGTTATAGCGTTTGCAAATCGCCACAACCATTACCCATTTCCATTCTAACGTTGCTTATCGCTTCCGGTATTTACCAAAGTGATGTTGCAATGATAGCTCATCTCACATAAGAACTATGTATCAACAAAGTCCTCTATCTTGCGCTACTAAGATATACTGCGGTAGCAGATTAAGTTCGAAAACAATCACATCTAAGTCTGTCTAAACGATATCAATTCCGAAGTAAGATTATAAATACGGTAAATCAAATACTTTTACCTACTACACCAGCAACAACAAAAGTACACGCACACTAGCGGTATATTGCTGTATTCACTTATTAAGAATAAAGATGTGTTTTCAGTTAGTTCGCCACCCTTCACTCGCGTTTCCCACAAAGGGACAAGGGTGCGTATACTCTGGAATGCAAGGATGCGTATAATCTGGACAACAGTCACAGAGAGTCAGGATTTGTATTTAAATTCAACGCAAAGGTTCTAAAACACGACACATTGCTGTCGATAAATGTACTAGAACTCTGTGCATTTTACAATGCAATAGATAAATGTCCTAGAACTCTGTGCATTTTACAATGCATTAAATGATTCGCTTTCAGTCGAACCAGAGATAGACTCTGGTTTCTCTTCAGAACGAATAAATCTTTCGCTTTTTACTAAAGATTTCTGTGGAGAGAAACAACCGTGAGTTTCATGTAATTTTGTTTTTCAGGCCTGGCTCACGCTGCCCTTAAGCAGTCAAACAAAGCAACGGCAGTTGCATACTCAACAACCAGTGAGAACCAAGAAGCCGCATGACAATGCGGCAGGTAACTCAAATCTTCAATGGCTCAGAACGCCATTATGTGAAAATGTCAAGACATCAATCCGTGAGTGGACATCTGTTAGACACACGATCTCACCCGTCAGGGTTTGGATCTTGAAAACTGGACATTAAATCCACAGGTGTTTCGTATGTGAGTCCACACAAGGAGGTTACCCTCAAGTATATCAGTATGTGTACATCACATTCATGGGGTCATTCAGCATCGTGTGTCTAGCTACACCATTTTCCGCTTCTCTCTTCGTTGCCAAAACGGATCAGAAGACAGTTCGTCACAGTCATACTGGTGGGATCTCATGGGTTTCAGAGAAGTTGCTTCTCGAATTTTCAAGGAATACTTGCACACGATCTGGGCCCGCTCATAATACGTCCAACCTGTTACATCAGGAAACGTTCTTTTACCCATAGTTACCTATGTACCTATTATCTATGTACCGCAGCTGCGGTTGACAGGGTGAGGGTTCAGACCGCCCTCTTAAAAAAAATAGAGCGTTACTGTATCGGTTATACCAACCATGTTACGAAATAGTAAGCCGCTTAAGGCAGCTCATTATTAAAAAGATTTCGTGTGCTTACATAGGTTGTAAACCTCGGAAGTTTCCAACATCATCCTTCAAGTAACCGTATTCTGTTAAACGGAATGGGATGGAAAACTGCGGTCATCTGCACTAAGAGTGCAGGTATCTGTGTGGTAAACTTATTTTCAAAGCGTTTGCTCTATTTGCGTCTGTAAACATCTTTCTACAAGGTGTCACCAAAGTTCAGACTCTATTTATCCCACCTACAGCGCTAGGCGATTTGAGGTTGGGTTCAGATTTATGACAGTTTTCATATTTTGGAACCTTTTCAACAAAAGGGAATTAAGTTTTCATATTTTGGAACCCTTTCAAAAAATGGGGATTAAGTTTCTCACTTTGGAAAACATTTTTCTTCTAGCCTTGGCTTCGGCAATAGTGCTTCGACAAGGGGTTTGTTTTCAGATTTGGTTGCCTTGTATTACAAGCCACCGTATTTGAGTTTTCTCATGACAAAGCAGATCTTCGGACGAAATCCGCTTTCGTATTCTTCACATCAATATACCAATAGTGGTTCCTGTGTGGACACCACATTCTAAAATTCTGAATGTGGTACACGCGTTACGCGTTTATATATGTACCGAACGACTACAGTACGTGATATGAATACGTTGTTTGTTCTATATGATACTGCAAACTGGAGTTAGCCAGTTTCTCAGCAGACATTATCCAGTTGGATAATAATGACTACAAGTCAGGCTTACTTTAAGGCTAAGTTACAATCGCCTACGTCAGTAATAGTTCATCCCACAGGTTCTGTGGGAATGTCAGACCCAGCGGGTCGTGGAGCGTCTACGACGCGGCTACATAGCCTTCAGTGCACCACGTTTGTGCACTTTTACACGTTATGAATGGTGGCGCCGTCAGCATATAGCTTTGGCTGCCTACTGTTACAAGTATCAAACAGCTCTCCCGCCCACGAGGGAAGCTTTGGTACGTCCCAAGAGTACTCCAGTGACCCCTAGTGGATGATAAAGAAAATAGGATTTTGGTACTTACCAGGTAAATCCTTTTCTTTGAATCCATAGGGGGCACTGGACGCCCACCCAGAGCAGTTTTACCTGGGTTGTTTTAAGCTCAAGGGAGCTTACTGAACAAATTTTACTTGTGTGGTATTAAGCTCAAAGAAGCTTATGGTAACACATTTTCACCGATTGGCTCAAATTATAAAGTTCTATCGGTTAAGGTGTCAACTGTTTAGTTGACAATAAGGTGGTGTTAAGCTCAAAGGAGCTTATGGTAACACATTTTCACCGATTGGCTCAAATTATAAAGTTCTATCGGTTAAGGTGTCAACTGTTTAGTTGACAATAAGGTTACAGGTCAACTTTGTGGTTGTCTGTTATAGGGATTCTCCATTGTCAATCTCTCTATATCCTGTTCGCTCAGTAAAAAACACTGGCAAAGTACACTGAGGTACTTGGGGATATGGAGGGGGGGAGAGTCCTAAATTTAAATATTCAGTGCCTTTGTTCGGCTACGCCCGTCCATATCCCAAGAGTACTCCAGTGCCCCCTATGGATTCAAAGAAAAGGATTTACCTGGTAAGTACCAAAATCCTATTTTCGAGACCTTTCCCATTTAGCAACAAACCGTTATTGTATGAGGGCCAGGTTCTCCCAACTGCCTAACTTTTATATAAATAATGACTGCTGAGGCTGCAATGACTCTGGCCTGTTACTTAAGTCTGGAAGATGTTGACTGTTTAAGGGGCTAATTCAGCTGTTTTAATAGCCGCAGTAATTAATGTACAGCAGACGTAGTAAAATCCATCTAAAGTTCTGGCTGTGATGTGAAAAGTGCCATTTGGGCGCCCTAATGGGACACCTGCATATTTCTGCTCACCGCTCCAGGAGCCTCTGAGCAGAAATGTCACTGTCTGTGGCATGTGTGGCTGACTTTAGCAAACAATTTAATTGCTCCCTAACATCCTTTCTGCCGGTAATACTGGAAAGGCTGTTGATGCTATATGTGTGCAGAGAGAGCACATAGATTTATGAAGCCTTCTACAGAGTGGAGAAGTTCCATAGCAATCGCATCAGCTTCCACCTTTCATTTTATAGACTGTAATTCACAAATGTTATCTACAAGCTGACTGGTTGCTACTGGCACCTTCTCCACTTTGTAGAAGGCTTCATTCATATCACCAATGACTACTTAGGAGCTTTAATCAGAGACCCTCCGTAGGTCAGGTAAGACATTGCTTATTGTTAAATGTGAGTAATAATAAACTGTATACTTTCCATAATACATGGAAATGTTTTCTGCTACGCATGGTGCAACAGTCCATTAGTAGCTTGCAGCTAATACCCCTTTCACACCGCCAATGCCGGATCCCACCCAGGAATTGGAAACGGGTCCTTCCCGGGTGGGATCCGGCATTGGACGCTGCTGCTGGCTTCCCCCGACCCGGCAATATACGGGACGGGTTGCCATAGCGACGGGAGGGGGAGGCGTGGCGGCGGTGCTGGGGATGAGATCATCTCCGCGCCGCCTCTCCCTGTTGTAGTGAATGGGTCCCGGGTTGCATCGACCCGGGAGCCCGTTTACGCTGCCATTGACCCGGTATTCAAACAGGGAATAACACTGCTGTATTCTCTGGTTGAATTACTGGGTCAGGTGACCCGGATTTCCGACATGGCGCTTTCACACTGCACTCTGACCTGTGTCGACCTGGCAATATGCAGGGTCAATACCGGGTTATTTGTGTGGTGTGAAAGGGGTATAATTGTATTCCATTGTAGAAATTGTGTTTTGAGATTGTGGCATTTAAAACCCTGTTACGCAAAACCACTTAAGAGAAACCTCTAGGATAACATGAGTGAATAACGAAGAGTAGTTTATTTCTTGTCTGCTAGCATTGGGCCTCTGCTGCAGGTGTTCAGTTGCTGCAGTAAAACAAGGATATGTGCTTCAGATCAGGTCACTGCTGCCCTAATATCTCACACGTAAACATTGATTGAAGTTATGCTAATTACATGGAGTCTCAAACATTCACCTGCAGCACATCATTGGCATGTGCGGTATTCAGTTACTCCTAACCAAAGGGTTTGTATAAATGCATGCTAGGCATCATACTTTCAAGGGGTGTAAACTCTTCTAAAACTAAAGTGTAAACCTTTTCCAGTCTTCTATAACATTACCAGACTTTGTACACCTATATAGTTACCCTCAACTTGTAATAGTAACATTTATGACGCCACAAAGGATCCGCAGCACCCATTAGTTTGAGACAATATAAGACAAGTACAGGGTATAAACAAAAAACCAGGGTTTAGGTGACATCAAAGGGAGTATTGAGTATAACATAGTGAAAGTAAGAGAAGGATTGGCACATGAGGGAACAAGGCTCTGTTCTTGCAATCTTACAATCTAAAAGGTGAAGGGCTGACGGACCGGGACAACAGACAAGTGGTAGACCGTGAGCATAGACAAGAGGGTTAGGAGGACAGTTGGCTGGGTTTGGTGAAGAAGTGGGTCTTGAGAGCCCCGCTTGAAGTTTTGTGGAGAGTCTGATGGGGAGAGGTAGAGAATTCCAGCGATAGGGAGGAGTACATGCAATATCTTGTAGGGAGGTGGAAATCAGTTGGCCGGAGAGGTGGCGTGCATTAGCGGAGCATAGAGGACAGGTGGAAGTGTAGAGAGAGATTAGGTCAGAGATGTAAGAGGGAGAAGAGTTGGTGAGGGATTTGAAGGTGAGTGTGAGACGCTTGAATAGGATTCTAAATGGGAAGGTGAGCCAGTGAAGGGCTTGTAAGAGAGGAGGATGTAGCACGTTTGGTGAGGAAGATGAATAGGGCAGCACCATTGAGGATATATTGGAGTGGAGAGAGGCGGATGTCAGGGAGCCAAGAAAGTAGATTACAGTGAGTGGATGAGTGTCTTAGTAGCATACTGGGTATGAAAGAGTGATTCTGAAAATGTTTTTGAGATGGAAATAGCAGGTTTGTGTGAGGTTCCAAATGTGTGGTTTGAAGGAGGAGTCGAGGATTACTCCAAGCCAGCACCCTTGGGGGCTAGAGTAGATAGTAGTGCCATCAATAGATAATACAGTTCTGGGAGGTGAGGTTATGCGGGAGGGAGGGAAGATTATCAGCTCAGTCTTAGTTAAGTTTAGGAAAGCACTGGGACATCCAGGAAGAGATAACAGAGATGAATGAGGAGAAGGTCAGGGGCTTATCGAAAGAGGGTGTGTAGAAAGAAATGGAGAAGCCCAAGAACAGAACCTTGTGGGACTCCTACTTGGTAGAGCAAGTGGGGGTGGGGGTGGGGGGAGTAAATAATCGGCACAATGTAATATTTCCACAGGGCATCAGTCTTTTTTTGCATCTCCAAAGCTGTAGTACTCGGCAACATATAAAAGGTGCACAGCATAATGGTGCTTTCACAATTTTATTTAAAATGTAAAAAATACAAACAGAGCCTCTGATTTCTTTGTGATCCTCAAGCTAAATTATGCTTGTTGTTCTGTGAATGGATCCAGGGTTGGAGAAAGGGGGTGGAGGAAAGACCATGCCTAGATGTGGGAACTGCATACTTTATTGACTTAAAGGGGGGAGTTCAGTTGGGAGCAAGGGTTAGCGAGGTATAAAAAGGTATAAAACTCGCTCCAGTTGCCCACGGTATTCAATATAAAAATAATAGTTGCAGGGTTTTTCAGCTCTGAACACAGTTTGGTGAATGGGTGACAAAAAAAAAACTATACCTGTCCGTGGTTCTCCTGGGCTCCCCGTGGTCTCCCGTCCTTCTTGTCACTGAGGAGGGAGCTGCTGCTGGGAAGGTAGGGGTGCTCTAAGAGGTGTCGTTCTCCCAGCAGCCATCTCCAGGGGGGATTACTCTGCTGGGGAGTAAACACACACGCGCACACACACGCGCACACACGCGCACACACACACACACACACACACACACACACACACACACACACACACACACACACACACACACACACACACACACACACACACACACACTGGGGTTCATACAATCCACACACTGCATACTCACTGATGCTACAGAGCACCGGCTTCTGAGGCTGGAAGAAGACCCTGCTTCGGAAGGTGAGCAATTATTGACTAAGCTAATTGGAAACTTCAAATTGCTTAATTAGTACACATGGGTGCTGCCGGGGTCCCACATAAAGTCCCAGTGATTTTTCCTAAAAAAAAAAATGATTGTATTTGCATCCTATTTTCTGTCCTCTAATTTAAATACCAAAACTTGCATTTGAATTCTCTCCCCCCCATAGTATCTACATGTAACTTTCTGCAGCGGGGTACACTGGTATTCCACATGGAATAACTTCAGGGTGTAGAGTTGGACCTTTATCTGAGGCACCAACAGGCTAAAGCTTTGACTGTTCCCCGAATCCACTGCCCCGCCTCCTCTATAGCCCCGCCTCCTCTATAGCCCTGCCTCCAGGCACTCGAGCTGTTTGTAAGTTGCTGCCTGCAGCAATACCCCTTAGCAGGAGAGAGAAACAAAGAGGGTATCGGGGAGGGAGAGAGGAGTAGTGAGAGAGAGAGGAGAATGAGAGGATATCGGGGAAGGAGAGAGGAGTAGTGAGGGAGAGAGAGAGGGTAGAATATGAGAGGGTATCAGGGAGAGAGAGAGAGAGAGTAGGTAGAATGAGGGAGAGGGGGGGGGGAGTGAGGGAGAGAGGGGAGAATGAGAGGATATCGGGGAGAAAGGAGTGAGAGTGTGTGTCAGGGTGAGAGAGAGGGTGTCAATTGGGAACCTGGCAGTCAGAATACCGATGCCGGAATTCCAGCACTATTTGGAATGCCGACACTGGCATCCCGAATAGGGTCTCCAGGCCAGTCCTGGATTCCTGACAGCAGGATCCTGAACGCTCATCCGCTGCCACCCTGGAGAGGTAAGCCAAGGGGAAAGGGGTTAGGCTGCGTGGGGAGGGTTAGGTTGCGCCCTGGGGTGGTTAGGTTAAGGCGGAGGGAAGGGGTGGTTAGGTTTAGCCACCTCCGGCCAAGGAGGGTTAGGGTTGGGGAGTGGTGGGGGTGGAGGTTTAGGCTACGGATAGGGTGGGTTAGGGGGCCAGTGGGGGAAGGTAACTGACTATCGGGATACAGTGGTCAGCATCCCGGCCGCCGGCAAATTCCAACCCTGTCAGAGAGAGGGAGAGAAAGACAGGGGAGCAAAAGAGTGTGTTAGGAAAAGAAAGATGGAGATAGAGAGAAAGAGGGTGTCGGGTAGAAAGAGGGAAAGACGCAGTGCCAGGGAGATGGACATTACCTGAGCAGCTACAGCACAGTACTGAGAGGATGAGGGAATGACATGACCCCAGCTGCTGTGTTGAGGGGCTGAGTCTGCAGTGCTGGCTATGGGGGTTTACTTCTGGTAGCCACAAAAGTTCTAGTTACCTCCCTGACAGGAGATACGGGCAAACGCTGGACACTGGCATAGTGTGAGGGGCTGCACAGAGGAGGGTCATTCCAAGTTGATTGCTCGCTAGCTACTTTTAGCCGTGCGAATGCATAGTCGCCACCCACGGGGGAGTGTATTGTACTGTTTATGGACCTGACTCTGTGTGTGTGTGTGTATACAGTGGGGATTGAAAGTTTGGGCACCCCAGGCAAAAATTCATTTTAATGTGCGAAAAGAAGCCAAGGAAAGATGGAAATATCTCCAAAAGGCATCAAATTACAGATTAGACATTCTTAGAACATGTCAAAAAAAAAGTTTTGATTTTATTTCCATCATTTACACTTTCAAAAGAACAGAAAACGAAAAATGGCGTCTGCAAATGTTTGGGCACCCTGCAGAGTTAATACCTTGTACTGCCCCCTTTGGACAGCTGAGACCTGGCAGTGTCATGGATTGTTCTCAATCATCGTCTGGAAAGACCAGGTGATGTCAATCTCAAAGGTTTTAAAAGCCCAGACTCATCTGACCTTGCTCCAACAATCAGCACCATGGGTTCCTCTAAGCAGTTGTGTAGAACACTGAAACTGAGAATAGTTGACACTCACAAAGCAGGAGAAGGCTATAAGAAGATAGCAAAGCGTTATCAGATACCCATATCCTCTGTTCTGAATGTAATTAAGAAATGGCAGTCATCAGAAACAGTGGAAAAGCAAGATCTGGAAGACCAAGAAAAATATCAGACAGAACAGCTCGCAGGATTGTGAGAAAAGAAAGTCAAAATCCACGTTTGACTGCACGATCCCTCCAGGAAGATCTGGCAGACACTGGAGTTGTGGTACACTATTCCACTATAAAGAGATACTTGTACAAATATGGTCTTCATGGAAGAGTCATCAGAAGAAAACCTCTTCTACGTCCTCACCACAAAAATCAGCGTTTGAAGTTTGCACATGAACATATAGAAAA